>NC_068375.1:4621300-5221300 GCF_023724105.1 Carassius gibelio | reverse complement strand
CCAGTGTTATAATAAAGACATAAAGTCAGACGACAAATAAGAGGATGACTTCACCAATGTTTTCATAAAACAAACAAACAAACAAGCAAGCAACAAAAATAAAATAATTATATATATATATATATATATATATATATATATATATATATATATATATATATATATATATATACATATAAATAATGATTATTAGGAGCACCATACTGTGTTTGATCCCCTTTCGCCTTCAGAACTGCCTTAATTCTACGTGGCATTGATTCAACAAGGTGCTGAAAGATTTCTTTAGAAATGTTGGCCCATATTGATAGGATAGCATCTTGCAGTTAATGGAGATTTGTGGGATACACATCCAGGGCATGAAGCTCCCATTCCACCACATCCCAAAGATGCTCTATTGGGTTGAGATCTGGTGACCATCTGAATGTCTCAACAGAAATCGAGACTCATCAGACCAGGCAACATTTTTCCAGTCTTCAACTGTCCAATTTTGGTGAACTCGAGCAAATTTTAGCCTCTTTTTCCTATTTGTAGTGGAGATGATGGTACCCGGTGGAGTCTTCTGCTGTTGTAGCCCATCCGCCTCAAGGTTGTGCGTGTTGTGGCTTCACAAATGCTTTGCTGTATACCTCGGTTGTAACTAGGGATGTCAACGATTAATCGATGATCGATTAATTGTCGATAAGAGATGCAATCGATTAAGGCTATCGATGGTCGGTTAACCGATTCAATGTTGGGCTGCGTGCGGCTCATGCGCACTCAACACGTGCGAGCGGCTGTGAGTGACGGTGACGATATATAAAAGCATCATCATTCATTCACAATGTACAAATTAAGCTTTTAATGTGATTTAAACTTTAAAGTACATTAAAATAGAAACAACATAAAAGTTCTTCAACATTAAATGCAATAGAAATGTAGTTACTAATCATTTCATCAGATAACTGTTTCATATCGTGCCCTTTGCAGGGCTGCGGGACACAGTGACAGGACAGGTAGTCTATTCATTCCTACAACTTGTTAATTCATTCCTACGAATTATTAATGTGGCAAGTGTCCATGTTTCATTAATTTTGTTCCCTAAATAACCCATGATTTAAGTGAAATAAGGGAACAAATTAATAAATCGAACGAATTCTTTATTCATGAAATCTTTAATTTCCCTTCCCATGTTTACCACAGTAAGAGATGCGAAAAGAGTTATTAAAAGCGAAAGATAATAAAATAAACCTGGGAAATTAGAGGGTTAGACTATGAAGATTTAGGAAAAGAAACGATGCCTAAATATACTGAATTTGTGGAAATTCGTGACCAACCGGCAAACCAGAACAAATCCGCGTAAATGAAGACTATGGGGTCCAAAAGCATGGTCGCGATCTAACATTTTCCAGTTAACCTATTATTCCTCTAATAAACAAAGCTTTTATACCACACTTGTCATAATCAGATCTTATCATTTCTAAATAAATAATTGCTGGATTCAAAACAGCGATTAATAGGCGCTGTGACCGACACATTCCTGGAGCATTCACTGCTGTCACTAAACGGTGACGCCGAGCATCGTTCACAAGTTTCTGCATGGACCTGACTAGGGCACAGGTTCTAAGCCCTGGGACAAAATGGGATGCTTTAAGGAAAATTTATAGCCTACTAAGTAATAGGCCCAACATAAAAATAACAATTTGTTTTCATGTTTTTTTTTTTGTTTGTTTTTTTTAAATAGGCTATGCGAAATATATCCGACTTAAATAGGCTAATTAAGATTAACGGATTTAAAACAGAAGTGTGGGCGCTCCATAAGTTCACAAAAAAAAAAAAAAAGGATGACAACGCATTCTGTTTGTTTGCTTTATTTTACAAGAGCACAAATCTTCTGTTTTTATTGTGAGTGTGCACAAATGAAAGTAAACACTTTTGCGGAAAATATATATATTTTTTAATGTCTCAGCTGTTTCGATCGCCCCGGAGCCTGCTGCACACGTATATTCTAGCGATTCAAACTTACATCGCAGTCTGTTCATTATCAAAATAAAATGTCAACTAAATATTAAAAGGTTACACTGGTCAGTTTAAATAGACCGTAGTATACCGGTCCACTCTGCTGTTATGCCAAGGACGTTTTTGCTCATATGAAGAGGATCATCTTTTCCGTCTATATGCGAATGCGTGTTAAGTACAAGCCTAGTTTACATTATAAATAATAGTTTAACATTCAAATACATTGCGAATATGGAAACATTTCGATTTGTGCCGAATGAGACATGAGCAATAACCTCCAAATAAATCTAGCCAAAGCCGCGCTCGCTCATCCTCGTCTGCACGCATGCACTGTCACGATCTAATGCGCTGTATGCCGGATTTTTAAAAATCTGACATTTTCTAGGTCAGAATCCAGCAGGATCAAATTAATGTGAGCAACTGTGTTTTGGTGCAGCAGCCCCGATGTAGTTCACTTAATGTGCAGCGCAGTCACACGCGCTCCACATTTCGGATAATTTTATACAATAATGTCAGTTGAAAACATTGCAATTGTGCTTTAAAATACAACAACGAGCACCACAAAACCATTTAAAGAGGCGCATTCAGCGTTCTCCGTGCGGGATTGGAAACTGTCAACAAAGTAAAATGACCTCAAAAGTATGGCGCGCTCTCTTCATTTTATCAAATGATCATAATCGCATCTATTCATTTTATAATCCTGCTACTAGCATTTTATTCAGACTAAAACCTCTTTAATTCAAGTGAGAAAGCGTTTTGTGTGTGTGTATGGCTTTTGCACATCCTGTCATACCGCTGACTGCGTGCCTGCAATAGACGCATTTTGCAGTATTATGGTTAACGATTAATCGATTAATTGATCGTTAATTTAAACGACGATCGATCATGGAAATAATCGAAATTTGACATCCCTAGTTGTAACGAGTGGTTATTTCAGTCAAAGTTGCTCTTCTATCATCTTGAATCAGTCAATCCATTCTCCTCTGACCTCTAGCATCAACAAGGCATTTTCGCCCACAGGACTGCCACATACTGGATGTTTTTCCCTTTTCACACCATTCTTTGTAAACCCTAGAAATGGTTGTGCATGAAAATCCCATTAACTGAGCAGATTGTGAAATACTCAGACCGGCCAGTCTGGCACCAACAACCATGCCACAAAATTGCTTAAATCACCTTTCTTTCCCATTCTGACATTCAGTTTGGAGTTCAGGAGATTGTCTTGACCAGGACCACACCCCTAAATGCACTGAAGCAACTGCCATGCGATTGGTTGATTAGATAATTACATTGAGAAATTAAGAGGTGTTCCTAATAATCCTTTAGGTGAGTGTATATCACTTCCAGGTCAAAACCAATCTAAACACAAATGGTGTAATGTAGTTAAAGTTATACATTATTTGAAAGTATTTTGATTGATAAATTTTGATAGTTGAGGCCTGCCAGGAACCAGAAGTGGAAGGTGATGAGAGAAGAGATCAAAATAAAAAAAAAAGCTAAGCGGATCACTGATGTGATGCCTTTATGTGGAGCTATGTGAAGGTCACACCTCTAAGGAGTCAAATGCCGCATTTCCACTGTCGGGCTAAAAGCGGGCGTGCTAATTGAAGAGATTTGAGTCCATTTTATGGGCATTATGTGTCTTTCCTATGGGAATGGAGTGAGAGATGGTCTGCCCACATTCCTCTGAGCAATAAAACCAGTGTTATCAGATGATTTGTCTTTGGTTGCCATGGAACTCTGGATTCAGGACTCTGACTTGGGCCAGCAATGTTGGCACAAACAAGTATCTTTTCTTTAAGAAAATGTGAAAATCTAGTTATTCAATTTTGTATATATGCATAGAGACAGGAAAAGCGAAGTTCTGCCTCGTCTCTGATGATCTGATGGGTCATAACGAGAGAAAGAAGGCAAAAATGACAGGTCAGACGGATAAAGAAATGGTAAAGACATAAAGTGTGAGGAGCGTGCAAGCAGTGTGACAGCTCTCCAAATAAAACTATTCCAGTCAACCAATTACACTGGTATCCCACATAGTACAACATACCTAAAAATACTCAATGTCTGGCTTAGCAAAGCTGCGACAGGACACATACTGTAGTTCTACTGTCAAGTCAGGGTAAAAATGAATTCCATGCTGTGCAGAAATAATTTCATGCCACCCAGTCACAGATTAAAACAAAACCCAAAACAAACCTGTAACATAGATAAACAAATGCAATGTTGTTTTTGTGAAGCACAAAAAGCCTTTAATTAGAAGAATTACTTAAAGGGGGGGGGGGGGGGGTGAAATGCTATTTCATTCATACTGAGTTTTTTACACTGTTAAAGAGTTGGATTCCCATGCAAAAATTAAGTTGTACGTTTGAAGGAGTATTTCTGTTCCAAAAATACTACTTCCGGTTTGTCACAAGTTTCGGAAAGCTTTTTTTTCGAGTATGGCTCTGTGTGACGTTAGATGGAGCGAAATTTCCTTATATGGGTCTTGAGGGCACTTCTGCCGGAAGAGCGCACGCTCCCGTATAGCGAGGCTGAGCAGCATAGACATTTCACTGATCAGAGCGAGAGCGTCGCGAAATGTCACAAAAGGAGTGTGTTTTTGGTTGCCAGGGCAAGACAACCCTGCACAGATTACCAAAAGAGAAACAGCATTAAGGGACCAGTGGATGGAGTTTATTTTTACAGAGCATCAACGGAGTTGTGCAAGTGTTTGTGCTTGTTCCCCTGCATTTCGAAGATGCTTGTTTTGCAAACAAGGTCCAGTTTGACGCCGGATTTGCACATCGTTTATTTCTTAAAGATAATGCAGTCCCAACGAAAAAGGGTCACGATTGTGTGTTGGAATCGCATGCGGTGAGTAAAACTGCTTGAAATATCTCTGTGTTATTAACTTAGCTATCAGCGCGTAAGCACATCAAGTAAACAACATGCGATGTTGTCATCAAACTGCACTTTACACATGTACAGCTTAAAAAAAAAAAAGACGACAAAGTGGATCTTAGTCATTTTCCAAAACCGCTAAGCAAATATATACAGTTTCAGTACATACCACATAGAGACTGATTGCTGATGCTGCTCTTGTTCAATTTCAGCCTCTGGATCTGATTCTGAATCATAAATATATGCTGAATCTGACTGTTAGCCATGGTTTGTTTTGGTTGGTTTTGTCCTCACGGTGTCACAGCTTCCAGACGCGCTCAACTCAAAAGCCTACTGGCGCTCGTGATTCTTTAGTTCCGCCCACACGTCACGCCTCCAGCCACTCGTGTTTTTCCGGGAAAAATCGGTACAGACTATCTTTCTCTTATGAATATAATAAAACTAAAGACTTTTTGGAGTTATGAAGGATGCAGTACTACTCTATAGGTAATCAAGATTAACAGGATATTGAGTGAAAACGAGCATTTCACCCCCCCTTTAATGATAAACAAGACTTTACTTTAAAACCTTATAATGAACACCATTTCTGTACTCGTTTAGCCATTATTTATCATGTAATATTTATTTTATTTGCTTTGAATTAGAATAAACCCAAGTTTGAATGGGAAATGTGTACATTCACAGAGTGGATCTGGATAATATTTTTAACACTTAACACCTTAAATTTTGTTCTGGTCCTCTCGCTGAACTATTGTATTCTGTATTCTGCCAGAGAAGACTTTGACTGAAACACATTGTCATTTGGACTATACTTGTCAAAACCGCTTTTGAAATTTTTGCTGATTTGTCATCTGTCTGTCATGGTTTTCTTTATACTTTTTTTATGCTATCTTTTTAGTAAAATCATAATTTTCCTACACATCTGTGTCCATTGTGATTATTATTAGTAGGAGTAGTAGTAGTATTATTATAAATATATTTACATACAAAATTGTAATGTTTAGGTTTGTGGGAAGGGTTAGGAAATTAAAATGTATGCGTAAAATGTAAAAAAAAATGTGATACAAATATGATATATAAGATTTGTACATATTTTAAATTTATTTTACTGTCAAAGCATAACAATGTTTACATTTTAGATGTTGTCAATACATCCATATTGTACGTTTCAGTCTCTCCAAACCTTTTTTTTTTTTTTTTTTTACTTGAAATTATTACATATGAGTAAATAACTCACCCACTCAGACATCACTTTTGAAATGCTGTTAAAACAATGAACTGTGTTAGAGCTTGTTTTTAGCAGAACTTAATTTTGCACTTAAAATGCCTGTGACCAACCTGACACCTGCGGTAGAGGATCTGATGACTAATGCTCCTAAAAGAAGGTGATAAGAGGTGCAGGAAGCTGAACAGTTAATATAAGCATATTCATATTTATTCGACCACAGAAAGATGAGCTGTGTAGGAGTAAGCTGGTTTTGAAACTCACTAATCTGAGGCTGAAACTGTGGTTTTATTATTTAAGTGATTAAGTTGGACTTTTAATTTAAAAGGTGGCTAAATGATTCAATTCAATTCAATTCAAGTTTATTTGTATAGCGCTTTTTACTAAATAAATCGTTACAAAGCAACTTTACAGAAAATTATGTTTCTACAATATTTAGTAGTAGCTAGTAGTTTGTGCACATTTGACAGGATTTTAGAAAAAAATAAAAAAAATAATAATAATACAAGACGTAGTCTGCTAGACGATGAACTATCAATATTATTAATTAAGTTATTATATGATTCAGTCACACATTTAGCAATAATTGTTAGTTCTGTTTGTTGATTCAAGGTTAGCATCATTTGGGGTGCTCTGAGGGTCAGCATCATCTCTTCTCAGGTGTTCTGGATCCAAACTGGAGCTTGTTTAAATCCTAGTTACCACGGGATGTAAATCCCGTGGCGAAACATAGAAACAAAATACAGACATCATTAGCATAGCTGCTGATCCAACAAAGTAAAATTAGTTTAACCCAAGCTAATGAATAAAAATGCACCTTTGAACAGATGCAACTACACTCACAATTAAAAAGATACATTATTCGAATGCTTGGCGAAAGAGATGTGTTTTTAATCTAGATTTAAACAGAGAGAGTGTGTCTGAACCCCAAACATTATCAGGAAGGCTATTCCAGAGTTTGGGAGCCAAATGTGAGAAAGCTCTACCTCCTTTAGTGGACTTTGCTATCCTAGGAACGACCAAAAGTCCAGCGTTTTGTGACCTTAGGGTGCGTGATGGGTTGTAACGTGGTAGAAGGCTAGTTAGGTACGCTGGAGCTAAACCATTTAGGGCCTTATAGGTAAGTAATGATAATTTGTAACTGATACGGAACTTAATAGGTAGCCAGTGCAGAGACTGTAAAATTGGGGTAATATGATCATATTTTCTTGACCTGGTAAGGACTCTAGCTGCTGCATTTTGGACTACCTGTAGCTTGTTTATTGAAGAAGCAGGACAACCACCTAGAAGTGCATTACAATAGTCCAGTCTAGAGGTCATCAATGCATGAACTAGCTTTTCTGCATCAGAAACAGATAACATGTTTCGTAGCTTGGCAATGTTTCTAAGATGGAAGAATGCAGTTTTTGTAACATTGGAAATATGATTTTCAAAAGACAAATTGCTGTCTAATATAACACCCAGATTTTTGACTGTAGAGGAAGTAACAGTACATCCGTCTAGTTGCAGATTGTAATCTACAAGATTCTGTGTAGTGTTTTTTGGTCCAATAATTAGTATATCTGTCTTATCCGAATTTTATTGGAGAAAATTGTGTGTCATCCAATCTTTTACATTTTTAACACACTCTGTTAGCTTAGATAATTGGGAAGTTTCATCTGGTCTCGTTGAGATATATAGCTGAGTATCATCAGCATAACAATGGAAGCTAATTCCGTATTTTCTAATAATATTACCAAGGGGCAACATATATATTGAAAATAGAAGGGGACCTAGGACGGATCCTTGTGGCACTCCATATTTTACTGATGATAAATGAGATGACTCCCCATTTAAGTAAACAAAATGGTAGCGATCGGACAGGTAGGATCTAAACCATTTTAGAGCCTGCCCTTGAATACCTGTATAGTTTTGTAATCGATCTATGAGTATGTCATGATCTATGGTGTCGAACGCAGCACTAAGATCAAGTAAGACTAGAAATGAGATGCAGCCTTGGTCTGACGCAAGGAGCAGGTCATTTTTAAGTGCAGTTTCTGTGCTATGGTGGGGCCTAAAACCTGACTGAAATTCTTCATACAGATCATTTTTATGCAGGAAGGTGCTCAATTGAGCAGACACAACTTTCTCTAAAATTTTAGACATAAATGGAAGATTTGAAATAGGCCTATAATTTGCCAGTACACTAGGATCTAGTTTTGGTTTCTTAATAAGAGGCTTGATAACCGCCAGCTTGAATGGTTTTGGGACGTGTCCTAAAGACGAGTTTATGATATTGAGAAGCGGTTCTTCGGCTACAGGTAACAGCTCTTTCAGTAATTTAGAGGGTACAGGATCTAATAAACATGTTGTTGGTTTAGATACAGTGATAAGTTTATTTAGCTCTTCCTGTCCTATGGTTGTAAAGCACTGCAGTTTATCTTTGGGTGCGATGGATGAAACTGAAGTGTTAGATGTTGTAGAATCTACATTCGCTATTGTATTTCTAATGTTATCTATTTTATCAGTGAAGAAATTCATAAAGTCATTACTATTTAACGTTGGTGGAATATTTGAATCAGGTGGCATCTGGTAATTTGTTAACTTAGCCACTGTGCTAAATAAAAACCTTGGATTGTTTTGGTTATTTTCAATGAGTTTGTGTATATGCTCTGCCCTAGCAGTTTTTAGAGCCTGTCTATAGCTGGACATACTGTTTTTCCATGCAATTCTAAAAACTTCTAAGTTAGTTTTTCTCCATTTGCATTCAAGACTACGAGTTAATTTCTTGAGAGAGTGAGTATTACTGTTATACCATGGTATAGTACGTTTTTCTCTAACTTTTTTCAATTTGATTGGGGCAACAGCTTCTAATGTATTAGAGAAAATAGTGCCCATGTTGTCAGTAATTTCGTCTAATTCGTGTGTATTTTTGGGTACAATTAGCAGTTGAGATAGATCAGGCAGATTATTTGCGAATCTTTCTTTGGTGGCTGGAACAATAGTTCTGCCCAGACGGTATCGCTGAGACATATAGTTAATATCAGTTATACGCAGCATGCACGATACAAGGAAATGGTCTGTAATATCATCACTTTGAGGTACAATATCTATAGCAGTAAGATCGATTCCATGCGATATTATTAAATCTAGTGTATGATTAAAACGATGAGTGGGCCCGGTGACATTTTGCTTGACTCCAAAGGAGTTTATTAGGTCAGTAAACGCAAGTCCTAATGTATCATTTGCATTATCAACGTGAATATTAAAATCTCCCATGATTAGCGCCTTATCAACTGTAACTAGAAGGTCTCAGAGGAAATCTGCAAATTCTTTTAGGAATTCTGTATACGGCCCTGGTGGTCTATACACAGTAGCCAGAGCAAGAGATACATTAGATTTCTTTTGCATGTCTGACAGAGTAACATTTAGCAGAAGTATTTCAAAAGAGTTAAACCTGTATCCTGTTTTCTGGGTAACATTGAGAATATCACTATATATTGTTGCAACACCCCCGCCACGACCAGTCTGACGGGGCTCATGCTTATAACAGTAGTTTGGTGGAGTAGACTCATTTAGACCAAAATAATCATTTGGTTTTAGCCAGGTTTCAGTCAAGCAGAGTAAATCAAAACTATTATCTGTGATCATTTCATTTACAATAACTGCTTTTGGTGCGAGTGATCTAATATTTATGAGCCCAGACTTTAAAAATTGTTTTTGTTCATTTACTTTACATTTTTCTGGTTTAATTACGATAAGATTTTTTCTAGATCCTACATTATATTTATATTTTGACCTCACTATTCGGGGAACAGACACAGTCTTAATAGGTTTTACAGCGCAAGTACCTTTAGCATTTAAGCGGTTGGAACAAAACTCATCATAATGGTTATTTGAGAATTGTCTTACTAGTCACATGGAGCGAAGTGTCCTGGAGATGTTGTCAGAGAGAAGCTCCGCTCCAATTCTGCTGGGGTGTAATCCATCAGCGCGAAACAGTCTAGGACGCTCCCAGAAAAGATTCCAGTTATTAACAAATAGCAGTTTCTGTTCTTTACACCATGACAACAACCATTCATTTAAAGTAAAAAGTCTACTGAACCTTTCGTGTCCTCGTCGATACGTGGGCAGTGGTCCTGACACGACGATCGTTGATGCGGGCGTCGTGCTGCGAACCGTCTCGATCAGGCTCCTGAAGTCCCTCTTCAGCGTCTCCGTCTGCCGCAGCGTGGTGTCGTTAACTCCGGCGTGAAGCACGACCGCTCTGGGGCCCTCGCCGTCCTTCAGGATCGCGGGTATCTGCGCAGAAACATCAAGAACACGAGCACCAGGCAAACAATGAGTGTGCACTTTACCTTCGGCTAACGTAGCACTTACGTGTCGGATGATGGAGTCTCCGATGATCACAGCGTCGCGTCCGGTCTCGCGGAGGGGAGCGAAGCGGTTCTGGATGGAGATCTCGAAGGCAGGAGGGGGAGAAGTCGTCGCCCGGGACCCAGCTCGCGTCCTCCGCTGTGGATGCACCCAGGGTCCGTGGTGTCCCGGCGTCGCAGTGAAGGACATCTGGGAAGATCGCGTCCTGGGTGCACTGGGCCTGCACAGAGAAACACACGGAGTAGACGTGGTGGGACTGTTAACAGCACGCTGTATACTTACCCCGGACTTGTGAGCGTCAGCCCGGGATGATTCCAGCGCGGCTCTCCGCTCTCTCAGCTGGGCCTGCCTATGTTCCAGGTCGCGAATCTGCTTCCCCACGGCCTCGAGCTCGAGCTGCACAGAGTGGAGACATTCATCCGCCATTAAAGCAAGTAACAGTGAGTACAGCAGTGGTAATGTGTGAGAATAGAGTATTAGCAATGTAAGCGCAGTTAGCAGCAACCACGCTTGCTGATGCTAACTGGGTAAAAGCTAATAGCGGAACCGGGAGATCAAAATAAAACTAGTGATAACGAGGCGCTCTGATTGTTTTTGTTGTAGAATACAATAGAGGATATATTCACGCGTTATATAAATGGAAACAATGATGTATAAAATTGATTTTTAAGTTAAAAATAGTCAATGAAAAGAATATAGTGACGGAGCTCAACAACAGCCGTCAACAACAAACAGGAAGTGACGTCATCAATGAGACAACAGAGGTTGTTTGGGACATTAAATGTCATCATGGTGAACAGGTAAACTCATCTAGCCACTAGTTAATTGGCTTTTAAAGACCCTGATGAAATAAAAACTACATTAGCTTTGATGTCATCTACAGTTGCATTCAAAATTATTCAAAATTATTCAATCAATCAATCAATTAATCAATCAAATTGATTCTAAACATTAATGTACTATTCAAGCCCCAAAAGTCAAATTTTGTGCAGAATATTTTATTCTTTTAACCTCCAATAAACATTGCTTTGAGTTCTGTGGCCAATATAAGTCTAATAGATGTCTCTAGCTAGTTAAGCTTTGTTATAGTGTTTCAAAAGGTTTAAAAGAAGTAAAGTGAGAAGTGCTCAAAAGTTCGTTAAAAACAGCAGTGTGGAATATGGGTTGATTATTGATAAATATATGTTTTACAAAATAATAATAATAATAATTCAAAATAATACATTCTATATTGACATATTATGATATATTGACATATTGATATTGATAAAAAAAAAAATCCAGATCTTCAGAAAAGCCTGGGGGGCTGAATAATTATGTCTGCAATTGTCTGTGATAAACCTTGACTATATATTATTTGCATCAAAATGATGCATTAAAATAAAAGTCCCCTCTAACCTATAATATAAAAATAACAATGGCTTTCAATGGCATTTTTACTCTTTATTTTACACTAAATTTGAGTCTCAGAGGAATTTATTTTTTAACAAATTCATCAAACTCAGAGGCGTCACCTTTTGCACGCAGATCCTCACACACACGTGTTAAGAATAAACCAGGCATAATGAAATCGACTGACAGGGCTGTCAAATTAGTTTCACAATCCCATTCTTAAATGATGAAGTTATTCAACCTTTTACAGTGACTGCTGTTCACATCAGTTTTGGGTGACACTTTAATTAGGTCAAGTGGTTTCGCTTAACTCGGTGGGACCGCTGTGTTCCCGTACCTGAGACGTCGTATTCACTGGGTCTGCGGTGACCTGTCCATCACTCACAGGTACAGCCGGGTGTGGAGTGACCTTCCCTGACCTCACTCTCCCATAGATACATTGACACGCTAACAAACACACTGCCAAAAAGGCCACAATGCACCACCGCTGCCTCTGTTACTCTCCCACGCTCTGCAGCAGCGATGAAGCAGGGCATGGTGGGTTCTGACAAATCCATTGCTCATGAATGGTTGATGGGCATTCATGTTGCAAATGAAAAATAATGGGGGATGAATCATGTCAAACATGCAGGGGAGAAACAGAGGCATAGAGGTTATTTAAAGAGCAAATACAGATTTTTTTTTTGTTATGCAAAATAATGCAAAAAGGAAATACGAATAACAGCTTGTTTGATTAAAGCTTACCTTTGGGACAATGATGAAGCAGATTTGCTATTGTCAGAAAGTGAGGAGGCTACAAACTGATCATTTGCATAGGCAATAGTTAAACACTCAATCCGACAACCAGTTCACAATGCCAGCTACTCCTGCATTAGCAAATAAAATGAGACCAGCCAATATTATTGTGGGTAATCTGTTTGTTGAAAGTCAAAGGTTTCAGATTGTAAAAGTGACTTGAAATAGTTCTCCCAAAATAGATAATTTGGGCTTCATTTACTAATCCTCATTTATTGGGAGGCTGATAGAAATATGCATCTCATTTCAGGCAGATACTTTGCAGTAACCCTTTAAGATCAAGTCAGAAGGAAAGTAGTCAGTGGTAAATTGTAGAACAAAGTGAGTATGATAATCGAACTGAATAACACAATTCAAGTCGTATTTTCATTGAAATACTACCTCAAAAACATATTGGGCCCTTATTTAACGATCTAAATGCAAAGTGTAAAGCGCACGGTGCAGGTGCACTCAGGGCATGTCCAAATCAACTTTTGCTATTTTAAAGATGGAAAAACGGTTGGCGCTCCGAGGTGCATGGTCTAAACAGGTTTTCCCTATTCTCTTAATGAGTAATGGGTGTTTTTTTGGGCGTAACGTGCAAAAAACCAATCAGAGTCTCATCATCCATTCCTTTTAAGAGCCAGTTGTGCTCGTGCCATGACGGATTTGCTATTTACACGGCAGAATTTGGCAAGTGCAAAGACAGAACGCGTCTTCGAGATGAAACGGAGCTGTTCATGTGTGAGCAAATAGCTATTTTTTTTTTTCAGCTCCTTATAATAGCAATGTGCCAGCAATGTGCCAGAACACACCTCTTTTTTAGACAAGCACACCCATGTTGCACTGGACGGGAAAATGTGAATGGCGCCGAAGTGAAACTAGCAGACACACTTGCGCTGCACCTTGCGTGCAGTGAATAAATATGTATTCATTTATTTGTTCGTTCTTTTGAGGAATTACTTATTATTTGCATATTTGTTTATTTATTTGATTGATTGATTGATTGATTGATTGATTGATTGATTGATTTAATCTAGATTGTGTGTAGTGGGAGGAATTTTCTTCATGGTTTGTGTCTAATGTCAAAAGATCAAACATATCTCATTTCATAACCCAACAACAGCCTTAAAATATAGATGTTAAAGTCTTCAGTTAACCTAGCTAAAGCTTCTATTGTTGCAGTCGTGTCTGACTATAAATGTATTTGAATATCAGTAAAAATATTTTACAGGCTAACAAAGCAGCAAAAGTAGGACAATCCTAACAGCGATTTCTGTTGTGTTTCACTTGAGTTAAACATTGCCATATTCAGACCAGCACATACTGTACAGAGGATCAGAGCTGTGTTCCCCAAATCACTGTAGCCTCAGCAGATTGTGGAAACCATTGATGAGACGGTGCTTTTGGGAAGTGATGCTAAAAGTGATGCAAATGGTTTTACACTGTATGGATGTTTATTGCATTTGATTAGCATCTGTCTTCCATACAATGAAAATTTGAAGGGGATTTACAATAACAAGCTCCACAAAACTATCATGAAACTAGCTGATACGAGTCATGAGCTAAAGTGCATCAGAACACTCAAATCTCAAACACTTGTCTTCATTCAAAAAAGGCACCCATGGACATGTTGCTTGGAAGTGTAACATAATACACTTATTCTATGTTTTTGTCTATGTTGCACCTAGGTCCTGGAGAAACGTTGTCTCTTTTCACTGTACACTAACTGTATAGAGCTGGAATGATACTCTGACTCTGACTGACTGTGAATAATAGTTTTAATGCTGTCAGCAAACTGCCCACGTGAAAACATACTACAGTAATTTATAGTAAAACACTATTTTTGAACCATTTTTGTTTTTGAACCATACTTTAGTAAAGTACATGAATTAATTTGTTGTGGTAATTCTATAGTTGCTGTGGTAATATAACAACCATACTAATATAAACAAATTACTTTACTCAATACTTTACTAAGTTTTCTACAACTATAGGGTATACAATACAAAAATACACTACAGTTGCTGTAGTAAAAACTAAAGCATATTACAATTTTACTATAGTATGGTTCAAAAACAGTATAGCATTTGCTATAAATTACTATAGTATTTTTTTTCATGTGGTTGGTTTGTGCATTTTAAAACACAATGCAAAAAAAAAAAAAAAAACATGGGTGAATGGGTTTGTTTATTGTTGATATGAATTTTACTTTTATGCATTTGGCAGTTGCTTCTATCCAAAGTGACTTCCATTGCAGAAAAAAAATAAAAAAAAATAGAATGAATGAATGAATGAATGAATGAATGAATGAATGAATGAATGAATGAATGAATGAATGAATGAATGAATGAATGAATGAAAAAAAAAAAGATGGTTTCTCTGATGACAGTCATGGCTTCTTTGGAATAAACAGACTCTACCTGCTGCAATAATTCAATCAAGCTTGTGACAATAACTGACTGGGCTTTACTATTGAACACCAATTTAATCTGATGCAAACTGGTCTAAACATTGCTTTTATTCAGCATGGTCTGTACAGTACAAGCAGATAAGTTATGTACATACATAACTTCATTTTGTAATATACCTGCCTACAATTGTCATTCGTATATTGTCATTCACTATCTACTTATTTGTATTTTTTTTTATTTTTTATTATGTGTTTTATGTTCTGTCTCTGTCATTCTGTTGTACTGCGGAGCTTCTGTCACGAAAACAAATTCCTTGTATGTGTAAACATACCTGGCAATAAAGCTCATTCTGATTCTGATTCTGATTCTGATATATAAATCTGATGATAGTCACATGAGCTTGAAGTAATATAAACTTTAAAATATACAATAAAACTGAAATATGTTGCATACTGTATGCAAATTTTTATGAAAAACGTGAAAACGCATGTGAACACTTAAAATAGCAGACCACAGGGTTATTTGTACAAACTCGCTAAGATGAAACTATTTAATTTAAAAGAATGTTCAACTGTGTTAATTATAGTCACAACCAATCAAGTCTATATAGAGTACACCTATTACTTAAATCATTTTATGTAACCATGGAAACAGGCCTTGGCCATAACAATGGCTGACATCAAACCTGTGCTAAATATATCCTGTACTAAAATCAATTTTCACTCAAAAACAGAAATGAATTAGTAATTGTAGCATTTCACTCATAGTGGATAATAGACATAGGCAGTTCTGCACATCTGCACAAGGTTGTTATTAAGTGTCTATAATGAATAATGGGATTGAAGTATATTTCATGATCATCCATTAATAGCTTACCAAGAAAAAAAAAAAAAAAAAAAGGAAAAAACTTTTCCTTTTCCAGCCTAGTCTGGAATCTGGTCCCTGGAATCAATACGTGCGTTGATAAAGAACTGCTGAGCTCTCTGTTGAAAATATGATGAAGAGAGATTGTGGCGGTTGTCTGGTGGGTATATTTATCAAAACTAGGCCTCCTCAGATTAGACTGTTTTAAATTAAGCTGGGTGTGGGAAGGCTGGGCCAGTGCTGTGTCATTAAAAGGAACTCTTACCGTTGCTTAGCCAATCGACCTCATCCAAGAAGTTTCCTACTTTTATGCTCCACTTGGAGCTGATAATCTTGCATTCAAGAAATAATTTCTGACAAAAGAAACCATATCTTTCATAAAAGAAAGTAATTAACAAAAGTACATTAGATACAGCTGTCAGTCCTGTTTGATGTTGTAGAGGCATCTTTGAGCAAATATTTATTTTATTTTATTTTATTTTATTTATGCATATAAACTACAGTAATTTTAAGGTTGGGTGGTATGGCGGCCAAAACTGGTCCACCAGCAATAATATCTGGCCCGCACATGCAGCCAGATTATTCTGTTTCTGAAATAGATCTGTCAAGACAGCCACAAATCAGAGTATGTGAGTGGAGCATGGAGTGATTTTGACTGAAGTGAGGAGTGGATTTGTTCCAATCCGAAATAATCAAATGTAAAATAGCACTGCATAGTCTTCACTGTAAAAAATAAACACAGGGTCAAACCAAAAATCATCATATTCAACATCTCTCACATCAAATCAGTGTTAGGGTAACAATATTTACACAACTATCAATACTTTTTTGGCCAATTACCAAGCAATGCTTAATTTTGTTCAGTCTGTGGTATAAAAGCAATAATAATAACAATAAATAAATAAATAAATAAACACTAAGCAAAACATAGTCAGGTCAAAGTGTTTGAAATATTTTTGGTCCCAGTTTTATTGTTATTATTATTATTATTATTATTATTATTTATATATGTCACGACTCGTGATGCGAGGACACGAGGAGAGAGAACCAATTGCAGGTAAGTCATTCATTAAGGGATAATCCAAAGGGGTAAACAGTCCAGGCAGGGACAAAACCAGAAATATCCAATAAACATGAAAACAAGACACGAAGAGAAGGCAAGGCAAGATGCGACAGACATGAATAACTTTAAACATTAAACAAGGACTCCGTAACACATACTCAGACAGACAGGGTATAAATACACGGAAGGATAATGATGGAACAGGAGACAGGTAGGGAACAATCAATTACTAAACAAGGAGGAAGGTGAATAAATAAGGGAACAGGAAGTGATAAGGTGACAGACACCGTGAGAAAGGAGGACATCTCGTGGAACCCCAGGGAACACAACCCAGACACTGTGACAATATATATATATATATATATATATATATATATATATATATATATATATATATATATAATATATAATATAATATGTATATAATGGTATAATATGTCACAGTTTACTTTATTTTGCTATACTCACTTACAAAAATGAACTATGTCCTGCACCCATTAAAATAATAATAATAATAATAATAATAATAATAATAATAATAATAATAATAATAAAATAATAATAATTGGTGTGATTGTGGATTAATTCTTGTTAAAACTACAAAATAATTCAGTCAGAAGTGATTATCTTTCTTTCATTTTCTTGGATTAACATTAGAGTTGGCATGAAACAGAAGAAGCGTTTGTCTTTTTTCTCTACTGTGATGTCTATCTGAGGTAAATGGCATCTGAAATTATTGGGCGGGACTCGATTTCGTCCTTTGGGAATTGATTGGATTGTTGGAAGTTGGGGCGTTCCTAACAAAACTGAGGCAGATCTGAATCACAGTTTGCAGTTAGTTGTGAGGGGTATTCTCTCCAATGGATTCACCGACTCCAAAACACAAAACATACCTAACAGCACTGGTTGAGCTACATTAGAGAAGAAGAAGAAGAAGAAGAAGAAGAAGAAGAAGAAAAGTAAAAGAAAAAGAAGAGCTACTTTGTGTTGGTGCCACAATAAAGAGTTTTTGTTTCTTCAAAATGCTTTATTTGTGTTTGCAAAGTTTCTGCACAATCTTCTTGTTCGTAAACCTTCTCAGGGTCTGAATCAGACTAAAATCGATATGGCAAAATTGACGCCATCATTAGTATTTAGATTTACAGCTGAGCAGATGAAACTTGCAGTTATGGTAAGGGGTGTCATTTCCAGAACACACTATAAGTGTTTGCCAACTACAACACATTAGGCCAGTTAAGCAATCAGAACACATTTTGTATTATGAAATGAGGGGCTATATTGAAATAGGAACTAAACAGGAGTGTTTCCTAAGTTGCTTTTGGGAAACAGATGCTAGAATTTTCAAAACAGGCTACAATAGTGCGAAGAAAATAAAAATAAATAAATAAATAAATAGATGATTTTTTTTTTTTTAAACAGGGCTAACTGTATTGTGATTATATAATTTGGGTTGTGCCACCCATTCTTGGTTTCTTCCCACTTGTGAGTTGTATTAATTCAACTATTATAAATAGCATGAAAAGTAATAAAATAAATTACTGGGTTGTTTACTCATAAAATAATTATATAACCACCCAGCCAGCTTAATGCGAGGCAGGTCAACTAATTGAGTGGATTTGTAATTTGCAAAGTTCAGATGGCTTCATAACACAGTCATTATTACAGGCTGTGCTTTAAGCAACTGTTTGACGTTATCATAAATTTCACATCACATTTTAGAAAGACAACATTACGTCATTTCCTCAGCCAAACTTAGAAGTGTGTTCAGAAAGGTGTCACGCTCAGCTCCCATAGGACATTAAATACTCTCATTACCCAGATTTTATGTGGAGATCATAAGTGCCCTTAATTGTCAGAAGGTAATTGGTTGCTAAGCAACTGTTTAAACTGTTCCCTCTCGCTAGTGTTATTTTGGGTCTCTGTGCACAAGGGTTACTGAAGTGACTCATACTCACTATATCAAATTATATTTATCTAATAGGTCAGTCTGAGTTAAGAGACTATACTGCTTTTGATAACTGTGGTGGTGATTAAAAGCCAGTTAGAATCATCCGTATGTAAAAGCATGACGTAAATACTTAACATACTTAACATGTATATATTTTGTATTTTTTATAATTGTGTTAAAATATAATTTTCAAAAGTAGCAAATGAACCCTGATGATGAAATCTTATTTTGTAAAATCATATAATACTGTACTTATAGTAATACAAATATCTATAGTGTCTATGTAATTATGAAATATGAGCTTCATTTCTTAATTTAACCAGGTTTAAAAAAAAATAATAACTGAGATAAAAAAAATATATATATTTTGCAAGACTAAGCTGAAAGCAGCAACAAATAGCATAGTTTACATCCTAATACAAAAGACATAAATCTAAATACACAACAACATTTCACCAAAGGAGCTTAAAATCATGTAATGATGGTAACACTGTCAGCTTTGAAATGCTTTTTAGATTATTCCAAGCCAAAGTAACATTATATCCAAAACCCTTTTCACTAGCTCTGTTCGAACCCGAGGGACTTTAAAATATAACAATCATTTGAAAATATATTGTTGCATACCTTTGCTTTAGAAAAACTCAGGGACAAATAAGATGAAGTTAGACCACAAATAGACTTACAAATAAAACAATACCAATTACTTTTTCGGGTATACAATAATGGTAACTCAGTCTTCTCATATAAAGTACAATGATGTGTTTGATATCTACAACCAGTAATAAAACATAAAACACTATGGAAAACAGGATCATGTTTCTTTTAGATAATATCCTGGGGCATTCATATACAGCAAGCTGTTCAGGGCCTTCAGCAGGAACACAGACCCACAGTGCTGGACTCCCTCCATAAGAGTCACAGCTGCCAGTAGCTTCAGCTTTTACACTCTGTGCGCTGTGATTTCTCAAATAAATGTTGTGTATGTTGCATAACAAGTAAAAAAAAAAAAAAAAAAATATATATATGTATATATATATATATATAAAATAATAAAAGTTAATAATAATAATAATAAAGCAAGCAATACAATTTTGTATGATCACTTATTCTTTTACATATTTTAATAAGCACATGTCAGAATAAATGTTTATTTTTTTATATAAATATATCTGTTACTCTGAATGATGATAGAGTGTTACTTCACCCATATTTTAACATTTTATTTTCACATATTTTATTTTACTCACATTTAATATGCTTTTTACATGCTTTCTATGTATATAAAATTTGTTTTGTTCATTTCAAATGATGCTGACACCAGAATTGGACACCTCATCTTTGTAGTGATTGAATAGTCCTGATTTTTTGTACAGGGGCAGTGTTTCTGAGAATGGATTTAAAGTTGGTGTCCGCTCACAAATGATGACTTCTCTGTCATTCGAGGGCCAGTCAGTTCCCTTTTGAGGGAACTTCGAACTGCGTCCTCTAGGGGATGCTTTGGGGGAACACCTCCTCGTGACCTGTGTCTGAAGCATACATTGAAAAAACACTAACTTGCTGGCCAGCGACAGCCTCCGACGTCACTACCGGCGCGACTATAAATAAGCACCGGGAGAGCACATCATTTTCTTCTTAATTTTCACTGACTGTTTTGTTTGAAGCGTGCATCTGAAAGAACCGGTAAGGGTGATCTGTCTCTGTTTATCACAATTAGCACGCGTTTAGACGATGTGTGCATCCGTGTCGGCGCTATTTGACACAATCTTTGCGTCATTTGTTTGGGTGAAGGGCACGCACGCGATGTCTTTGAGGAGGCAATCTGCTTGCATTGTGAGCGTTTTTTCAATGGAAAAAGCTCCGCTCTCGTTCGACTCTCTTCTGAAAGAAAAGGGAAAAAATGCAGCCATCTGCTTCCTGCAGTTCAGGACCTGTCCGGGGACTTTCCCTTTCACGCTCAAAAAGAAAGGAAAGGGCGATGGACAAGAGAGTGCCTCGGGAGGATGATGTTATATCTTTAAAACTTTCTGATAGAGTTGGGGTACTCGAACTTGGACTCGGACTCGAGTCCGGACTCGAGTCCAATTTCGAATGAACTCGGACTTGTCACGCACTCGGGTGAATTTGTACTCGGACTTGACACGGACTTGAACATTTTGGACTCGGAAAATATTCTGAGTACAGTCGAGTCCACGTCATGTGTAACAATAAAACCAGCATAAAATTGAAATGATAAATTAATGAATGTCTCCCCTTCTGTCATTTTACTGCACCACACCGGCAGGCAGAAGTCTCACGCTTGCAGACGAAACACACGCACCACTCACTGGATATCAGTGTGGATTAGTGATGGGAAGTTTGATTCTTTTCCGCGAACCGGCTCTTTCGGACGGTTTGATTCAATAAACCGGTTGAAAAAAAAACAGTTCACCGGATACATAATCCATTGCGATGTATTTGTTATTAAATGAACTTACGTTTCGTCAGATTGCCCTTCATTCAAGCCCTCGGTTTACCCGCACTCATTACATTAGCAGAAAATCAGTTCAGAATCAATCACCAAAAGAATCAGTTCGGTTCAGACGCGCTGTGAGTCAGTAGGCTTCATGCTGAATCACGAATGCGCAGTATCATCAGCTCCTCGGTTTCTCGAATCGGACGCGTCCGAAAGAAACGGTTTTCGGTTCAGTTTACTGATGATCTGAAAACTGATACAACCGGTTCTTGACACGAGAACGAGAATCGCTCTAAACCCGGATAGGAAAATCAGACAGGGTAAGATAAAATGTCAGGACACCAGCACATGCTGCAGTTCAGTATCATCAGCTGCTCTACTCGTGTTCATGTTCTTTTTACTACAAACTCAGTTTGTGAATCTGTCATCATTAACTATAAATACAGTACAGATATTTCATAAATCATCCCTTATTCATATTAAACATGGAGTCTTTAGAGTCTTAATTATTGTCCAACTTCCCTGAAAACCCCTTTGGCCCATACATAATCTACAATATACAGATTAGAAACATGTAGCCCCTATCTTAAAAAAAAAAAACTTGTATATATATATATATATATATATATATATATATATATATATATATATATATATATATATATATATATAGTTTTATCACACTTTCCGATGTTTATAGTTTTATCACACTTTCCTCCCGACATCGGGAGGAAAGAAAATGCTTTCTGCTCGATGCTCAGGTTTCGCCTTCTGAACTTTCCGGTATTTCCATTGAGGAGATTTGATAAGTTCAGGGAGACGAAGGCGCGCTCTACTGCTTTTAGACCCTTCGTTCCACGAAGGTCCAGGTCTGAGCCAGAACAACATAGGGGACCTGGCCTGTCTCAATCTGAGGATCAAAGATGGGCACAGAAGGCTAGTGTCACAACTCGCGCTCCTCCCCCACCTGGAGGTCATGCGGAGGTAAGCAGAACCTAAGGGGTCTGATCTAGACGAGGCAGCGTTCTCGTCCAAATCGGAGTGATACCGAGGTATATAGTCATTCCCTTTGGGGATTTTTAACTTCAGCTTTTATCCTCCCCTTCCTAATTCCCCTGTAACCACCAGCTCTCCACCTGATCGAGGTTAGGTGGAAACCTCTCGCATAACAGTCTCCTATGCTGGACCTATAATGTTTTTATGGTTCTATGTTCATAGCAACCACCTGAATGATGGTCCAGACTAAAAGGAGACACCCCTTGAGTGGGGCTCCAGCGCAGGAGGGTGGTTGAGTAAATGTAACCCTCTCTGTATATACTTATGTGTATTTAATTGCTGGTGGTTACGTGTGTACTAATAAACTCTGTGAGTTTCCTTTGCAGTGCTCAGTTACAGTGTTTACTAAACACTCGCCAGCACCAGCCATCCGGCTTCATATTCCAGTATTAATGCGGCTGAGATCACATGTTTCTGAGGGAGCCTCCTTGATCATCAGGCCTGCCAAAGCACTGCAGGGAATTTCATGGATGTCGGGAAGTGGAGGTGGCAGTTACAGAAATCTTCTTGTATATGCTGCCTCTGGTGATGCTCCCCTCACTTGAGATTTGTAAAATTGAGCTTGCCTCACCCGTGAGATTTAGCGCCTCTGCGATGTTTAGGAACCTTTAAGTACACACGCTAAGCTTTGTGTACTTTCTCAATCCACATGGTGGTCAGTGTGCACGTGAACACTTTGCGCACTTTCTAAAAATCCACAAGTGGTAAGTTTGCATGCAAGACTCTACAAACTTTCTGAAATCTTGCACTATAAGGGTTACGCACTCCGCTTAGTTCCCTATCTTGAGATGATTAGACCTTGGTTCCTTGGGCTCCATTCAGCCAGTGTGCATTTGTTTATACACCTCAAGCATCGCTTCCCTCAATATGATGGGCTATTTGGGTGGTCTCGTGGTTAGCAGCGCTTCCCTTTTTCCAAAAAAGGGTCGCCTATGAGCGCGCTACTCTGAGCCCGGAGTTCTCTGTTTTTCCCCAGAGCTCTCCAGTATTGTTTCCATAGATTGAGTTGATGACTCTCAATCATACTGTTTTATTCTGCTCTATCAGAGTGTCACGAGAGCTCCTCCTTAGAACAGTATTTG
The DNA here is from genome assembly GCF_023724105.1 of Carassius gibelio. NCBI lineage: Eukaryota > Metazoa > Chordata > Actinopteri > Cypriniformes > Cyprinidae > Carassius > Carassius gibelio. The sequence goes on along the minus strand of NC_068375.1, from coordinate 5,197,799 downwards.
AATATCCATGCTATGGTAAGTGTGCATGTGAAGTCTTTCTGAAAACAACACTGTGGGAAGTTCGCACGCTAGTATTCTGCGTTTTTTCTAAAATCCTATATGTTGAGGGCTTTGCGCGGTTGCTTCGTGCCCTTTCTTGAGTTGTTAAAAGCCCTGTTCATCTTGGGCGCCACTCCAACTATGTATCCTCAGATACCTATCTAAACAGGGTGTTGCTACTAGAGAACTGTCGAGAAAGCTCTTTCAGCAAGCTTATGCGTAAGATAGCGGTAGCCCCTGTTTGACAGGCAAGAGTTGGTAGAAATGCTAGGTTCTTAGCCATATCCCTTGAAAGGAATCTTTCCTTTTAGTGACGTTTTCTCAATGTATGTTTCAGACACGGGTCACGAAAAGGTGTTCCCCAAAGCGCCCCCTTGAGGATGTAGTGTCTCTTTCCCTACTCAGGGAACCTGTTACTTACGTAACCTGAGACAGTTTTTCTCTTTAATGATCTTTAGTAAAACCTTCAGATTTTAATAGAAAAACCACAATAATTAAGTGATTAAAGGTCTTTGGTTATCTGTCTTATGAGCTTCAATAACTCATCTGAGGTTGTCTGAATTATATTTTGATTGTGCCGTGCTACTTTGAACCAGCTTATCTGTGAAGTAAATGTCATATAATTCATATAAAGTCTTATTAAGGTTTACTAGTTAATGCTGCTGTGTAAGGGAGTTACGGCAAATTTGACATCTTTCTCCTAATTTATCAGAATCAGAATCAGAAAGATGTTTGCGCATACAAGGAATTTGTTTTAGTGACATAAGCTTCCAGTACACAGAGACACCAACACACAGACAAAAAAAAAAAAAAAAATGTAGCGAAATAAATAAGTGTATAAACAATTGTGCTATAAATGATAATGGGATAGGATTGAAAAAGATGCAGGGATGTACTAGGATGGAGTGGTAACAAATAAATATAAGGATGTTGCAATTTTGTTTGCATAAGCATAAGTGGGGAACATTTAACTGTTCATGAGGTAGATTGCCTGGGGGAAGAAACTGTTTTTGTGCCTTGCTGTTCTGGTATTTGCGGCTCTGAGACGCCGGCCAGATGGCAAAAGTTCAAAAATGGGGTGACTTGGATGTGAGGGATCCAGAGTGATTTTATGAGCCCTTTTCCTCACTCTGGATGTATACAGTTCTTGAAGGGTGGGCAGGGGAGCACCAATAATCCTTTCAGCAGTCCGAACAGTTCTTTGTAGTCTTCTGATGTCCGATTTTGTTGCTGAGCCAAACCAGACAGTTATAGAAGTACACAGTACAGACTCAATGACGGCTGAGTAGAACTGTTTCAGCAGCTCCTGTGGCAAGTTAAACTTCCTCAGCTGGCGAAGGAAATACAACCTTTGTTGGGCCTTTTTTACAATGGAGTCAATGTGATTGTCCCACTTCAGGTCCTGAGAGATGGTGGTTCCCAGGAATCTGAATGACTCCACTGCAGTCACAGGGCTGTTCATGATGGTGAGTGGGGAAAGTGCAGGTGGGTTTCTCCTAAAGTCCACGATCATCTCCACTGTTTTGAGCGTGTTCAGCTCCAGGTTGTTAAGACTGCACCAGACAGCCAGCTGCTCAACCTCTTGTCTGTAAGCAGACTCATCACCGTCCTGGATGAGGCCGATGACTGTAGTGTCATCTGCAAACTTCAGGAGCTTGACAGAGGGGTCTTTAGAGGTGCAGTTGTTGGTGTGAAGGGAGAAGAGCAGAGGGGAGAGAACACATCCCTGAGGGGCGCCAGTGTTGGTGGAGCAGCTGTTTGATGTGAATTTCCCCAGTCTCACTAACTGTTGCCTGTCTGTCAGAAAGCTGGTGATCCACCGACAGGAACAGAGAGCTGGGTCAGTTTGGTCTGGAGGGTTGTTGGGATGATGGTGTTGAAAGCCGAACTAAAGTCCACAAACAGGATCCTCACATAAGTCCCTGTTTTGTCCAGATGTTGCAGGATGAAGTGCAATCCTATGTTGATTGCATCATCCACAGACCTGTTTGCTCGGTAAGCAAACTGCAGGGGGTCCAGTAAGGGTCCAGTGATGTCCTTCAGATAAACCAGTTTTTCAAACGACTTCATGACGACAGATGTTAGAGCCACAGGCCTGTAGTCGTTAAGTCCTGTTATCTTGGGTTTCTTTGGGATGGGGATGATGGTGGAGCATTTGAAGCAGGAAGGTACTTCACACAACTCCAGGGATCTGTTGAAGATCTGTGAAAAGATGGGGGCCAGCTGGTCAGCACAGATTTTCAGACAGGTTGGTGTAACACCATCTGGGCCTGGTGCTTTTCTTCTTTTGTTCTTCTTGAACACCTGGCGCACATCATCTTCACAGATTTGAAGAGCAGTAGGTGTGGAACGGGGGATTGCAGGAGGTGTTAATGGTTGTGCAGGGAGATGGTCAGAATGGGTGTTGGGGGTTTCAAATCTGCAGAAAACTCATTCAGGTCGTTAGCAAGCCGTTGATTAGCCTCAGTGCAAGGGGATGGTGTCTTGTAGTTTGTGATGGCCCTCAGTCCTCTCCAAACTGAAGTTGAGTCGTTGGAAGAAAACTGGTCTTCCAACTTTTTAGCGTAGGTCTTTTTAGCAGCTCTGATCTCTTTGTTCAGTGTGTTCCTGGCCTGATTGTACAAGACCCTGTCCCCATTTCTGTAGGCATCCTCTTTGGCCTGATGAAGATGTCTGAGTTTTACTGTAAACCATGGCTTATCGTTGTTGAATGTTAAATAAGTCCTGGTAGGAATGCAAACATCCTCACAGAAACTAATATAGGATGTTACAGTCTCTGTGAGTTCGTCCAGATCGGTGGTAGCAGCTTCAAAAACACTACAATCAGTGAGGTCAAAACAAGATTGTAAATCCTGCTCCGTTTCGCTGGTCCATCTCTTCACAGTCCTTACTACAGGTTTAGCAGATTTAAGTTTCTGTTTGTAGGATGGTATAAGTTGAATCAGACAATGATCAGAATTTCCTGGTGTTAGCGCAGTGGATAAGACGCACGTCTGTGGTGTGGGAGACCCAGGTTCGAATCCACTGTGAGACACCAATGTGTCCCTGAGCAAGACACTTAACCCCTAGTTGCTCCAGAGGCGTGCGACCTTTGACATATATAGCAATTGTAAGTCGCTTTGGATAAAAGCGTCAGCTAAATATGTAAATGTAAATGTAAATTTCCCAAAGCAGCTCGTGGAACAGAGTGATATGCGTCCTTTATTGTGGTGTAGCAGTGATCCAATATATTACTGTCTCTGGTGGGACATGTAACATGCTGTCTGTATTTTGGCAGTTCACGGTAAAGATTGGCTTTATTAAAGTCCCCAAGAATGATTAAAACAGAGTCCGGGTGTTGTTGTTCTGTCTCTGTGATCTGATCAGCGAGTTTCTGTAAAGCTGAGCTCACGTGCGCTTGCGGATGGATGTAAACACTAACCAGAATGAACGAATGAAACTCCCGCGGCGAATAGAACGCCTTGCAGTTGACAAACTGCATTTCTAGATCAGGACAGCACATCTTCTTTAACACAGTTACATCTCTACACCATCGCTCATTGATGTAAAAGCATGTCCCGCCGCCGCGCGATTTCCGAGTAGACTCTGATTCGCGATCCGCTCTGAACAGCTGAAAGCCCGGCAGATGGAGCGCGCTGTCCGGTATGGCGTCATTCAGCCAGGTTTCCGTGAAACACAGAGCAGCAGAGTGAGAGAAATCCTTATTTGTACGAGAGAGCAAAAGGAGTTCGTCTGTTTTGTTAGGTAGAGAGCGGAGATTTGCCAGATGGATGCTAGGCAACGGCGTTCGAAATCCGCGCTTCCTGAGTCTGACGAGCGCTCCCGCTCGCTTCCCCCGTCTGCGCGTCCTGAAGCGCTTGATCAGCGCCGCCGCTCCTCCGATAACAACGTTCAGTAAAACGTCTGAATAATTTAAATCTGGTAAAAGATCTTGTGGTGTGTTCTGCCGAATGTTCAGCAGTTCATCCCTGGTGAAACTGATAGTGTTTGTTAAACAAAAAACAGGAAAAACGAACAAAAACAGTACAAACACTGGAGAGCCAAGCACTGAAGCAGCCATGCGCGGCGCCATCGAGTAAAATAATTTATCTACATATATCCATTTATGAACAACATGAAAAACTTAACACGCAGGCAAAATCAGATGTATTCAGAATGGTGTTATATAAACTCCCAATTGTGAGCTATAAAGTTGGAAATGTGGCATATAAACTTGCCTTTACAAGAAGTGAGATAAATTATTAAAATCATAATTGTGAGATAAAAAGTGCTGTTAAAAAATGTTTTGGCTACTTGCAGATAATATAATATATTACTAAAATTAAAGGTCACTTTTTAAAAATGTACTTTGTAATGCTATCTAAGTTTAACTTAAAACTTAAAAACGTATTAATATTATTGCATTACTATTTTTGAGGAAAAACACTGAAATAAAAAACACAGTTTATAAAATAAATATTAAGCAGCATAACTGTTTCTAAAATTGACAAATACAATCAATAATAAATAAATAACTAAATAAATAAATAAGGATGATTTCTGAATGACCATTTGACACTGAAGACTGTTGTAATTATGCTGATAATTCAGCTTTGTATCACATAAATATATTATATTTTAAAGTATAGTAAAATATTAAAACAATTTTGAATTGTATAATATTTTACACAATTACTGTTAACGGGTTTTTTTTTATCAAATGCAGGCTCGATGAGCATAAGACATGTCATGATACAATAATAATAATAATAATAATAATAATAATAATAATAATGATGATGATGATGATAATATGAAATACAATTAATATATATTTAATGTTTGATCAATTTATTAAATTTTTGTGCATTTCCTACTACTAAAGGTGACAGATAAACATGAAATTTATTATAATGGGTTTATGTGATGATTGTTTTAAGTTCACTTACAATGAATAAAATTATAAATGCAACACTTTTGCTTTTCCGTGAACTCATCTTTTGTTGAACTCAAAGATTTAAGACTTTTTCTATGTACACAAAAAGGCATATTTCTCTCAAATATTGTTAACAAATCTGTCTAAATCTGTGTTAGCGAGCACTTCTCTTTTTCCGAGATAATCCATCCACCAGATACTGATTAGACAGAGTGATTACTGCACAGGTGTGCCTTAGGCTGGCCACAATAGGCCACTCTAAAATGTGTAGTTTTATCACACAGCACAATGACACAGATGTTGCAAGTTTTGAGGGAGTGTGCAGTTGGCATGCTGACTGCAGGAATGTCCACCAGAGCATTTGCAATTAAACTGAATGTTCATCTCTCTACCATAAGCAGTCTCCATAGGCGTTTCAGATAATTTGGCAGTACATCCAACTGGCTTCACAACTGCAGACCTCGACATCCAGCATCTTCACCTCCAAGATCATCTGAGACCAGCCACCCAGACAGCTGCTTCAACAATCGGTTTGCATAACCAATGAATTTCAGCACAAACTGTCACAAACCATCTCAGGGAAGCTCATCTGGTGGTGGTGGGGAAATTGTATGGGCAGGCGTATAGCCTCATGTTGCAGCATGATAATGCATGGCCCCATATATCAAGGGTCAGTTCTTGCATGGCCAGCGTAGTCACCAGACATGTCACCCATTCAGCATCTTTGGGATGCTCTGGATCAGTGTATACAACAGTGTTTTCCAGTTTCTGCCAATATCCAGCAACTTCGCACAGCCATTGAAGATGAGTGGAACAACATTCCACAGGCCACAATCAACAACCTGACCAACTCTAAGCGAAGGACATGTGTTGCACTGCATGAGCCCCCCAACCCCCCCCCCCCAGTACAGTAAAACTGCACATTTTAAGGTGGCCTTTTAATATGGCCAGCCTAAGGCACACCTGTTGAATAATCATGCTGTCTAATCAGCATCTTGATATGCCACACCTGCGAGGTGGATGGATTGTCACAGTAAAGGAGATTACTGTGACAATTTGACAATTGAATGTGAAATTATCACAATAATTGCAAGTATATTTAAATTTTTTTGATTAATTAGTTTTTTATCATTTGCTAGCACTACAATATATATATATTATCAATGTAATAATTATATATTAAAATTATTATTATTATTAGTAGTAGTAGTAATAGTAGTAATGATAATAATAGTAATACTAATAATTACAATTACGATTATACTTTCTGTTACCCAAATGTGCCATACATATTACAATTTAGCTGAAAGTCTATAATAGTTTATAATGGCAGGTTGTTATCAGTGGAAAATAAAGGTCAACTTTTCTTTTTTTTTCTGGCTAATAATGGTAAACATTCTCAATGATTATTTTCATTGCCAATGCTCTAAAGTATGTACCTATACAGAAATGGACCATAGGAGTCAGAGGTGAAATCAGACAAGAAGCTTGAGTTATAATCAACTCTCAGATCTCAGGTAGAGCCGAACACTGCTATCAGAGCTTGAAGTGTGTCGACTGTCAAAGGTGGAGCGCTTGTCTCTTCTCATACGCTGCATGTGTCACCATCACAGAGAAAATCGAGCATCTTTGTGTCTTTTAGCACAGCACAAATCCAGCAACACCTGGCGTGAGGGTTGGCAAGAGCACTCGGGTCCTGCTGAGCTTGGGGATGTTCATCTGGGCATGCCGTCTCCTGTTCCAGCCTCACTGACATGTCTGTCTATTTTAGCACGAGATGGTTTATTTGAAGGGACAGCGATTCTGTCCGTTCAGCTTTTACCTCAGTGAAATCTCAATGTGTTCAAGAAGTGGAAGAAATCGGGTGCCACTAAATCCTTATTTAGTGTTCTTGTCAAACTATCAAAGTTATTTTAAAGACTTAAGGAAATAAACAAACAAAAAAAGATTTGCAATTGATGTCACTTTGAATGTCTGTTAGGTTTACGTATATGCTGGAGCTTTGTCTGAAATTTTGTCCTGACAAAATAAACTTTTAGCAGATATAAAGATTTATACGTCTCTCAAAGTCTTGCTAATTTAGGAAAAGAGAGCACAAATATGCTTGACTCATCTGTATGCAGGGCCGTGTACAGTTTTTGTGAAAATCAAATGCTCTGTAGACTGAGAAAGCTCTGCCCCCTATTCCACCTGCCTCTGTCAGTAACATTGTTTTATTTGTTTGTATTCCATTTAAATAAATGTTTCTTCTATTTTGTATTTTTATTTATTTTTTTCCTCTCTTGTAGTCAGTTAGGTACATTATAGTTTTATGTTAGATCTTATGTTGTTCAATGAATGATTATTGTATTGATGAGTGTTTCCATGATGGTGTTTGGGTATTTGACACTACATATAATTGTAGCATATAATTGTATAAGTGGTATAAGGTTAATATACCTACCTCAACATTCTGCTGTTTACTTAAGATTTATTGATAACCATCACAATAATACAAATGCGTCAAAAAATAAATAAATAAAAATAAAAAAATAATATATATATATATATATATATATATATGTATATATATATATAAATATATATATGTATATATGTATATATATAAATATATATATATATATAAATATATATATATATATATATATATATATATATATATATATATATATATATATATATACAAACAAATATATATAATAATAATAATAATAATAATAATAATAATAATAATAATAATATTAATAAAAAACGGATGATGAATCAGAGTTCACTACAAAAAAAATTATCCATCAGTTCCCACAAAATTTTTTTAAAGCAGCACAACTGTTTTCAACATCAATTATAATCAGAAATGTTTCTTAAACAGCAAATCAGCATATTATGATTTCTGAAGGATCATGTGAAATGAAGACTGGAGCAATGATTCTGAAAATTTAGCTTTGATCACAGGAATAAATTAAATTTTACATTACATTCACACAGAAAACCGCTATTCAAAATTGTAATAGTATTTCACAACTTTGATTGATTGATTGCAACCTTGGTAAAGCAGAAGAGACTTCTCTTAAAAACATTAAAACATTTTTGTGACCCCAACATTTCGAATGGTAGTGTACACTAAGAATGTGACACCCATTTGGGAGTTCACAGAAGAAGAAAAAAAAAGATTTTCAGCAAAATACCAGCTAGCTCTTCACACAATGTCATCATGAGTTCACAAGTCTTGGAATTTAGAGGCAATTTGCAGGGACCACTTATGATGGAGCTTTTGTTGTCCTTTTTGTCGTTTTCCTCTCCTAGTCACTGATGAAAATCAATGGAGTTCAAATGGTTTCTGCTTCTGGTTTCTGAGAAGAATTCTGCTTCTCTTCTGGATTTTCCTGGAAAAAAAAAAATATATATATATATCTCAACATTATCTCAATTTGCAAATATAACAAAGTCTGCATTCGAATTAGATTGTAAAATGGAACTCAAACATTTTCATTACAGTTTAATCAGATCGGACCTGCTCTCCACATTAATTTTATATTCTTTTGTATGACTCCTTTTTGCTTCCTTCATTATAAAAAAAATAAAATAAAAAATGGTTGGTTCTCAACTTGTGCATAATGAACGGATAGATGAGTTGTGGAGAAGCATCTGAATGACGGGACAGTAAACAAGACCAGTTCATTTAGTGTTGACTAATCTGCCTTTCAACCTATTCAATCTCGTCTGAGTGATAGTGTGTTTGTGCTCAGTGCACACAAACCTGTGCGTGCAGACCCTGAGGCAAATTCATTTGCACATAAAAGCCATAACAGTAGGAATGAATGGAGCAGGAGTTGAGTTTGGACGCCACAGGAAGTGAAGCTCTCTGCTGATTTCTTCATTTGCACGCAGCGTGTTGATTATGGGCCTCATCAGCTCTTTTCTAAACTTCACAGGTGTCAGTGTGACTAGCAGCCTGAGGACACAGAAACACCTTCATCTGTCACTATCACACACACTTCTACAAAGCAGTCAGATTTCACGTCTCAATACCTGCAAACAGAGGTGAATTTTGTTTACTTTAGCTCATGATCTATAGGTTCAAAACGTATGCAGTAACCAAGGAAATCATCACATCTATTCATCGTTACTAAAACAAATGGTACAAACAAGGTTGTTAAAGTTATTTATAAATAAATCTATAGGCTATATTCATTTTCTTTCTTTCTTTCTAGTTGTATTGAATGTGTTTTTATTTTTTATTTTTTTTTCATAAAGTGTGAGCAATAGAACATAAGTACAACCTGGTCTAATATAAATATGCACCTCTGTGTATTTGCGTTTTTTTTTTTACGTACCTTACTGCACGTTCTGCCGCAGTTTCAAAGAGAAATGTTCAATGAGTGGCGCTAAAAGACTGGTTCAATTCGTGAACCCTGGCATGTTTTTTTTTATGTTGAAATAGCTACATATTGCTCTGTATTTGTAACGTTGTTTCTGGTACATATTACGGTCGGTTCAGAATCCAAATATTCGGGGACTGTCGCTTAAAGTTAATGCTCTGTCATGTTGGAAATACGCCCTACACGTAACCCAACCATAAAACCTACCCGATAGTGTTATCAAATGCAAAACTGATAAAAACACATTTACTGATGCAACCATGCCATTTCACCTTTCATATTAACAGATTTGAACTGATTTGTCAAACCGTGGTTACACAGGATTTGAGCCAGAGCTAATCGCTTCTCAAGTTCGTCTCTTTACTCCGTGAGCTACCTAACAAAACTTTCCGTCTATGAAAACCCATAGATATGAAGCTGGATATGTGCGATGCTAATGTTCACAATCATCAGTTTTCAAATCTCCCAGCATTTTAATATTGTTTTCAGTCCCTCCAGAAAAACGCGATTATGCGATCGCCTGATTTAATGCATAATCAGCCAAGGGGCGCATATTTATGCGGGGGTCGCATTTTTTTCAAATATGCCGCACTTTCGCCGCATAAATTGCCGATTTCAGGAAGGAAAATATGCGGAGGTAGCATGATTTCATAATCCCTGTATTTTTGTTGCAAAAAAAGTCACATATATCTTAGCAGAAAGTTGAAAAATGTTGTGTTTACTTCACACACCATTATTTCCCAATGGGAACTTTATGAAGTGACGTAATTGTGCGACGTGAACATCATCTGCGAACTCGGTGAAGCACTCAAATCATTCTCATCTGCCAACAAAAATAAGCACAAAAGACCGAGCGAAGCAGTTACCCGTTGTGTTACATGACAGTGGGGGCAAATTATTTTGAGAGAGGGATGAGGATGAGGATGGCGAATGATAGGCCAGTTTTAGGCTACGCAGTTAGTTTTCATTTTCACAGTGGACTGTTGTAGTTTCATTCAGAAGTTGATGCACCTCTACAGTTGTAAGATTGTACTTTTTTTTTGTTACAGAATCTTACAGTTGTAAGTATATTAGTAGTATGTAAAATAATTTATGTTGCAGTAAGAGATTGCACTTTGCAAATCCTGTAAAACAGCATTTGTATATTTGTGTGTATATATTATTTGTATTCATTTTTACAAAAGTTGTTGAATATTCCTTTTGTAAAGCTAGATAACTTGTTTGACTCAATGTTTTGTAAGTTTGAGCCATGTGTTAATTATAGTCTGAAATAAAACAGAATGAGAACTTAAATATTATTTGATTTAGTATGCTTGCTTATCATAGAAAGTCATGGGGGGGGGGTCACCTTTTTTTTCTCTTTTTCTTCAAACCCCAGTTTTTGCAAGTTCCCGCAATTTCATTTTTCTGGAGGGACTGTGTTTTAAAGTCATAACATGATTTTCTTTAAGTACTTGTGTGAAAATTATACTTCATTCTTGAAGTATCTGAGAAAATTAATAAACGGTGTCAGAGTTTCATTCCCTCTAGTGTTCATTTATTTTTGAAACTGCAGTGATGTACTTATTGGTATGTATTTCACATCTTGCTAAAAAACTGTACCCAGGTACATTTATGCCATGAGACCAGTGTAGCAGAAATGAGTCGAACCAGACAAATCAAAGAGTCTATCAGAGCTGTGTGCATTGAAACGAGAGCCGAATTCCTCAGGAAGTCATATCAGTTCTAGTGCCACAAGAACCAAGCAAGATAACCAACCAACCAACTTGTTCACACAACAGCTTTCAACATTAACACCAATAGAACAATTATTAACAATTTTAATTCGAAGAAGAGATTGTCAAATTTATTGTTCGTGATTGAAATGCAACGCTGGACATCACATGTAAACCCAGGAGATCAAGTTAAATACTTGCATTGACTTCCCCCATCAGGCAGAACCAGACTGAAATTCATAAGGGGGAAGGGCTTTAAACCTTTTCTTTGCCAGATAATGGCAAAGAAACTGCTTTTTGTACATTATATATGGACCAGAATGAACTAGTATTGATATAATAAAATTTTCTTCCTTGATATTGTCCTGACAATCATTTATTTGTAAAATATATCATAATCGTGTTATAGGAATCATGTCCAAAATTAGATCCTGCGAGGCAGGAACCACATGCTTGGTAAGATAAACAAATGATTTATGATCCCCCGAGCCAAGACCATATCTGATTGGTCAAGGCAACATTTGAGGGGTGGCCCACAAGGAAGTTTAAATACTTTGGACACCATGAAAGTCTGCTTTTAGTCTACTTTTAGTCCCTTGCTGCTGCTATTAGCCATGTCTGTTTCTAGTCTCTAGCTATGCTTCTGCTAGCTTGTAGCTTCTAGCCATGCGGTTTAGTCATCACTGTTTGAGCGCGGTTCCTGCGTGCTTCGGCCTGCCTGCTGCTACTATGCCACGATGAGAAGGAACACAACCTAGTCTCGTCAAACTTTATTTCTTTTCTTTTTCCGTTTGAGAGTTTCGTGTTCTGAGTTAAGTTTTGTAATGTCGAGTCTCCGAAGCCTGACCTCGGATGCCCGTTCAACTTCGACCAGCGTTCACAACCACGGGCTTCCCAAGACGTCACTTCACTACTGAACTTCCAGCCAATCAGCGACACCGGGATACCCCTTTCAACGGGAGTCCCTTTCACAGAAAACGAAGGCAACGTATCCCCAGATATTTGTTGTGCTGGTGTATCTAATATAATTTTAGTCACATTGAGGAACTCAATGCAAGGGCTAATTACGTGATTGATGGTTGTTCATGTCTATGCAATTTAACATATTGCTGTAAACTTGGAATTCCATATTTCCATTCTCTTAAACTCATCTTTTCCTAACTTTCAATCTTCCTGCAACTTGTGTGAATGTGTGGGTGCGTGCGTTTATGTGTTAGATTAGTTTATATGTCTTAGATTTATCTAATAAAGCCTTATTCATATTGAAAAGAGAAGTATCTTGTGTTTTGTGCTTACAAGTTAATGTCTTAAACTGCCGATCTTGTTATTGTGCTAATTGATAGTGTTTTCACTATAGTTTGGATATTAGTATCCAGCGCAGATTTGATGTTAAACGGCTAGTTCACTGAATCGCAGGGCGTCTCCGTGACCAGCCATGAAACAGTGATTCTGTTCAAATTCCCTTTAAAATCTTAAATGATTCCCTTTGAGCTAAATTGACCTGTACTTGATCTGTACTTTACTAGAGTATTATTTTTTTCTCCTACTTCCACTTTTACTTCAGTACATATTTTCTCTGAGTTTAATACTTTTACTCCAATATTTTTTTTTTATGTGCTGCATCCTTACTCGTTACAATTATAAACATGTTACGAATCATTCCATTACAAACCCACATTACCACTGCCAGAACTGTAGATGGCAGTTTTGATGAAGCTGGCACATCATTGAGCGAAGACTGCGCGTGCTGACTTAACTGCTGTGAAGAGAGAGATGAACACCGAGCCGAGCCAGATAATGACTCGTTCACGAATCAAGAACCGGTTGGATCGGTTTTCAGATCACCAGTAGTTCTTTTGGACAGTTCGATTCAATAAACAGTTCAAGAAAACAGTTCACCGGTTCTTTTGCGCTCGACGTAATGGCGTCATTGGCGTTGACTGCAAGCCTTCGGTTTACCTGGGCTCATAACATTAGCACAGAATCAGTTCAGAATCAATCACCAAAAGAACCAGTTCGGTTCAGACGTTCTGTGTGTCGGTCTGCTTCACGCTGAATCACACATGCACAGTATCATCAGCTCCTCGGTTCATGAATCGGACGCATCTGACAGAAGCTGACAGAAGTTCTTGACTCGTGAATGAGTCAGTCTGTTGTTCGTTATCTGGCTCGGCTCGGTGTTCATCTTCAATTCTCTCTTCACATCAGTTCAGTCAGTGAACTGTTTGAGTAAGTGAATTGCTCCGGGATATTGGTTTGTTTTAACTCAGAAGGAGTGTCTTCCACATTTAACAAGTTAACAGCTTAAGTCATTTGTGGATTAATGCATATTGGAGACGCGAACCATTTAAAACGATTCAGTTCGATTTGGTGAACTGTTTAAAAAAAGATCCGGTTATATCGAATGATTCGTTCGCGAACCAGATATCATAAACTGCTTTGTTTTGAACTGTCTTACAACAGAAACGGAAGAGAAGACAATGCTGAATATAGTCGGAGTTTTTGCTATTTTTGGACCAAAATGTATTTTCGATGCTTCAAAAAATTCTAACTGACCCTCTGATGTCACATGGACTACCTTGATGATGTTTTTCTTACCTTTCTGGACATGGACAGTATACCATACACACAGCTTCAATGGAGGGACTGAGAGCTCTCGGACTAAATCTAAAATATCTCAAACTGTTTTCCAAAAATACACGGATGTCTTATGGGTTTGAAATAACATGAGGGTAAGTTATTAATGACATAATTTTGCAAATTGGGTGAACTAACCCTGTAACCGTTGTTTAACAAAAAGGAATTGTGATTGTCCTTTAGGTTAATCATTTGAAATAGTAAAATCAATATGTTCAAATTTTGACTACATTCTTTAATAACTACATAACACAATACTTGTACTTTTACTTTCAGTACTTGAGTAGTAAATTTTAAAATAGACTACTTGCAATACTTAAGTACAAAAAACGTTGAATACTTTAGTACATCTACTATGTACTTCTATGTACTTCTACTTCTAATATGTATATATTTATTATTATTATTATTATTGTTTTTACAGAAAATATAACGCAGATTAAATGCTTATGAATGGTGTAATTACTTAGTTTGTCCAGCAGAGCGCACTCCATTGTTTGCTACTGCCGACCTCAGTTTAGTGTAGAGATGTGCGGATGAGCTCAAACTTCATCCGAGTCCGCTCCTTCAAATTATCCACCTACCACGCAACCGCACCTGTATTTGATTGCCACATTACATTTCTTGATTTCATTGATTCTATTTCTTAGTTTTGCATGATGATATTATAAATCGATGGTTAAATTTTAACAGCAGGTTCAGTGATGTTAGAGACTAGAGCTGATCTGCGCATCACGTCATGCAACTGCGGTGCATTAAAGCCTGTGTCATGGCCACCGGATCTGATAGTGGCCACTCAGTCAATGCTGGTGTTTATACCTGCACACCGTCCGGTGTAGAATAGAAGAAGGGTTCGTAAGCACACACATTTCAGCACTGCATTGCTCAATGCTGCAAACACGTGTTAAAGCCTAAATATAAACAATGCTTGTGTCAGGATACACACTCGGAGACAAGGGAAGTAAATCCAAACAAAGTGTTTATTTACAAGAATCGAGTGCAAGATGAGTGACTTAGGTGAATCCGTGGCGAGGCTGGCAGCGTTCACCCGATGCCTCGGAGGTAAGCAGGCGAGTAGCCGCGGTGCAATACGTTGTATCTTTAGTGGACAAAGGTCATCAAGACTTGGTGTTTTCCTCTCACAGGGGTAGCCAGTTGGGATGGAAACCGAGTCCGAGGATACATAGGAGCTAGGAGATCAGATCTGGAATCATCCAGCGGATCTGGAAGAAGATCAACAGAGACACGGAATTTAAAAATCTGAAAAATGTATACTTCTCTTCCACGAACTTGGAATGGGGTATGACGGTAAGTGGTCTGTCCTATTCGAGGCTTGACGTTGGAGTGCTGTTATGAGATGGATTTTATGTGCTGGAAAGTGACGGTGCTGATTGGGAACAGGTGCTGATCAATACTCAGGTGAGTGTGGACGCTGATTGGTGGATGCGATCGAGCTTGATAGGTCCCTAACAGCTTGCACCTGCTATTTGTTTATATTTAATATTAGGCCATGTTGCTTTTGTGCAATAGATGAATAACAATTTATTTGTTTTACATATTTTATGTTTAGATATTTTATTTATTATTATTATTATTATTATTATTATTATTATTATTATTATTATTATATCAATAATATACGCACCAGCACTCACCCATCTTGTCCTGTGCTGCACTCTGTTGTGTTGGATCTCGGAAGCCGGTCTCTAATCCATTGGCACCTGACTGGATAGTGCAGGTACTACATCCTTTTTACAGATTATAAAACACTGAATTCTGTCAGTAATGTAATGTGGCAGTAACGTATAGAGACCTCAGCTTGTAACTATACTTGAATTTCAATGTAAAAAAAAATGTGAACGTGTTAAATTACTCTGTTACTAAAAAAAGTAATCAAATTACAGTATGTGTTCCTAAGTAATTCGTTACTGCCCAACAATGTTTATAATAAGTGAAGTTTACTGTTAAGTGCACTGATGTCAGACTCATTTTGATTAATTAAAATGTATTTTTAAATTGTTAAATACGCTGCCTCCATTACATATGTTTGTCACATAATTATAAGTGTTTGATCACAACATTTGAGTTATAATGTATATGTATATTTACAGTGCCCTCCAAGTATTGGAACAGTAAAGACAAAATAGCTTTCTCTGCTGTAGAGTCAAGACATTTGCAAATATGATTAAAAGATGAATATGCAACAAAACTACAGAATGTTTTGTGAGCATAAGTATTGGAAGAGTTGAATTTAAGAGAGATGTAAAAGACTAAAAACTAATATTTAGCTGCAGATCCCTTGCATGCAATCAGAGTAGTGAGTTTGCAACCCATAGACATCACCAGACTCTTGGTCTTATGATTTGAAATGCTTTTCCCCAGCCTTTAATGTAGTCAATTCCAACTGTTGCTTGTTTTGGGAGTTTCTGTCTTTAGTCTTCTCTTCAGCTGGTGAAATTAATGTTCAGTCGTATTTAAATCTGGGGATTAATTTGGGCAATCTAAGACATTACATTTCTTTGCCCTGAAAGTCCTTGATTGAACTGGCAGGGTGTTTTGGGTCATTGTCCTGATCCATTTAAGAAGTGCTTTCTAATGAGTTCGGTGGCATTTTCTTGAATATTGGTAGCCAAGATGAGTTTGTACCCTTCCAGATTCATTCTGCTACTGCCATCATACATTAAGTCATCATGAAAATAAACAGGTCCTGTTCTAGAGACAGCCATGCATGCCCATGCCATGACACCACCTCCACCAAGCTTTACAGATGATCTTGTAAGCTTAGGATCATTTGCAGTTCTGGATAACTGGCCAATCTGTGCACACTTCACTTTTCAGAACAATGAGCTTCATAAAAATCAATGAGTTTCAGAAAGATGGGGCATAGAGGAGCAACAATAATGTACATTATGTGGAAAATAATGTTTTTTGAATCACCAAATACACAGCATAATGTTCTCATTAGCAAAGTCAAATGAACCCTTTTATAAGTTATTTGTTAAGCTGTGTATAAATAGAGATCTGCACAACAAACAAAGAACAACAAAATAAGATCTTATGAACTGAAAGTTTACTGACATTTGTACGCATTTCAATTTACATCAAATAACCATATGTAAATCATTAGGTGATATTTAGTAAGTTCATTAGTAAACATTAACAAGAACATTATCACATATTTTTAGTTATGTCAATATACATTACTTAATTATCTGTTAAGCATTATAAAATGTTTGTTATAGATTTATAAATGAAAGTTTATTATAAAATGTTACCAAATAATTTGTTGTCTTTATCCTATTGTTTGCTCTGCTTGGTCAGTGCCTTTTTTTTTTTGGGGGGGGGGGGGGGGGGGGGTTATTTTGCTGTTTTAGGGTGTCAAAGTTCTTTAAAATAACTGAAATAATTGATGTGGACATGTAATGCGGCCAAGGCCTTCCTGGAACTACTTTAATTTCCATGAAAACAATATCACACTTTAGAGCATTCGTCAGCCATTCAGATTAAAGCATTTTTTAGCCACCTGTTATAAATGTATGTGTGTGTGTTTGTAATTTATATATATATAAAAAATAAATAAACTTGTTAATTGGTTAACTTTATGTTATATTAACATACAGTGATAAATAAATAAATAAACTGCAAAAAGGTGTTAACAAACTGAATTCTGAGTCTGTTCACAGTATATTTACAAATAATAATCATTTTAGTAATAATAATAACATTAATAAACAAAATAACACTGGAAACAGTAATTGTTGTAGACAGTTTCATAATGTATTGGTTTAATTATACACAAATGAAAAAGTTATGTGGTTGCCTTTTTTAACACTTTTTAATAAACAAACAAATAAATAAATAAATAAATAAGCACAGAGAAGAGAGATTTCAAAATAAATATATATGGCCTGAAATTTCAAGCAAATTGGACATTAATCACTATAATGATAACTAAAGATAATTATATTATCATCATGAAAACAACAACATTAAATAGTGACAAACCATCAGTAACGTGTATGCATTTATCATTTTCTTAACTTCTGTGCATCTGTGCAGCCTTAGCATCATCACTGAAGAATCTACATTTCCGCCTCAGAATTGAACAATAATTCATTTTATTATTATTTTTATTTATTTACTTTTTTTTTGGGGGGGGGGGGGGGTAAATATGTGCTTTTCTAGCAATTCTGAGTTGATATCTGAGTTGAAGAATTATGAAAAAAAGAGAATTTTGAGAATAAAAGTCAATTTTTCATCTCTGTAGAAAATTAAATAAATAAATTATTCAATTAATAATTTTAATTATTATTTATTTCATCAAAGAAAAAACTTTTTAGACTTTTGGAAATAAGGCTTTTATTGTAAAATCACATTATTTATATTGCTGATAGAAACAGAAGAGCCATATGTAATCTAGTACTAATGTGCCCCAGTGAGCAATATAGCTCTTCTGTGTCCCTAACCAGCTTCACTCTGTCCAGTCTTAAAATACAGAGAGGAAAGGTATTTCAGTCAGCCAGGTATGCGCTGTATGATTGGTACAATCTGTTTCCCATAGCAGTTGTCATCCCATTGTTCTGAATAGTCATATGGTTACATAAATGGATTAATATAAGATCTGGATGCCCACTGTCTCTCTGTACGCTGTTATTTTTTCCTTCTCATAATTGGCTCCTGTCAAAGTGTCAGACCAAGCTCATTGTAACCAATAGGACAGAACAAGTTTGGCCCTTATTAACCGAGTCCTGTCGAGTGGGCCGTAAGATTAGTCAACAGGAGGAGTCATCTGTTCTCGTAGTGTCTCTTGTTATTTCTCAATAAGCAAGGCAGAAATAGAACTAATGAGCTGAATTTGAGCACATGCACAACAGACTGATGCGATGGGGAGTGAAGACACAGTGGGACCGGTGTACAACTCAGAGACAGAGAACAGAACCATTTTTTTTTTTTGTTTCTTGATATACATTATTCCATTGTGAGAAAGAAATACACTTTAGTATTTGTGAATTGTGAACTGAATGTAATGTTTTCAAACACTGAATTGGACGCTAACTGCAAATAAATGAATATATATATATATATATATATATATATATATATATATATATATATATATATATATATATATATATATATGTGTGTGTGTGTGTGTGTGTGTGTATGTATGTAAAATTATATAATTTATTTAATATCACTTTAAAGACACATCTGTAATAAAGTAGCAATTTGATACTTTTATTATATTTTAACTTTAGTTGTAATATCCAATAACACTTTATCATGTTAGTCAACACATCAAAAAGTGCAAAACGTTTTTAACTTTTTTTAAAAAATGTGCTGAAGTGTGTAAAGAAAAGTGTCTCTCATTAAATGGCCTTATCAATGGTGTCTTATGTATATATAAAGTCCGGGATGGAGTGCCGCATGTTGAAGCTCAGGGCCACTTCATCTGATGATCGTATGCAGTATGTATCATATAATGTATATAAACAGTATTATTTTAAATTGTATTTAAGTTCATGTGTGTCAACCTTTAGCTTGTCAGGTCTCGTCTATGGTTATGTTGTGTTGCTTTGCACTTTTTTACTTAGATTTATTTGTGGGTTTATTAAACTATATTTTGAAACTGAACCAACTTCTTTGTGCACTTAATACTACACTATATGTGACAGAAGATCCGACCAAGACATATTTTTTAACAAAAATAAATAAATAAATAAAAACACTTGTCTGGTAGGGCCCTAGGGGGAGCATTGTTGATTATGTGGAGTGCATGTTGGTATCTTGTGGATCATCACTAGCAGACAACAATGCCAACTACACTCCAAATCCAGTGCCCAGCCAGATACCATCTCACTGCAAGAAGCTGCAGCATAAGCCCAAAACAGACAACGAGTGCACCTCTTTCACGATGTTCGTGCCAGCGCCAATGGGAGTGACTGAGCAGAACTTTGCCTCGGAGCCTGAACTGCAAATGTCTGGTCAGGTGTTTGAGCTGGGTATATCCTCCATAGCAGTGGCAGTTCTCATGGAGAATGAGGGTACGGAAGCACCATCCACCCTCCCGCCGCTGAGAGTGAGTTTCCACTGGATTTAATGAACAGTTGTTTGGTGTTGGTAGGGGAGGAATCCCTTCCTCCTTTGATTCCCCCCAATTAGAATCTTTTTCATCAGACGTGCTGGCCCCTTCCATTCTTCCACTTCCAGCCTCCTTCTCCCGCCCCTCCTCTGAGTTATGCGACTACACCTCAACTATGGTGGGAGCCACCTCTTCCTGCGTGTGAGGAGCCTGTTGCTCAATCTTCAGCCTCAGAGCACTCTGCTCAACTTTGATCCATCATCCTGGCACCTACGCTTACACTTCTTCCTCCCTCGACTCCAGGAGTAACCAGAGTCAGGCAATTGGGTTGCAAGACTCTCTCATATCGACTTGTGTTCCATCGGTTGCTCTCCAGCCTCCTCCCTTACTGCTCTGGTTAACGCCCCTCTCCCTCAGGCTCTGCCTCCTCCTTCAGTTGCTTTAGCTCCACCTCTGCCCTGCTTCTGTCTTGGGGGTTATGTTGTGGCCACCAATGTCTTCATCTCACTCACCTACTTCAGCTCCCCATCTGTGAGGTGGGTTCCATCTCCAACGTTACCCATGCTTCTAGACATCTCCATGGTGGTATCTAGACTCCTTCCACCATGGCTCCACCCTCCAGTGATGTTTGCATCTACACCTACTTAAGGCCATTTTCTGGATCAAACCAGCTGCACAACTCTGGATTTTCTTTTGTTTGATCCCTCTCCCAGACTCTCATCCTCAGACTCTTAGCCTCCTCCTCCATTTGTTTGCCAGTATGAGGTCATGCGTTTCCAGAAGGGGGAGTAATGTCACGTTACGTCTGTTTGGCAATGATTCTCCCTGCCTAGTTTGTTGTCAAATAGTAACAGATTTTATTTAATCATTAGGTGTTTGTTTCTAATTATCCTTGCTTGCAATTGTATTTAAGTTCATGTGTGTTAACATTTATGTTGTCACGTCTTGTCAATGGTTATGTTGTATTGCTTCTCACTTTTGTACTTGGATTTACTTGTGGATGTTATTAAACAAAGATGAATCTGTAACAACTTCTTCGTGCACTTAGTACTACAAAATCTGAGACAGCCATCACACAGTACAATATCAACTCAGAAGACAGGAAATATAGAGTCATATGCATTCCTTTATTTCTGGTGTTTATTGTCACTTGTTTGGAGCCTGAGAGACAGCCTCATGAACTACTATGAAGAAGAATGTTCATTTCTGATTTAACTATTCCTTTAATAAAATATAAATGCCAGTGAAAACTGGAGGGTGTCCAGGAGGGCAGGTGGTCTGCTGCGCTCTGTAGGATGCTATTGGATCAAGCTGTTATGCGTAAGGTGGTAAAAATACAGATTATGTTGCCTTAAAACAACAAATTAGATCCTTGTAGTTAATGTGTGAATCAGGTTTCCCAGCATCACATCCTATAAGAGTGTTTTTTTTTTTTTTTTTTTTTTTTGTAGTTAGGTTTCCTGTAGCCTCTCCTGGACAGATGGCTTGTAAAGAAAACAGCACGCCACCCAGTAATCATATGTGCAATAAATGCTGCTGGATAAGACCCCGTGGACTAACTACAGATGGCACTTCAGTTTCAACACCTCCACTCTAATAAATGAGTGCAAAACTATCATTAAATGTACCTCTCTGTCTCATAGAAGTGCAAATAGACTTGTGTGATTATGTCTGTGTAAACTGTGAACGGCTACAGTGCACATTGAGAGAATAAGGCTCAATGATGACATAAGTGATGGTTAATGGCATGCTTTGACCTTCGTATCCAGCCCTGGGCACTAAAAGTAGGCATCTATTTTTTTGGACCTGTATGGGAGAAGATATGCATATCTACAGGGACTGCAAGGATGGTGTCCTGGTTGGTTGTGTCTGATCGATTATTATATATATATATATATATATATATATATATATATATATATATATATATATATATATACACTCACCTGAAGGATTATTAGGAACACCTGTATAATTTCTCATTAATGCAATTATCTAATCAAACAATCACATGGCAGTTGATTCAATGCATTTAGGGGTGTGGTCCTGGTCAAGACAATCTCCTGAACTCTAAACTGAATGTTAGAATGGGAAAGAAAGGTGATTTAAGCAATTTTGAGCGTGGCATGGTTGTTGGTGCCAGATGGGCTGGTCTGAGTATTTCACAATCTGCTCAGTTACTGGGATTTTCATGCACAAACATTTCTAGGGTTTACAAAGAATAGTGTGAAAAGGGAAAAACATCCAGTATGCCCCCACAGTCACCAGATCTCAACCCAATAGAGAATCTTTGGGATGTGGTGGAATGGGAACTTCGTGCCCTGGATGTGCATCCCACAAATCTCCATCAACTGCTTGATCCTATCAATATGGGCCAACATTTCTAAAGAATGCTTTCAGCACCTTGTTGAATCAATGCCAAAAATAATTAAGGCAGTCCTGAAGGCGAAAGGGGGTCAAACACAATATTAGTATGGTGTTCCTAATAATCCTTTATGTGAGTGTTATATATATATATATATATATATATATATATATATATATATATATATATATATATATATATATATATATATTGAGTAACCATTACTACAGTTTTAATGCATTATTATATTTACTTATTTGTGGTTATAGCTTTTTATTATTATGATTTATAATCCAAAATGAACACAATGCATCCACTTAACTTACAATGGATTATAGTTCCCATTTCAATGTATTATAAGTCTCATATCTTGCCACTGTTCATTTGTTACTTTACTTAATGCAGACAAAGACCACTTAAATAAATTAAAAAACAACAATGGAATAATAATGACAACAATAACATTAATATATATATATATATATATATATATATATATATATATATATATATATATATATATATATATATATATATATATATATTAGGGCTGGAATGGGACATTTTTGCTCAGACCGGCCCACCACAATCGATCAGACACAACCAACCAGTACACACCATCCTTGCAGTCCCTGTAGATATGCATATCCACTGTTCCATTCCCAAAAACCCCTACAAAGCTGATAACTAAGTGCCATGGACCATTGGACCAATGCAAGTGGACCAGTGTACTCACTCTCTCTAGACTGACTCCCTGGTGATCAAAGGTGCTCTCCTCCACTGCTAATTCAACCTGGCTTTACTATAAATAAGGACAGAGAGAGAGATGATTACAATTGTTTGGAAGAGTAATTAAAAGTACACTTAATAAGGATCAATTTTGGTTATGTAGTCCTGTATTCTTGAAGAGCAGGATTTCTAGATGGACAATGTGCTCCATGTTATAAAAGCTAGTTAACCCTTTAGAACCCAATATAATGTGGATGTTGAATACTGCTAGTTCTAAAAAATAAATGTTGAATCCTACAGAAGGCAGGGTTCTACAATATTTCTAGGGTTTATTGATGCCTCCAAGGCATTTGACAGGGTAAATCACCATAAGCTTTTTACTAAACTCAATCTTAGGGGTGTGCCTAGATGCATCATACCTATCCTGTTTTACTGGTATGCCAAAAAAATATACAAGTTAAATGGGGAAACAGCCTATCCTCACCCTTCAATTTAGGCAATGGAGTACGGCAGGGGGGATTTCTGTCTCCAGCCCTGTTCAACCTATACATGGACAGCCTGTTGAAACAGTTGGGGAAGTGTAAGACAGGTTGTCTGATAGGGAACACTCTGTTAAACCATCTGATGTATGCAGATGATTTGGCTATTATGTCCCCCAGCACTGTTGGGTTCCAGCAGCTGTTAGATATATGCTCTGAGTATGGGATTGAGTTTGATGTAAAGTACAATGCAAAAAAGAGTATTGTATTGATATGAAGGACCGATGTTTTATCTGTCAGGGCAATCCCTCTGTGTATCTTACTGTACGAAATATCTTGGGCACATCATCACTGACAGGTTGGAAGATGATGCAGATATGTATGGGCAGAGACGAATGTTGTATGTTCAAGCAAACATGGTAGTCCGGAAATTCCATCACTGTTCTAATGATGCAAAAGTGAGATTGTTTTTCGTGCATACTGCACCCCTTTGTATGCAGCCCCATTGTGGGTCAACTACAAAAAGGAGACCATGCGCAAACTTCAGGTAGCATATAATGACTGCCCGAGGATACTACTAGAAAAGCCCAAATGTAGCAGTGCAAGTAAGCTCTTTTGTGACTCAGGGCTAAGCACTTTATAGGCTCTCTTGAGGAACCTAATGTTTAAGTTCATGTCCCGACTTGATGAGTCTCA
Organism: Carassius gibelio; assembly: GCF_023724105.1. Taxonomy (NCBI): domain Eukaryota; kingdom Metazoa; phylum Chordata; class Actinopteri; order Cypriniformes; family Cyprinidae; genus Carassius; species Carassius gibelio. The sequence goes on along the minus strand of NC_068375.1, from coordinate 5,173,763 downwards.
AAACTGTATTATAATGATGCTCACAAGCCCTAGGTGCAGCTCGGTTAGATATCAATCATATTAGTGGAAACATTGGTATGGGTGCCTGTTAAGACTCTCATATGTTTTTATGTGTCTATGTATCTATCCCTACTGGTATGTAGTTAGTCTTGTTGTTGGGTCAAGAGCCTGTAATAAAGTTTATATATATATATATATATATATATATATATATATATATATATATATATATATATATATATATATATATATATATATATAGGGCTGTCGCGATATACCGGTATTGACAATAACCATGGTATTCAAATAAACAATTTTCGATATTGTGTTAATTTAGTGTATGAGGATATACCGGTATTAGTGATAACCGCAATATTTAAAAACAGTTCTCTTATGATGACACCACATGTAAATACTTGGTAACAGTACCTGGTTGAGTTCCCAGGTGGCAGTATTGTGCCTTAACTCTGACACCTGTCACACAAGAAGAAGATGCAGCACTCGCAGCTACTCTGAGGATAGCTGTGTTCATCATTATTTTAACGTTACTAGTCATAAGCCCTATTCGGACAGGACTAGTTTTCTAAACTACGTTTGAGTTTCGATTCTTACCACCTGACGTCTGTGATTTTCATGTACCTATTCGGACAATAAATACTAAATTGCTAGTATAGCAAAACCATGTTAATGTGTGGTTCCTTTAGTTTAACTTGTTTTCCTTTTTTTTTCATAAAGGTACATATGTAAATGACACAAATGAATGAGAGTAATCTTACCTGATGCTGATATTACAATAGCCGGTATTAACAGTTTATGTGATCTTGCTCTTGATTTTATTATTTTTATTATTTTTTTATTATTATTTCTTTGCCGGTAAGCAAATATATCAAACATGCGCGCGGTAAGAGCATCTACGATAATTCACGTTGGCCAAAACACACAAGGAAACGCTTTGTGAAATAAAATATCACCGGCAATCACAGACGGACACATTCGCATTCGGACGGGATTAGTTTTCTCAGAGGATCACTGAGTTTGCTGAAAAACAGTTGGTAATTTGCTCTGGAATTATCACAGAGGTTGTGTGAGAAAAACACAGATTCGGACGGGATTAAAATTACCAAGTAACATTACGTCTGTGAAACACATATTTCTCTAACAACCCCCTGTAAAACTAGTCCCGTCTGAATAGGGTTCAGGTTGGTGTATGCTGGTTTTTGTCCACCACAATCTCCAGGTTTGTGTGTGTGTGAGAGCCTGTGTGTGTCTGAGTCTGTGTGTGTGCGTGTGTGTGAGTCTTTTTGAATGTTTGAGTGTTTGAACCTGTGTTTGAGTATGTGTGTGTGTCCATCTCCAGGTCCAGGTTTGTGTGTGTGAGAAAAATTTGCAACAAGAAGTCTGTGGAGCAGTCATAGCATAGAAAGTGTAGCAATGGCATAGCAATGTAACAATAGCAATGTCTTTAAAGGGATAGTTCACCCAAAAATGAAAATTCTATCATCGTTTACTTACCCTCAAGCTGTTCCAAACCTGTATGAGTTTCTTTGTTCTGCTGAACACAAAAGAAGATATTTGGAAGAATGTTTGGAACCAAACAGATCTAGGTCCCCATTGACTACCATAGTATATATTTTTTTCCTACTATGGAAGTCAATGGGGACCGAGATCTGTTTGATAAAAAATAATTTGACTGATATCTTCCCAACCCAAAGGTTTCTATAGATATCACGATATATCTACATCGTGAATTCTTATGGCCACAATAACCTTGATATGAAAAATCTAATATTGTTCTCTTATAGGAAAAGAGTGTGTCAGTAATGCAAAATGACAGTTAAAGGCAGTTCATCATATAATTCAGTGTCATCATCCAGCTCAGTTCAGTTTAAATATCTGTGCAATCATTTGCAATCAAGTCAACAATATCGCTGTGAATGAAGTCCCAAACTAAGCCAGCCAGAGGCGACAGCTGCAAGGAACCCAAACTCCATCGGTGACAGAATGGAGAAAAAAAAACTTGGTGAAGGCACCAGGAGGAGGAGGGTCAGGCGAAGAATTTGGAAATTTTGACGAGAGAGCAGTTTTCTCTATCTCTGGGTCCCAGAAGGGCACGGAGAGTTGCAGACGGCCAAGCACCGGACCTCACTCATCCTCCTCCTTTGCCAGATGGCAGCAGGAGACGGTTCGAGAGCATCAACAAAGGCTCTACTCACGCACCCTCTGCCAACCTGTGGAACCATGTGAGCTGTGCACCCCACACTAACACCACACTCCGGCCTGCTCACAAGCTGCCTGAGTTGGGTCCCTGGGTTCCACCTCGCTGCCCCACCGTGGGTATGGCTGTGGTTCCGCTAGTCCCGCTTGTATGGTTTCTAAGTGCCTGGTCAGCGCTACCCAGCCCGTCTTGCTGGCTTCTATGGACCATTCTATGGATCTCTTTTCTCGGTATAGAGTAGGATTTGGTCAAACATACAGCATGCCTCACAGAGGAATGTGTGCGGTCAGTGCTAGCCTGCTTGAATACATTTAAGGCAGGACAGCAGTCCCACTGAAATTCTTTCAGAGGCTCCTGGGGCATATGGTGGCTGTGGTGGCACTTACATACAAGACCGCTCCAGCACTGGCTTCATGGCCGTGTCCCGAGGTGGGTGTGGAAGCGTGGCACTCACTGGGTCCAAGTTACACCGGCCTGTCGCCAAACCCTCACCCCATGGTCAGATCCTACGTTCCTCCGGACAGGGGTGCCCCTAGAAACGTAGGCCTGCTTCTCCAGAGACCTCTCACTTCCAGCTGGTCTACTCCCTAACTGAGGGAACACTCGGCATGAAGCAACTGGCACACAGCTGGCCGCAGGGCCTACGCCAGTATGCCTTTCCCCCAGTGAGCCTTCTCGCACTCAGACCTGGTTCCCCATTAAGTTAGTGCTCCTTGTGACAGCCCCTCCTTGTCCGATTCCTCTGAGGAAGGATCTACTAACTTAGAGACGGGGCACCGTTTGGCACCTGTATCCTGACCTTTGGAAACTCCATGTGAGGTTCTAGGTGACCTACCCCAGGAGGTAGTGGGCACCATCACTTCGGCAAGAACACCGTCTATGAGACACGCTTATGCCTTGATGTGGAACCTGTTCATCGAGTATTGTTCTTCTCGCCAAAAGGACCCCTGAAGATGTCCTATTGCGGTCTTGCTTTCCTTTCAGCAGCAAGGGCTGGAGCAAAGGCTGTCTCCCTAGACCCTCAAAGGCCAGGCTGTTGCTATTGCTGCGTACCATTACACCGTGAATGGAAAAGTCTTTAGGTAAACATGACCTCATCATCAGGTTCCTTAGAGGGGTGAGGAGGTTAAATCCTCCCCAGCCCCCCTCTATACCCTCTTGGGACCTGACTCTAGTCACACCACTGCAGGGCACATTTGAGCCTTTGCATTCAGCTGAGCTAAAGTTTCTTTCATTGGAAACTCTGCTCCTGTTTGCACTGACCTCCATCAGGAGTGTAGGTGACCTGCATGCATTTTCAGTTGACGATTCGTGCCTAGAGTTTGGGCCAGCTGATTCCCAGGTAATCCTGGAGTCCCGGCCCAGCTATGTGCCCAAGGTTCCCACTTCACACTTCAAAGACCAAGTGGTGAGCCTGCAAGCACTGCCCCTGGAGGAGGCAGACCCAGCCCTGGCTTTTCTCTGTCCCGTCTGAGGATTGAGATGCTATGTAGACTGGAGACAAAAGCTTCAAGACTTCAGACCAACTCTTTGTCTGTTACGGGGGTCAGCAGAAGGGGAATGCCTTCTCTAAGCAGAGGATGGCCTGCTGGATTGTGGATGCCATAACCCTGGCTTATCAGGCACAGGGTGTGTCCTGCCCATTCAGGTTGCGAGCTCATTCAACTAGAAGTGTTGCATCCTCCTGGGTGCTAGCTTGTGGAGCCTCACTGACAGATATTTGTAGAGCTGCGGTCTGGGAGACCACGTACACATTTGCTAGGTTCTACAGCCTTCGTGTAGAGCTGGTATCCTTCTGTGTTTACACTTCAAATAGGTAGTGGCACTGGGAGACCCCGGTTGAGTTTCCCCGGCAGACTTATGCCTTTAAAAGAGGGTTTTAATCACCTCAAATTTCTCCATATACACAACTTTACACAACGGAGGCTAAATGTGTATTTGCTCCTGAAAACTCCTTCGGGAAGGATGGGGCTTCCGCAGCATCCTGTTCTAAGCAGAATGGGTAGGTTTTCCCAGTGTTATCCAATCTCACCTAATGAGGTAGTGCTTTGACATTGGAGAGCGGAACTACTTGTTCCTAGCCCCGGCCTACACATAATAAATATGCAGGTGGTTCGCACAGGGCACTGGAAGGGCAGCACCCATGGCCCTTTTGGTAGGGATCCCAATTTTGTCAGTCATTGATGTGATGTTGAGAGTGACCGACTGAAAGGGAACCTCACGGTAACATGTGGTAACCCTCGTTTCCTGAAGGTCCCGTCGCCACAGTTGCTGTACCACCACTGAGCCTCTGGGTCACCGGGTCACCGGAAAACCTGGTATGCACCGCACCTGCTGCCTTATTATACTCACGCTGTGATTAGCAGCAGCATGATTAAATAAGTGCATTCCAATGTCCATTGGCTCGTTTAGTTCAAACTCGAAGTAGATTGGTCTATTGAAGCAATATCTTTTCTGTGCTCTCTCTCTCTCTCTCTCTCTCTCTCTGTCTTTAATGTGTCCATTTGTAACTTGAATGTGTGAGGCTTCCAGTGTCATTCGCTTTGTACAAAAAGAGTCTATTATTATTATAATTTATTTTATCATAATTTATTATCATAAACACTGGTTGTAAGCAGAAACTCTTTACTGTTGTTCTTCTAGTTATTTACATACAGCAGCTGAATGTTGGATTCAGCAAAAACTCCTATATCATGACATAAAAGTCAAATATCATGACATATGTTCACTGTTTACAGTATCGACTGGTGTCACCTTAAATTACTTGTGCACGTCCTTAATTACAGTAATATATACTGTATGATATGTAGCTGGTGTTATGTCTCAAAGCTTAATATTAATAAATAAAACATTAATTGAACAAACAAACTGGAAGGAATTCAAATTATTTAGTTTTCTCTTTATAACAATATCAAGAAAAGTTTTTTTTTGGAATACAATAGTCTCCACTTTATTCTTAAGTCAATATTAAGAATTATTATATTTTTTGTTTTCATGAATCTGGCCTTGAGTCTCATCAGTGAAGTGAAAACTAAACTCGGTAACACACACACAACACCTTCCACCCAGAAGACACAGACCATCTGTTCTGGATCACACAGCTGCTGAACCAAACCAGAACAACACTCTGGAAAACGTGACAAAATCTTCTTGTATTCACGTGCTAACATCTGAAATCTCTTTAACCCTGTTACCAGCCTTTCATAATTACACATGGGGTGCCATGAGACTAAGTGTGGTTTTCTCTGTTTTAAACCACAGAAGATCCTGCACTATCTGTACAGATCTTTTGTCAATCATAGTTGGACAGGTTGTGTATTTTGTTAGTGGTGTACAGGTGTTCAGTTTTGATTCACACTCGCACAACCCAACTTTTCTGAAGATTGCAGTCTACATTATTCTGCTGAGTTGTTCTGTTTATCCATCACAACTTTCCCTCTCTTTATGCTCTGGGGAATAACTGTGTGGTAAGGTTTTGTTAGTGATCACATAAAGCCCAGGAAGTTTGTTCAACTATTGTTTTTAGAAGAAACTGCTATTGCCGCTACCTTCAGAACATAAAATATGGTAATTTTGGCAAAGCTGCACAGACAAATTAATTAAAAGAAAGGATTTGGAGGCAGATGTGGCCTAATAGAGAGTTAGAGAGTTGGACTTGTGTAACGTGGAATTTATGAGAGGAAGCAAATGCAATAGTATAATTATGATTTAAGGAGTAAGGAAGCACTGACATCAGATAAATAACAAACAGGTAAACTTGTCTTGACTTTCAATTCGACCTCCCATATAAGTGTGGAGATAACTACTTTCTCGGGTAAAATACACTTGGGAGTAACCGGATGTTCGGATCGATCAAAAATACAAGATAAAGAGTCGGGTTTGATGTTCTTGGAACCCATGTGGTACGAGAGGGAAAAATCGAAACATCTGAAAAAAAGTTCCCACCAAGCCTGCCTGCAGATGAGTCTTTTAGCTAGATTCTTTTTTACATCTAATATAAAGATCAAGGTTCTTATGATCGGTCCAAACGATAAAAGGTACCCCCGACCCTTCTAACCAATGATGCCACTCCTCCAACGCTAACTTGACGGCCAACAGTTCTCTGTTACCAATGTCATAGTTATGATCGGCAGGTGATAAACGATGGAAGAACGTGCAAGGATGCATCTTGTTGTCTGAGGAAGCACGTTGGGAAAGAACTGCACCTACTCCCACCCATGACGCTTCAACCTCCTCCACGAACTGATGTGTGGGATCAGGGGCAACTAAGATGGGAGCCGAAACAAAGCTGGGGAGTTGGAAAGTCCGAATGCCATAACCAAATATTCAAAGTGCCCTCTGGGGGTGTTGAACGCGGTTTTCCATTCACCCCCCTTCCTGATACGAACTAAATTATAAGCATTACGTTAATCCAATTTTGTGAAAATGGATGCTCCTTGCAATCTCTCGAAGGCTGAAGACATCAACGGCAAAGGATAATTATTCTTCACCGTGATGTTGTTCAGCTCTCAGTAATCAATTCAAGGTCGCAGAGAACCATCCTTCTTACCAACAAAAAAGAACCGCTGCCTTCTCCTGAAACACAGAAACAAACACAGACGAACAAGCAGACACCAGACAGGACTCGTGGCAATGCTTGCTCCACATAGTGATGGAGTTCGAGCCCCAATCCACCCGAGGATTATGTTTCGCCAGCCAAGGGTGGCCTAAAACAATGGGTGCAACCATGGAGTCCAGAAGGAGGAATAGAATTGTCTCTGTAATTGCCGGAGGTGATGAGAGTTATGGGTCCAGTAGTATGTGTGATGTTGGGAAAGTTCTTGACCATTTGGAGCATTAACTGAGATCTCAACCTTACTACCGGGTTTGCTCTTTTACTGGGCAAGAGTATAAGAAGAGTCCATGGGACTTCTACCTCTCTCTCTCCTCCCGGTACAGCCAAGTTCTCCCCACCTGCATGGGGTCATGATCGACAGCAGAACAGACCATGTTCTCCGTCCTGCTGCTGTGAGCTCCAGTGTTTCCGGGATGCGTGTCGAATGAGTGTGCTGCTCAAGCCGCTCAATATGGGCATCCACCCTTAGAGCCAAGTTAATTAAGCCATTAAAACTAGGTGGTAACTCCAGCATGTAGATCTCTTTCTAAACATGGTCGGCCAGCCCATGCAGGAACATATGCCACTGCGCCTCCTCGTTCCATTTACATTCTGCAGCCAATGTGCAAAATTCAATAGAGTAGTCTGCAACGGAAGAGTCACCCTGTCTCAGATCCGCGAGTCTTCTGGCAGCCTCCTTGCTGGCTACCATTCTGTCAAACACTCTTTATTTCTGAGAACGAGAATCAGCTCAAATCGGACGCGTCCGACAGAAACGATTCTCGGTTGAGTGTACTGGTGATCCGAAAACCGAAGCAACCGGTTCTTGATTCGAGAACGAGAACTGCTCCAGCAGTGGGCGTGTTCGTTCATTATCTGGCTCGGCTCGGTGTTCATCTTCAGTTCTCTCTTCACAGCTGTTCAGTCGGTGTACTGTTTGAATAACAGCTAAGTAATTTGTAAGGTAACAGCTTAAGTAATTTGTGGATTAATGCTTATTGGAGACGTGAACCATTTCAAATGATTCAGTTCGATTTGGTGAACTGGTTCAACCGGTTCACTAAGAAGAACCGGTTAAATTGAATGATTCATTCACGAATCAGCCTTCACTAGGGGGCACATTGGGGGGTATAAGTCATGCTACGAAAGCACTGTATAACTGATATAGGATTATGTTTTATTTATTTTTCCTTTTTATTCAAAACAATTCTAAACATGCTTAATATATCAGGGAATATCTCGATTCTCAAACGTGTAAGTAAACGCGTTCTGCACCTTTATATATTGTTATTTGATCAATATATGGAAAAGTAGTGTAATCTGTAAAAGTGCCATATAATATTTTCAATATGACTGATTTTGCATTTAATGTAAATTTTTATAACAGTATTGTAAGTTACTTATTTTAACACTTTCATTTTACAGAGAGTAAAGAAAATATACATTATCAAAGAACATTTTCATTCAGTCTAGCCAGAGTTCAGGCACTCTCAAAAACTCCCATTAAAATAACTGAAGCACTATAATACATTATGCACATCTGCACTTTTGTTGTTTCTGATGAGAGAATTTGCTAAATAATTCAGTCAGCGAGCAAGTGAACAAAACTCTGCGTTTCAGTGACGACTCTTCTGCACGTCTCTGATTGGACATTGCATTCATAAGCGCAACAGAATCGTTTCTGATTGGTTATCATGAAGCGTTATACGAACGCATCTGTCTCTGGCTCAGCACCAGCCAGTTAACACAGATTTGGATTTAGCATTGAATTTGAAAGCTGCATTTAAAATTCACTTTGCTCAGAAATCTTTGAACGCCTCTGCCCTTGATGCCTGTGAAACGATTCTCCCTCAAACAGCACGCTAACGTTACTTCTACACTACAGCTACACACTGCAACATATCTGCATGTTCTCACATCACGTTGTTCTTGTAAAATAATAATAAGTAAATAAATATCAAAATCACTTCGCTGAGAATGAAACACCACTTACCAGTTTCCGCGGTATTGAAAATATCCTCTGGCAATTAAAAAATGCGCGCGCTGCGTGACAAATCTTCCCGGTCGTCGTCAGGTGAAAGGTCATCATGTGGGTCATCTTGTTGACGGCTAAATTATTATTCAGAAATTTTACTAAAATTTTGATTGGGCATGGGCAGGCATTCAAAAAAGGGTACGTTATGACAAAAAATACCAAAAATAGAGGAAATTTTGCTTTGACAAAAGGGCACTTTGGGCACCAAGGGGCAAAGGGGCAGGTGCTCAAGCACCCAACAACTCCCCTCTGCACATGCCTGCTCAAAGCGCTTTACATAGTAAGGGGGTGTCTCCTCATCCACCACCAGTGTGCAACATCCACCTGGATGATGCGACGGCAGCCATAGTGCGCCAGAACGCTCACCACACACCAGCTTACTAGTGGAGAGGGGACAGAGTGATGAAGCCAATCAGTGGATAAGGGGATTAGCCATCTGAAATATCAGATCATTGAATGTCATGACTAAACAGTCAGAATCAAGTATTCCAGAAGCAAGTAAATGGAGCAATCAAACACTGATGGGTAGATAGCCAAGTCCTAAGTCTTACTAAAATGATTTTGCCAACCAGTTTGCCAATCAGCTTCGAAAGAATAATGTTTGTGATTCTTAATGTAATCAATGAACTGGGAAAGTATGATGTCCATTTTCTTTTATACACTTTTCACATTGTGTGCCTGGCGATTAATTTTAAATGTTTCATTTATGAAACATAAATGAACGGGGAAGTCATGGCCTAATGATTAGAGAGTTGGACTCCCAATCGAAATGTTGTGAGTTCGAGTCCTGGGCCGGCAGGAATTGTGGGTGGGGGGAGTGCATGTACAGTTCTCTCTCCACCTTCAATACCACGACTTAGATGCCCTTGAGCAAGGCATCGAACCCCCAACTGGTCCCCGGGTGCCGCAGCATAAATGGCTGCCCACTTCACAGTGTGTGTGTGTTCACTGCTCTGTGTGTGTGCACTTTGGATGGGTTAAATGCAGAGCACAAATTCTGAGTATGGGTCACCATACTTGGCTGAATGTCACGTCACGTCACTTTCACTTTCACTTTTTATGTTAAACAGACAAGTTATTATTATTATTATTATTATTACTACTATTATTATGATTATTATAATTATTATTCTCTCTACATTAAATTGGTACACCAACTGAAATTACTAACTAGCGTGAAATCTAAATTTTAAATCAAAATGATTTGAAAGACGTTTGGTTGGAAATTTAGAGACACATCTCATCATGTATTTCAAAGAATCTTGTTTCGTTCTTCTTTTTTTTTTTTTTTTTTTTTTTTTTTTTTTTGCACAAAATATGAAGCAGCTCAATTGTTTCCAAAATTCATAATAAACCTAAATGTTTCTTGAGCGGCATATTATAATGATTTCTGAAGGATAATCTGGACCAAATTTTTGGTGAGCAGAAGAGACTTATTTCAAAGATAGTACATTACTGTATTAAAATCAACATGACGTCAGAATGAACTTGTGAACTGCACAGGAAACCTGTTTCGTAACAGTAACTGTTTTTGTAGTTATGTGCAAAATTACAGACTTACAGACCAATAAAGTTCACTAGACCAACACAGTCGGTTACAAATTCACTCACCGACCAACAGCACAAACTGAATGATTTGCAGCAATCTTTTTCCATGCAATGAAGTTAATCAATGGAAGTTAATTGACCATCTGTTTGTTGTCTGACTAATTGTCATGGGTTGTCCACTCTCGTTCACTGTTAGCAATCACCATTAGCACCATTGCATCCAATGTTCAGCATGTTTGATTAGATCTTTAAAGCCAGACGTGAGGAACACAAACAATAACTGTAATCAACATTTTTTCTTACTGATAATTATTTCCATTTTTCATCCTACTTTTATTATTTTTGTTTTCCCATATTACATTACCTTGAACAGGCAAAGGTCATTAAGCAAATTCTTCAGCCTGGCAGCGGCTTCCCTCATTTGCTGAGATGAGAATTTGTCTTTGGCCCCTGGCCCATGTAGTTTTCTCTCTCTCTAATAATTTATGCATGCGACTCAATTTCATCAAGATCATATTTCATACTGAGGCCATCCCTGTGAGTGCAGTACTATCGGTGTACTTTAAAAACTCACAGTGACACACACAAGCATTGTTTTGAAATCCTCCACACCAACCTTGTCAAATTATTTTCTTCTGCTGTATTTCCTTCCGGGTTCAGTGTAATTGTCGGGCACAATCTGTCCAGTGTTCTCAGTTGGGCGCTATAATCTTTCGGCGGAATACCTGCTCAGCGAGTTGATCTCCCCCATTACTCTTCATTAACAAGCTGCTCTCTCCACTGTCTCAAGCACTGATTCAATTAAATATGTATACTGGGATTGGGGCTTTATGCACCCCACTGCAGGAGAATTTAGATAATAATGTTTCTTCCTCTTTCTTTCTTTACCCCAAACTAAAGCTGTTTGTCGCCCAACGTGCTTAAAGGGTTAAATGAAGTATGTTAAAACACTTACGTTCCATTTTTTTCTTGTTAAAACCAACTTCCCCGTCTGCTCCGCTTCGTGAGTGAAAAAAGAAAATCTCTCTGAGGAAAGTATAGGAGTGCACAACATATTAATGTCGCTATAAATCAATATGCTGTTATAAAATAGATATTTAAATGAGGTAAAATGCTTACTTCTGGTCTTTTCCGCATCTGCACCATGGTCTGCCTGCACAGCCATTCAAATCTGTGAGGAACCGTTAGGCTCATTTAGGCATGCAGAGCATTTAAATATCACCATAAAGTAATATCATCTTATAAAATGCATGTAAATGAGGTAAATCACTTACTTATGGTTTTTTCCTTTGATAAAAAAAACTAATTCCCCTTCGTGAGTGGAAGACAATATCTCAAGTTTTGGAGTAAAGCACATATATATCGCTAAAAACCAATATGATGTTTTTAAATGAGATTAAAACACTTACTTTTTAGATTTCCCATACAGAAATTAAATGACGACCTTGTCTGTTCCGCATCGTGAGTAAAAGGAAATGTCAAGTATTTTTTAAATAAATGTCATTCTAAAACGATATGATATTACAAAACCCATTTTATGAGTATGATTGTACACTTTATCTGCTGTATTCCGTCCTCATACGAGCCGCGTCGTGAGCAAAGAAAATGGCATCTGTGAAAAGTATTTCAGATAGGTCATGCGTGTGCACACGAGCAAATGTCCCGGATGTGACTATTAACACTCAAAGGTAACTCTGAGTATTTACACCGGCCAGAGGGGGTTGTTTACACTAGCTAAAATTCAACACCACAACTTTAACACTTTACTCTAAGAAAGTCCCCAATACTAGGATTTCAACACTGGATAATTTGCTGTGAAGGAAAAAAAATAAATAAATCTCTTCCTCTTTACCGACAAATAATTAAAATATTGTACTGCGCCTTTTCGAGGTTTCATCAATTTTATGTTAACATCAGGGACACAACAATAACATCCAGAAATCACAAACTTACCTGTGACTCCATGGAAAATAATTTGTGATTTCATATTTTGTTTTTGACCCTATGAACTGTTGGACACGCCTCGGAATGAGACGGGAAGCGCCAGGCTGCAGCCAGTCTTGTTGGTAACAGGTAAACCTTGATGATACTGAGTTGTTTGAGCTCAAACTCATAATTACAATAAGATAGGCCATTAAAAAGTACAGTTTACTCAGAATTCATAAGTAATGTAAAGAAATGACACATGTTTAAGTAATACAAACTCAATTTGTTTGAGTAGAAACTACTGATTGGACTTAAAAACACAAGTACAATAAGAAAGGACAAAGTTCAGCTTACTCAGAATTAACAAGTAATGTCAATAAATTAGAAACATTTAAGTAATATTAACTCAATCTCTTTGAGTTGAATTAAAATCTGGGTTTACAGTGAAAATCTCAACAAGACATCAACCCTTCGCAAGCCTGTACAGGTAAGCTTAATAACTGCACCGTTGCATTGGTGGTTAAAATGAAGCTTTGACATTTTAGCAAGAGGCTTTGCACAAATTAGCCAAAAAGACAGTGGTGCGGAATGTGTGATATATATCATCTGTACATTTAGAGTGTGTTCTTTCACTGTGTGATTCCATCTGCTAAAATGCATTTAGAATGATCACAAAATTTAAGATATAAGGCAGAAATTATATATATATTTATAATGTCATTTATTAAATCAATATCTCACAAAGAATGACATGTTTTCCTGCAAAAATCTACATGATTACATATCGATTTTTTTTTATGTACCTATTTTTTTTTTTTTTACAAAAGTTCAGTAAACAAGTTAACTTGTGTTTAACTTACGACTAACTTTAACTTGCATTTTAGACACTATTTTGCCTGTTTTTTTTTTTTTGTTTGTTTTTTTTTACAACAAAAATCATTCAAATTCAGCCACCAAAGCACATTTTTGCGTCTCTGAGCAATATGACAGTGTTTCGTTCCTGAATTAATCAACTGTTTAAATTATTAGGTTAAATCGCAATGACTCATTTATTATAGAAGCAGATTAGTCTCAAATATAATTCACGCAAAAAAACACGATTCACACATGCGTAGACAATTTCACATGCATGAAACCTAATTCACGTACACACAAAAAAAATTTCACGTGCATGAAAAAAATAAATAAATAAATATATATATATATATATATATATATATATATATATATATATATATATATATATATATATATATTCACAAAAAGCAATTCACAAGCGCAAAATTAAATTATATAATTATAAAATACATTTCACAAATGCAAAAAACAATTTGTAGATATACAACTGTGCACAAAAACCTTTGAATGCTTAAAATGTACTAATGTCTGAATGTACAAATCGTCTGTAATAATAAAAACTCCATAACTACGGGAAGAAGGAGGCGGGAACCGGCGCACATTCAAAATGAAACCGTAATAATCACAAAATAAACACAAAACAGCGCATCAGCCCCTCACGGATGACTGATGCGCGCAAATAAAAAGCAAAACATAAATAAAAGCCCAGGCCTGGTCCTCTATCGTTGCTCCAGTTTTATATCCTTCCATCTCCTACGTGGGACTCGAGACCGGTGGTGGGTCACAGGTGTAGCTCATCTCCAATCACTCCACCGGCCTCGCTCCTCCCACGTCCCTCAACCCCGCCCCACTCGTCACATCGTCATTTACTACGAATCCACTCGGATTTGTGTGTGTGTGTTTTTGAGACTTTCCTGGCAGAGCTCTCTTCCCACCTGGGTCTGTCGTACTCTTTAGCCAATCAGATGCGAGCTTACCATTCAACCAATCATATCATAAGCCACTGAGAGTGTATTCAAGGAGCACGATTCTGCGCAGCTTTTGCACAATATGGATTATTTAGAATGGAAATTAAGCCTTTACATCAGTAATCCAGGATGGCGAATGAAGAACGGGTAGCACGGGTAAGAGTTCAGTTTATTTCATAAAAGCCTGAGTTTACACATTTTATTGTTTAGACATTTAATCAGTTTTTCAAGTTAGAAAACTAGTTAGAAAAAAATACAGTTGTAACAGGACAGTTACAGTAATTATAAATTAAACTGCAATCAGGATAGTAAAAAGAAAGACCTGTAAAGACAAAAGTAACATTTTGAGAGTTGTGAAATTATAATTCTAAATAATCTTGTTTTATAATTTGATGGCTGTTAGGTCAGTGTGTACTTTCTTACAGTAATACATTTTAAAACATATAGCCTAGTCATTGTTAACCACTACATTGAAGCAATGTAGTTCGATCAAGATAAACAACATCAGATATTTAGAAACGTTGTTTAATTTGTATATAAATTGTCTGTACATTGAAATGCATCTTTGTCTTCTTATAATTTAGGAATATCTAAAGCAGTATATTCTTCAGCGACTTCATGATCGTTTAGTTCAGGGATTCCCAAAGTGTGGTGTGCGCGCGAGAGGAAAAATGTAATGGTGGTCTGTTTTTTTTAATGGGATTTTTCCATAAAATTAAAAAACATGAACCGTAAACATTTCCTTTGTAATCGCTTTTATTTTAAATATGTCTTTCTTTTTACTATCCTGATTGCAGTTTAATTTATAATTACTGTAACTGTCCTGTTACAACTGTATTTTTTTCTAACTAGTTTTCTAACTAGAAAAACTGTCTTGATTGAATGTGTGAACGATAAAATGTGTAAACTCAGACTTTTATGAAATAAACTAAACTATTACTCTTGCTTCCCGTTCTTCATTCGCCATGGATTACTGATGTAAAGGCTTAATTTCCGTTCGAATTAATCCATATTGTGCAAAAGGTGCGCATAATCAGTGGCTTATGATATGATTGGCTGAATGGTAAGCTCGCATCTGATTGGCTTAAGAGTACGACAGACCCACGTGGGAAGAGAGCTCTGCCAGGAAAGTCTCAAAAACACACACACACACAAATCCGAGTGGATTCGTAGTAAATGACGATTTGTACATTCAGACACTAGTACATTTTAAACATTCAAAGGTTTTTTGTGCACAGTTGTATATCTACAAATTGGTGTTTTGCATTTGTGAAATATATTTTATAAATATATAATTTTATTTTGCACATGTGAATTGCTTTTTGTGATTTTTTTTTTTTTTTCACGCACGTGTGTGTACGTGAATTAGGTTTCATGAATGTGAAATTGTCTACGCATGTGTCACATTAACTGACCGTCACCGCATATAAGCTACTACTAAATATTGTAGAAACTAAATTTTCTGTAAAGTTGCTTTACAATGATTTGTATCATAAAAAGCGGTATACAAATAAACTTTAATTGAATTTAATTGAATTCTATTGAAACTGTTTTGCCTGGTAACAGCCCAAATGTATGGAGCCAGAAGAGTCTCAATAAAGATAAATGCACACACTACATTCACATATGCACACACAGGATTCATAGATGCACACACATGATTCATAAATACACACACAAGATGCACAAATGCGCACAAAATTCACAAATGCACACACAAAATTTAAAAAGCACAGAAGATTCACAAATGCATACATTCATGAAGATTCATGAAATACACACACAATTCAGAAATGCAAACAACATTTACAAATGCACTCAAGATTCACAAATGCACAGGACAAGATTCACAAATGCACAGGACAAGATTCAGAAATGTATTTCTGATGCACACACACATATATCTTGATTCACAAACTGCTTGCGGTCTGTGAACTTCACTGCATTTGTGTGTGAATTTTGAGACTCCCCTGACTTGGCTCAACACACAAATGCTTTTTTTTAAACAGGGAATGATCAGCAACCAATCAGATGTCTCCCTTCTTTTAGCCAATCACAAGAATGCACACCATGTGGGGGATTGTTTACTTATAAGCTAATCACATGAACGTGTTCACACAGCAATTGTATTAAATTGTATGAAAATACAGATGTTTAGATTACAATTCAGGTTTATTTTTTATTATTTTTTTACTAAATATAAATTTAAAAATGTCTCAATACATATAGCCCAGTGACTGCAGAAAAAAAGTTAACCATGGATTCATAAATTTGCAATAGGCAATTATTTCATTTTATTGAAATATTTTAATGAAAGTAAAAAAAAAAAAAAAATGTTTAAACCTTTTTGAATATTTAAATATATCTAAATATTCTTTTGGATGCAATATAGAAGTCACTTTAATTATAATATTCAGTCCCTACATGAAGAGAGAGTCAGTGGTCCGCTGCGAGAGGAAAGTGGCTCTCTGGCTGCGAAAAGTGGGTCTCCGGCTGTCGTTCGCTTAGGAAAGTGAGTTGATCGCCGCGTGAGGAAAGTGAATCGTTCGCTCAACTTCGCTGCTTGAGGAAAGTGAATCGTTCGCTGAGGAAAGTGAGTCGCTCGCTGGGTGAGGAAAGTGAGTCGTTCGCTGCGTGACTCGTGAGGAAAGTGAATCGTTCGCTGAGGAAAGTGAGTCGCTGGCTGGGTGAGGAAAGTGAGTCGTTCGCTGCGTGACTCATGAGGATAGTGAGTCGTTCGCTGCGCAAAGTGGGTCGCTGGCTGCGCAAAGTGAGTCGCCGGCTGTGTGAGGTAAGTGAGTCGTTCGCTGCGTGAGGAAAGTGAGTCGTTCGCTGATTGGCTTATAAGTAAACAATCCCCCACGTGGGGTGCATTCTTGTGATTGGCTAAAACAAGGGAGATATCTGATTGGTTGCAGATCATTCCCTGTTTAAAAAAAGGCATTTGTGTGTCGAGCCAAGTCAAGGGAGTCTCAAAATTCACACACAAATGCAGTGAAGTTCACAGACCACAAGCAGTTTGTAAATCAAGATATATGTGTGTGTGCATCAGAAATACATTTCTGAATCTTGTCCTGTGCATTTGTGAATCTTGAGTGCATTTGTAAATGTTGTTTGCATTTCTAAATTGTGTGTGTATTTCTGAATTTTGTGTGCATTTCTGAATTTTGTATGCATTTGTGAATCTTCTGTGCTTTTTAAATTTTGTGTGTGCATTTGTGAATTTGGTGTGCATTTGTGTATCCTGTGTGTGTATTTATGAATTATGTGTGTGCATGTATGAATCCTATGTGTGCATATGTGACTGTATTGTGTGCATTTATCTTTATTGAGACTCTTCTGGCTCCATACAAATGTCTTATTATTCTAAATACCTGATTCATTTAATTAAAAGCAACTAGTTTGAGATAGGCCTATCCCAGGGGTGCCAAACTCAGTTCCTGGAGGGCCGTAGCCCTGCAGAGTTTAGTTCTAACCCTGCTCCAGCACACATATCATGTAGTTTTCAAATAAGCCTAAATTATTAGATTAGCTGGATCAGGTGTGTTTAATTAAGGTTATATGTAAACCACACAAAATTTTGTGTCCAGCACAAAATCTACAATTTTCATAGTTATGAATATAAAGAAAACTCTTTGAATGAGAAGGTGTGTCCAAACTTTTGGTCTGTACTGTATATCAGAACAAATTTTCAATACACAACAACTAAACACAACAAAGATAAAATTAAGAAGTGCAGGCAATAGGTGTGATATGGGAACCAATGGTCAGAATTTTACAGACAAAAGAATAACCATTATCAGCAGTTAATGTTGAATTACAAGTATCATGTTGGCAATACAAAAGAACCGTACCATTTCCATAATCAGACCTTTATGGGAAGTTTGTTGCTTTATTTTATTAGTGTTCATTTATTTTATTAAACTAGATATTGTTACACCTTATTTTATTTATGTGGTGTCATGATTTACGTTTAATAAAAACAAAGGTTTATTATTGTAGCCCCATGTTTTTGAAGATAGACTTGAATGTGCATGATACAAACCTAAATTTTTATAATTCATGACTGAAAACATTTTGTAACATTTTGAAGTGCCATTTACATGGTAATGCAATGTCTGATTTTAAAATGGGGTTTAAAGGATTAATTTTGAGATTTTATGTTTTCAAGTGATATATAACTTCTGATGATTTCTAAAATGTGATAGAGAAAAAGGCAACAAGGAAGTCTTTTTTTTTTAAACAAAGGTCAAAACTCCTTTTGTAATGTAGATTTCTGAGGGTGCACTCTTTTCATAAATTAATCTATTACTTTTCTTACATAATTTTTAACAAATATATATATATATATATATATATATATATATATATATATATATATATTTGGGAGTCTTAGACCTTTTCAACGATATATAGTTTGTCAATATTAGATTCGATTTGATTGTAATATAGTATAGTCAACGTAGGCATCCCGTATTCGGGACTGGGTGACAGTTAACAGGTTAAATGGCTTCTTATAGGAGCAACAATAGCAGTAGCAGTATGGTGTAACATTTATTTGAAACACATGTATTGGGTACTTGCTACCTTATATCTTTACCTTACATTCTATTCATGGCTTTTGAAAACTTCTCTAAGATGTTTCTTTGCATCCTTGTTGTAACTTCAGGTCATTGATACCAATTTCTTTCTAGGAATTAAATACTTTCTATGAATCTTTAAAGTCTTTCCGGGAGCGATTATACAGGTGTGGATATATTTGTGTCAGCTCAGCTATTTGACACTCCAGTGTATTCAGGAGATGCTGTTCTCTTGCCTGACCTCGGTTGAATGAGAAACGAACTGGGATTTTTTTTTTTTTTTTTGCACATCAAAGAAGGTGGAGTTTCGGAACACACCCACCAATTCCGTAATCGTCACGAACCAATGGAAGCTCAAATGTGTTTACACTGAAAACATTTTAATGTTGAATTTACTTAATTTTATTACGTCAAGGGGTTGCATGAAATAAATTCATCTAAATCCAGATATATTTTGATTGCAACAACTTACCATAAATGTTTTTAGTAAATTCAATTAATATTTTTTTTTCAGTGTATGGGATCATATCTTTGATATTTACTTAAATGATCCTTGTAAACATACCAAACCAAAATTACTTTAGTTTTTTATGAAGTATTTACTTCACCACAAAATCATCTAACTTACCTTACCCATCGCCCAAAAAACTGCTCTAGAACAAATAATTAAGAAGATTAAAGATTACCCGTCCAAAACAATTTCGATCTTATGTTTAACCACATTATAAAGCAGATTCCCGAAGACTGTGGTAAAGCTAATGGTAGATGGGAACAGCTGATGCAGCTTGGAGCTAACATCGACATCTCCGAAAGCACTTAAGACATTTTTTTTTTAATAGGTGCTATCTTCATAAATAAAGGGCGTATTTTTATTTTATAAAACTACATTTTCATCAAAAAATATTTTTTAAATACAGTTCCACACAAGTAATATTTGCGTTATTTGTGTGTGCGCGTGCCTGGAGTATGTGACCGTTGGTCGCTGTGGAATTTATATGAAGTTATTTTTGATTCAAAACAACTGAACACCTGTGGCAGTGCGATTTGTAGTTGTAAAGAAAAGCCACACATGTGTATCAGTAAATTTGAAGTCACAGAGATAAATGTTTTAAGAGTTGCAAACCTGTAGACTTTTTTTCTCTCCCACAAACACAACACAACAGTTACACCTTCTCAATTTCTTCATTGCAGGTGCACAAATCCTATTCTACAAATCACACATTTAGAAATTCGTACGCTCACATTTTTGAAACAATTGCTGCAGTGAATGTGGTGCAAAACGCATTTACACACCCGCATCAAGAAATGTGAAGTCGTGGAGAAATGTTGAACATCCGCAAATCAATATGTGAATTCATCAAATGAGAGTTGCACACTTGTAGAATGTTTTCTCAGAAATGTCTTGTATATTTTTCTAACACAAACACAAAGTACATAACTACATCTGCTTGAATCTGCTGCGATGAATCTCAAACACTGTTTTTCGCTTTCAAGTGACAAGTTTCGCGCTCTCCGTTTTGCACAGAGATATTCGGTTCAAAAGTGATTTGTGCATCTGTAGAGGTAGTGGGCGGGACTGTTTAGAGATTAGAGAATTTTAGCCAATCAGAAGAGCTACTTTGGCTCGTTGCTGAGTAGGTGGAGGCTTGGGAACTGTAGCCGGTAGATATACGCCCCAAGCAGTTTTACGCCCCTGTTGTTCCACATGCGTCCAGTAGGGGGAGGCTGCAGACCTATGACCTACTGTAAACTGTATTATTTATATTTATTTATAAATTGTTTTTATATACAGGAGACTGACTGATATATGATGTTGTGAATTTATATTAAGTTATATTTAGATATTAACCATATTCAGGCCATTAGACATACAGTACTGTGTAATCATATGGATCCTAAATGAAATATTTGCTGTACAATTCACAATTGCTCGTCATACAGCAACAAAACATGTCCTACATAGCATTTTATGAAGACAAACACAATTTAACCCTTTTCTGAAGTTCCAAGGGTCCTTTAAAAGAAAGAGACAACATTGTTGTTCAAAAAAAAAAATATTTAATAACACCATGACTTGGTTATTTCTTAACAGCATGACTCCTGTAGATGACTCTCCAATGGCTTGCCACTTTTCTTTAATTGTTTCTTTATCCTGCTGTCAAAGTGATACCACTCACTGATAAAAATAAAGAAAAAAGCAAAAGTTGCATAGTGGTATAAACAATGGTTATTTATATATTATGGCAGGATGTCATGTTTCAACATTTTGTCCTTTTTAGAATCCTTACAGTACCTTGCGTCAAGGTCCTCGCAGGAATTTCTCCTCAGCCTTCAAGATGGACACATGTTTCACAACAGCAAGAGCACAGATGATGGACTACCAGAGAAAGATTAATCAGAGCCAAAATAAGTCAAGCATCATTTAGCATTTTTATTTATTTATTTTTTTTACAACAAAATCAAAAGTGCCTTTTCTATATTTAGCACAGAACGATTATTTTATAGCAATGGTCTAACATTATGGATAAACTATTTGACATGAAAAACAATGTGAATATGACACCATGAGTCTATACTCAGCAACGAGCCAAAGTAGCTCTTCTGATTGGCTGAAATTCTCTAATCTCTAAACAGTCCCCCCCACTACCTCTACAGATGCACAAATCACTTTTGAACCGAATATCTCGGTGCAAAAGGGAGAGCGCGAAACTTGTCACTTCAAAGCGAAAAACAGTTTTTGAGATTCATCGCAGCAGATTCAAGCAGATGTAGTTATGTACTTTGTGTTTGTGTTAGAAAAATATACAAGACATTTCTGCGAAAACATTCTACAAGTGTGCAACTCTCATTTGATGAATTCACGTATTGATTTGAGGATGTTCAACATTTCTCCACGACTTCACATTTCATGCGGGTGTGTAAATGCGTTTTGCACCACATTCACTGCAGCAATTGTTTCAAAAATGTGAGCGTACGAGTTTCTAAATGTGTGATTTGTAGAATAGGATTTGTGCACCTGAAATGAAGAATTTGAGAAGGTGTAACTGTTGTGTTGTGTTTGTGGGAGAGAAAAAAAAGTATACAGGTTTGCAACTCTTAAAACATTTCTCTCTGTGACTTCAAATTTACTGATACACATGTGTGGCTTTTCTTTACAACTACAAATCGCACTGCCACAGGTGTTCAGTTGTTTTGAATCAAAAATAACTTCATAAATTTACCCCAAAGACTCGATCTGAACTAGAGCATATTATATTCTTTATAGAGCAAAAAAATAAACAATTCACTATAATAAATTGTGCTCTATTACATTAAGTATTTCTTATTGTGCACATTGAATGATGAAATTTCCGGGACTGGAATGAAAAGGTCTTCAGTTCCCACCGTGAAACTGACTGGAAACTCTTTTTGACGCCCGTGAAAATGTGCATTTGTGCGGATGCGCACAGAATAAACTTAATATTTTCAAACTGAATTTAATTAATTCACATGGCTTGGATTTAAAACACATGTAATTCGTTTAAAACCAATTAATAAATATTAATTAAAATCAAAACATTAAATGGATTAAACTAGCAAAATTTAATAACGCTTAATTTAATTGGGGCCATAATCTTTTTTTTTTTTTTTTTTTTTTTTTCAGTGTAGGAGCCAAAACTAACTCCCCCATAAAAGTTCACTTTGGTCAGCTGTTTCGAACTGCTGAAACAATCTCAAAATGAACTTAGTTTTTTGCCTGATTTTGTTCGAAATGACATCATATAAGTTAATTCTTTGATTTTGTTTGAAGTATTTCTGGACCTTTAGTGCTTTAGTAGAGTTTTGCATTCCTACATTTAACACCACACAAGGGGGGAAAGACTGCATCAAAGCAAAATTTACTAAATCAATTTTGTTAATGCCCAGTGCTAGTCTTGACGTGCAAGTTAATCAA
Organism: Carassius gibelio; assembly: GCF_023724105.1. NCBI lineage: Eukaryota > Metazoa > Chordata > Actinopteri > Cypriniformes > Cyprinidae > Carassius > Carassius gibelio. Next base: position 5,151,105 of record NC_068375.1, on the reverse strand, counting down.
TCTATTGAAGAAGAAGTACAGAAAAAAAATAAATAAAAATGTTTGTCTTGGTAATCTTTACTCAAAATTTTAAAAGAAGTCTGAATGACATCAATTTGACGGCTTAGGCCATGGCTTGGGCACTTTTTTTTTTTTTTTTTGAAACTATTATTATAAAATTTTTAAATGTGAAAAAATATTCAACTCACATTATAAATGAAAAAAAGGAGTTCACAACGCCTTTCAAACGGTCTTGGTTGTAAAGGAAACAGCCGTGTGTGACAGAGCAAACACTGGCCTTTCAGGTAAATATTATTTTTGTGCGATTGAATCGCTAACCTTTTTTTTGTACCCCATACAAAATGTATGATTTCATGGAAATCTGTTATAGAGTGATGGTCTGTTTTTTATAATGTCTTCATGAAAAGTGTGTGATGTTTTACCTTTTCAACATTTCTTCAGATCAGAGAGAAAAAAATAATATTTTATATCATAAAGGACTCACCGGACTATTAATTTAATATTTTATTTTTCCATTAATCAAGGTAAAATGGCACTGCTATTTTTAATTTTTTCATTTGATTTAGTTTTTTGGTTAAAACATGAGGAGCGGTAACCATTATAAAACATCCGATGTGATGAAAACAAAGTTTATATTAATATGTAAATATATAAATGTCTTGCATGCATTCCTCTCAGTAACAAAAACACAAAAATTGAGAAAACTCTGCAAATTAGAACCCCTGTGAAGTCATGTTATGTGTGTTTACATGGCACTTTATTATGTATTTAAAAGCAAGCAGAAGTATAAAAAAAAAAAAAAATCAGTGTCAGTGTCTTATTTAATCAGAATTGCAATTAATTTGCTAATATAAAGCAGCTTTTTGCCATGTTTACCACAGACATCTCACCTCCAAAAACTCAACAGATGAAATGAACCGAGAGAAGAGTTCCATGTGAAAGAAGGCGGAGCCTCCTATGATGTAATCGTCATGGACAAATGGTAGTACAAATGTGTTTTGTTGCCAGAACAAACTTTTCTGGAACATTCGCTTTGGCAAGCCATTTCAATTTCCCAAAACAAACTTTGTTTTGGCCTGATTTTGTTCAAAATGATGTGACATCCGTTCGTTCTTTTTTGCTGGCTCACACGCACCTGTTCAGACACGGTAATCAGCTCTGGCTCCAGAGTGATGGCAGAATCAATTACTTCTTCTCGCGATGGCTCTTCCATTGTGGTGGGCTCATGCAGACGCACCGTGACTGGCTGGGCTCTGGGTCTGGATTGGGACTGATAATGTCATCAATGGTCAGTGGTGTCAAAAGTATTGGCATCCATTACTCAAGTAGAAGTATAGATACTAGGGTTTAAAAATACTTTTGTAGAAGTTGAAGTATCAACTCAAGCTTTTTACTCAAGTAAAAGTGTAAAAGTACTGGTTTAAAAAACTACTTAAAGTATAAAAATAAAAGTAATGTAATGTAAGGGAAAAAATGCCATTAAGAACAAAAGCTTGGGCCGTGCCACAGGGGCCTATTGTGCACTACCCCACCTCCTCAAAAAAAAAAACATTTTTCTAAAGGCCATAATGACTAATGTTATATTAAAATGTTCATGTTGAAAAATTTGGGATGCACTATAGGCTACCTCTTTCAGCTGCATATATGCCCATTGAAAATGAATGCATTTTAGTACAATGCAAATACATTAAAGTACTAGAGATATGATGACTAGTTGCCAGTAAGTATTGTTATGGTGCAAAAAGTCAAACTTCAGAGGCATGTCATCAATAACCTTTAATGGAATGTAAATGTACATCCAAGCTTAGCTGCAGAAATCTCGAGGGCAATGGACAAGAACAGTGGTGCAGGCTTAGTAACAATTACACTTCTAAGGTTGTCTATATACAATAAACATTATAGTGCTGTCAAAATGAATGATCAATCCAAGTGAGTAATCAAAACTAAAAATGAAAAATAACTCATAATCCTGATACCTTCTTGATTGATAGCTTCTTGTATTCGGTACATACGTCTGCTATGTCCAGTGTGGGAGGGGTAACGAGTTACAAAGTCGGTATAGCCTACTTATCACAACATTGTCAATCGCGTCATCAATCGCAAACGATAATTTATTAAAACGTCTCGCTACCGAACTACCTACAATAGCTTAATTTGCGGAGGAAGAAGAGAAAGTACTCATTTGGTAAATGAGCCAGTGAGAAATAATAACTTTTAAGTAAGGTCCAGTGCCTTTTTCGGTACTTTTATAGTGGTACCGGTACCTAAACCAATACTTTAAAAAAAAGAACCACAAAAAAAAAAAAAAAAAACTATGGATACAGAACATTACAAATATTTAAAATAAATCCATAACTTTCACCTTGGATGCTCTCATTTTCCAAGATGTGCCTCCCTTAATCTAAGGCTAAAAAATGTCATTTACAATCTGGGTCATTATTTAATACAAAAGCACACATAATGTTTGTACTGTATCTCTGTCACTCACTCTGATATTTAGTTAAAGGGGGGGTGAAATGCTATTTCATGCATACTGAGTTTTTTACACAGTTAAAGAGTTGGATTCCCATGCTAAACATGGACAAAGTTTCAAAAATTAAGTTGTACGTTTGAAGGAGTATTTTTGTTCCAAAAAAACCTCTTCCGGTTTTTTTCGAGTATGGCTCTGTGTGACGTTAGATGGAGCGGAATTTCCTTATATGGGTCCTAAGTGCGCGCTCTTCTGCCGGAAGAGCGCGCGCTCCCGTATAGCAGAGCACTGAGAGCACAACAGACTTCACTGATCAGAGCGAGAGCGTCGCGAAAAGTCACAAAAGAAGTGTGTTTTTGGTTGCCAGGGCAAGACAACCCTGCACAGATTACCAAAAGAGAAACAGCATTAAGGGACCAGTGGATGGAGTTTATTTTTACAGAGCATCAACGGAGTTGTGCAAGTGTTTTTTTTTTGTTCCCTGCATTTCGGATTGCACATCGTTTATTTCTTAAGGATAATGCAGTCCCAACAGAAAAGGGTCACGATCGTGTGTTGGAACCGCATGCGGTGAGTAAAACTGCTTCAAATATCTCTGTGTTGTTAACTTAGCTATCAGCCTGTAAGCACATCAAGTAAACAACATGCGATGTTGTCATCAAACTGCACTTTCCACATGTACAGCTTAAAAAAAAAAAAAAAAGACGACATAAAGTGGAACTTAGTCATTTTCCAAAATCGCTAAGCAAATATATAAAGTTTCAGTACATACCACATAGCATACCGCCTTTGCTGATTCTGCTCTTGTTAAATTTCAGCCTCTGGATCTGTCACAGCTTCCACATGCTCTCAACTCAAAAGCATACTGGCGCTCGTGATTCTTTAGCTCCGCCCACACGTCACGGCCCTAGGCGCTCGTGTTTTTCCGGGAAAAATCGGTACAGACTATCTTTCTCTTATAAATATAATAAAAATAAAGACTTTTTGGAGTTATGAAGGATGCAGTACTACTCTATAGGTACTCAAGATTAACAGGATATTGAGTGAAAATGAGCATTTCACCCCCCCTTTAAGATGAGTGCTGTCTGTCACTGTCTTTAATCAGTTCTGTGAATTACTGTACGGTCATTCTTTATAAAGTAGCTACAATGTCGTTTTTAAAATACAGTACTGTGCAAAAGTCTTATGGAAAAGAAAAAAATAGTATTTTCACCCCAAAAAAGGGTTTTAAGCCAGTTATTTATATCTTTTGCTGCAGTGTGTCAGTAGGAAATATCAGTTTGCCATTAATTTTAACAATAATCTAGTGCGATTTTGAATGCACAAGCAGTTTGACAACTGACATTTTCTACTGACACACTACAGCAAAATATATAAATAGCCGAACACCATTCTTTTAAGTGAAAATACTAACGTGCCTGACTTTTGCACAGCAGTGTATGTATAAAGTACGTATGATTAAATTAAGTATATTTAAATAAGTGTAATTAAAGTATGTGTTTGTTGTGTTAAGGGCTAGATTGTCACTGGAGGAAACGGCTGTGGTGTGATGAGCTGTGACAAGCGAAAACTTTACAGTAGATGAGAAAGCGACTGCTTCTTCGTGACCTTTTGTAAACCGTATTTATGACAAAAAACTGCACAGATACGGACATTCTAATAATCTATCGATAAACACACACACCTTGTGTCCTCTGTCTCTGTTTGAGCTCACGTCTGCGGATAGAAGAGCGCGCTGAAAGACGGAGAGGAGACCGGTCTAATGATGGTTTCATATGAAATTTAAGCGAACTGACTCTGAGGCGATCGGATACCGGCTCCATACCCAACCCTACTTTTAAGAAATATATTTTTTGTTAAAAAAAAAACAAAACTGGCTATGTCCTTGCTGGAGTGTGATGTGATCTGTGTCATGTCCAGGTGCGATGGATCACCTACAAACCAATAGGGTGTCGGAATGGTATATGTTTATACTTCTCATCCAACCACAATCCAATTCACTCCATCCGGATGGCGCGATTTATCTGGATAGGGTTTATTTTATTTTATTTTTAATGATGACAAGCCGGAATGAAAACAAGCCGAAATGAAATAGCAGTAACGAAGCTATTTTTTTAAATGTAAGGAGTAGAAAGTACAGATACTTGCGTGAAAATGTAAGGAGTAGAAGTAAAAAGTCGGCTGAAAAATTATTACTCGAGTAAAGTATAGATACCCCAAATTTCTACTTAAGTACAGTAACAAAGTATTTGTACTTCGTTACTTGACACCTCTGTCAATGGTGGAGTTTAATCCACGGGAAACCAGCACCCACTCCACATAGTGGGCAAAGCTCCTTCAAGGAGCCTCCCCAGACAACTGGTCTGATTGGCAAGACCGAGGAATTCCTCAACATTCCTCCTTGAGTGAGAGGTTCCCCTGCTCAAGGCAGAAAAACATAATTATCTCAAAGGACAGAAACGTACAAAATGAAAACAAACCCTCCGTCTCAATGTTAATACTACACATCCTAAATAGCATGTGAGATAAAAATAAGTGTGTTCCAAAGCATAGTATGCTGAAAAAAGTATGCCATAAGTCTTTGGATGGTCTACTATTTCAGGTAGATTTTTGAAGTGTGGATCCGTGCACACTTTAATGGCTAAAACTCCCCACAATCCATTGTGCTTTGATGAAGGTTTTTTTTCAGAACTACTAACATGAATAAAAAGTGTTAAAAAACTACACACATGGCGGATTTGCACGACCGACGGTTAAGTAGTGAGGTGTAGATAAATGGGTTTGAGTTATTAATAATCAACATTTAACCCGGCATAAATATTTATTTAATGTTATCTGTGTTGAGGATGTTAACCATGACAAGATGACTAACAGGCCAGTTTATAGTGACAAGGTGTGTATAACAGAGTGGTCCATTAAAGACGCAATTGCATGACGTGAAAGTACGTCCCAAAGCCTGCCTACTCTTATACTACACACTCAAAAGTGTGTACTTTTTCTTAACCAGAAGAGTACATACTTTAAAGGCATAGTATCAGTAGGCATATTCGACAAAGCAAAAGTCCAAGCTGAATGATATGGTGACAGTATATATGTAATTTTAGTTGAGTATAATAATAGTGCCATCTGTACTAATTACTGTCACGATCATTAGATGGAGTGCCCATTAACTTCAGTAGAGGGCACTCCACTCAGGACCATTCCACCCATCAACCACCCGATGTCACTTGGACACTAGCACCTCTCATACTGTTGCACCACACCCGAACTACATTCCCCATGAGTCACTGCATCACAATCACCTTGCCACACCTGCACCTCATTCATCAGCCAATTTCCTTGCCACATCTGCACCTCATTTACACACACATAAAAGCAGCACAATCACTCTCACTCACTGTGAAGTCCTGTTTAGCCTGTCTAGCATTTCCGAGCATTTTCCCTTGTGTTTGTTTTTCCCTTTGTGGATGATTTTGGATTATGTTACAGACTCTGATTCTCTGCTGCCTGCCCCGATCTCCGCTTGTTACCGTTAATGATTCTGGATATCGCTAACACACCTGACGCCGTTCCTGATTTCTGCCTGTATGACCATTCTCTTAATAAAATTCTGCACATGGATCTGAATGCCTCTGACTCATTGTTACAGATTACAGCCATGAAGCCCAAAAACAATTATCATTGTCACCTATTCGGTAATTTAAGGGATTCATTTCCACATCGTCTAGCCTATGCATTTTATTGCAAATAAAAAAAAGAAAAATAATAATAATACCAATATATATATATATATATATATATATATATATATATATATATATATATATATATATATATGTATGTATGTATATATATGTATGTATGTATATATATGTATGTATGTATATATATGTATATGTATATATATATATGTATATATATGTATGTATATATATATATATATATATACATATATATATATATATGTATGTATATATATGTATATGTATATATATATACATATATATATATATATATATATATATATATATATATATATATATATGTAAATATATGTATATGTATGTATATTATATATTATTATATAATATATATTATATATATATATATTTTTTTTTTTTTTTTTTTTTTTAAATATAAACAAAAAGGCCAACAAGGCAAAACAAAACAGATTTAAGAACAGTTACAAAATACACATCAAAATTCAATTTATTCACCAGAAGTAAGCCCCGCCACCTCAGAGGAAATATTAGCGGGCACCGCTGCTTTGAGATCCTTGTGAGCGGACACCACTACTAAAGGCTAAGCTGCTCAAATGCAGAGCCAGGTTAACATATTCATCCAGTGGTTCCTCAGGGCACCTGTAAGGCATAAGAGACTTGAACAGCTCGGTTAGGCCTCCCCAGAAAAAGACCATGAGGCAGGTCTTCCCTGTAGCCAACTGGTGAGCCGCTCCAACAAAGTCCCTGGCGTAATCCTCAATGCCCTTGTCTCCCTAGTGGATGTTGAGAAACCTCCCTGCTTGTCCCAAGTTTGCTGGGTGAATTCTGTCATGGTCTGGTAAGGGAGCACCATTGAAAAATCAGGGTCTGTGTCCAAATGCAGGTGAAAGACTCTTTAATAAACAAAAAGGCCAACAAGGCGAAACAAAACAGATTCGAGAACAATTACAAATACATTTACAATTTAAAAATGCAATTAATTCACCCAGGCAGAGTGGTGAGTGAGAGGAGAATATATAGTCTGTGACAATGGGGAGCAACTGAGGCTGTAATGATTGACCAGGTGTATGGAGTTTGGGGAATGGAGTCCTGGGAGATGGGAGATGGTGACTGGTGGTGAGAGGGAGAAATGCAGTGCCCGGACTCATGACAATACTTGTAGCACAAGCAAAGACGAAGTTCACTGCAATGATTGTGAATCAAGCAGCTCTGATATGTTGAAAACAAATCTGTGTACTGAACACACTGATATTTATTTATGTATTAACTGATTTTACATACAAAATACTACATTTGATCCTTTTCATCAACAATTTAACCCCCTGCAATTCCCTTACTAACCCATGTTTGGGAAAGCCTGATCTACAGGAAGATATAAAAGATTTAGATGCTAAAATTGCATTTTTAACTTCAAATAAGACCAAAAACTTCCAATTTTTGCCACAACACAACTCAGTTGTGTAACAAACTTAAGAATGACCGCACTTCAAATAACACCATTGCTAGAGTTTAGTACAGAGTAAAATCACCATGCAGGAGGGCTTTTTTATCAGCAGGGATCTTGTTAAAATAGAAAGAACCATGGATGATGCAAAATACATGGAAATACTGCAAGTGAACTGTGCTTTTTATAGTCTTCAGATAAAACAAGTATATGAGGGTTCTCATCATTACGTTAGGGATTACACATCCAATATATTGCTCTTAAAGAGACTCAGTATGCAAAATTACAACACATATGATATCAGTCCCTACTTCTTTTTATCTCTTTTTTATAACAGTACCTATTTAGTTTTTCAGACCTCAAAACTCCAAAAAGAATATCTGTTGAAACGAAACTGTCTTTATTGCTACTCCCTTCACATTGTGACATCACCCTACGGTAGATATTTGCATCTGACCTCAGTATCCTTTCATAAACAAAATCATACAATCCCAGAACAGTTATTGGAACAACTGGAAATTCACCTACAGGCCATGTGTGTATTTCTTTCTTCAGCAGAAATCAAATTAATATGTTTTAGAAATATGTTTCAATATAGGCATATGCGATTCAAGTGAAAACTTTGAAGCTACAAATAAAACTTGGAAACTCTGAAACAATCATCACTTTGCCTCTCCATTATAGATGATCTATACCCATCAGTATATTATCAGTACATTTCTGCTGGCCTTTGCCACATGCTTTTTGCTCACTTCAGGACAATATAATGATAGCTTATGGCATTTTCCCAGTGCAGACAAAAATAAATAAATAAAGAGCAAGAGCAAAGCACTCAGAGTGTGATTGGATTGCATGTTTCATTTTGGTGTATTGTATATCGATTAGAAAAATGCAATTGGATTGATGAAATTCAGATCAGAGGGTCACAGCAGAATAATGCATTAACTTTGTGTATGTGCTTTCTTTATTAGTTATTTACTACATGTAGGTTTCCTTGTGCACAAACCTCTGCTCTAAATCATTGCAGTACTGCAGCAGTCATGTCACATGTGATGCAAAGGGAAGTCATGTTCCAATAATTCCAATTTACTTTACAATGCAGTTTGAAGGGTGTTGAGTACAGAACAAGTATGCCGATGTGAACTCATCAGATTTGTAAGCCAAAAGGACATGCTTCACCAACTAGAGTAAAGTTATAGCACTGCATCACATTTTCACACTCCACACTCATTTCTACAGTATTCCACATTCAATACTGTATGAAAGCTACTGCATTAAAATCAAAAGTATGTTATGCAAACTCAGCAACTAGCAGTGATGTACAACACAACAGTTCATTATGAAAAGTGTTAAATTATTTAAACATGAATTAAAGATGATTGTAAATTCTTTATTTCTTACTTTAGTTCTGATCCAGGATATATGTAATGTCTCTAAAATTGGAGGTATCTGGGCATTAAGGAACCAATCTTTGACAGCATCCCTCAAATCAACCAGACACAACCAGAGATGGCGCTCCTGGACCACAATAGTGGACATCACACAGCCCAGAGAACTTGTGGTGACCTTCGTCACTCAGAGCTTGAGGTCAGCGGCAAAACTTGTGGTGACCTTCGTGACTCAGAGCTTGAGGTCAGCGGCAGTTCAGAGTTCTCGCAGAACATGAATGGGACCTTTTACTGAGTACCTACAGACCCGAGAGAAGAGGTACGGTTCGACCTGCCAGGTGGGGGTTGTAATAGTAAATAACTGCTTCACAACTGATCGCTTCACCAGGGGGACCAGCGTACACCCCCTTGCTGCACCACAATCGAGGGTGGTAAGCGAGGAGGAGCCATCAGGCTGGTTTATGTAAGTAAAAGGTCCCATTCTCAGTCATGCACTTCTGAGAACCAGCACCAGTCATCTCAAGAAACCAATTGTCCAACCTTGAAGGCTTGGGACGTGGTGGATTTTTCCACTTGAGCTGAGCTTTGCCCCCCTGGAGGAAATTAAGCCTGGCCCGCAGCTCCGAGACAGTCATCTTTCCACAATAGGAACATGATTCATCTGTGAATGCCACCTCAGCGTGTTTGCCCATACATGTTAGGAAGTGATCGTGACCATCACCCATTGCCAGGTAACGAGCGCATCCAGAAATGCACAGGTGAAACAGCATCTTTTAAAAAAGACGCACCCATTTATTTATCTTTTAGAGAAATTGTTCTTTTAAGGAGTTGGTCTTTCATGTGCTGAGGTGCACAGGGTAATGGCCACTTGCATAGTGCAACCTGAAGTGTAATTCGTCAGACCTCCGACGTGACATCGAGAGTGACAGACTGAAAGGGAACATGTCTATATTGTATTTTATGTAGGAGTGCACCAAGTCTCTGTGTTGGGACAATTAATGTTTTCAAGAGCATCAAGATCTTAGATCATCCTAAACCATCCTGAGCAAGGAGAAACCTAATTTTATAGCTTAGTACACTTACACTGAGAGAGTGTTCCAATAAACTGCTGGGTAATGTTTGTAGTGTTTATTCAGACTTACTTTGACATTTTTGCACACAGAAGGAAAGTATTTTCTTCAAATTAAGCAAAAAGGCAATTGTTTTCCAGGGAAATTGTTTGAATATGTCTAAAAACCCCAAGCACAGCTTTGTTTCTGTTACGTTTTGGAAGAAGCAGTGAAAGCATTTCACCTGAACCTGCTCTGAAAAGCTTCTCTGTCAGTGAGAAGACAGACAGGTTTCTCCATCGGTCATCCCAGGGACAGGTCTTGTCATCATGAGCAACAATCACTTTTTTTTTACATAATTTTCCATGACTGACTGACAGCCCAGCCATTTTGTCTCCGTAGTTATGCTGAGGTACTGATCCAATGACTTAATAATGTCAGCACTGTTACTTAGCGTGGTGCTCAGCTAGTTGAGCTTATTGATTGCTAAACAGACATCAGCATTTTTTGGCAAGTCTAAATTATTTAAATGGGAATATTCTGCACTCTTAAGGCTTTTTATTCTATTGGTCACCCTTTTTCAGATGTCTGTCTTTTTTACAAATATGTAGCCAATGAAAGGCATTAAAAGAGCTTGAGACTAAATCTTGTTGGATCCGCTCAAACAGTCAGTAAAACCTCATAACTCCACCCCCTCCACAGCAGCTGAATGAAGACTTGCAAGGGTAAATAAAGATCTTGTTTGAATAAGCACAGCAAACTCAATATAACGGCTCAAGTTTGATATATTTAAGGTCTGAGACATTTGCCATCTAGTCATAGCCTATATGTAATGGCTAGATAACCACCATAAGTAGACAATCACTTAAATAGCCTGTGAATAGTAGCATATCATCTTTTATAAAATTAGATTTTGGGCAAAAATTATTTTACAAAAGAAAATCTGAGTAAGCATATAACAAGAACAAACTTTGTAAACTGGTGATGAAAACATATTGCGATGTCGTCGTTTTAAAGATGGACAAAATGCACATTTGCACACATTGACTGGTCAAAAAAATAAAATAAAAAAAATGATAATATTTATGCAAAGGTTTTTTTGTTTGTTTTTGACCAGCCAATGTGTGCAAATGTGCATGTATTTGGGAATTTGGATATGAATATGTAACCTTTTAATTGTATTCTGCTAAAATAAATTACATTACTTAAAAAAGGATTTGTTCATTTTGCTGAATGATATTTAAAAATCCAAGTCAAAAAAAATTATTTGAAATTCCCATTACTATGGCTAAAGTGTGTCATGAGTTTGGAGGGGGATAACTGAGAATGAATGGGGGAACTCACGTGAAAGGAGCCAATGCCTCCATCACGATATGATTAGTGAGTAAATGTAAAGTAAATGTAAAGTAAATGTAAAGTAAATGTCTGTGTCTGTGTCTACTTACTTTTTATGTATGTAGTTATTTATTTATTTATTCATTGTATGTTTACAATAGCAGTTCTAACATTAAATGAGTCATATATGCAATGTAACTTGACAAAATTATTATGTTGCTGCAAATTAATACAAATTGCTTAATTTATATATTTGGTTGATATATATATATATATATATTTTTTTTTTACTCTGTAATTGTTAATTGTAAAAATTTAAGTGATATCTGAAAGCGTGTTTTCTCCATAACCTGTCAAAATAATAACAAAAAATGGTGATCTCAAATGGAAACTCTTTGCACCGGTATTTCTTAATTTATCACCAAAAATATGTTTACAATAATGTATTATATTATAAAAGACAATGTTATAATTTCACAGTGAAAATTATGGAAAATATAGTATTTCTCTCAAATAAATTGCTGTTAAATATTGCATAAACTTTCTTTTTTTGAGTAAACTTCAAAACTCCAAACCTGCATTCAGAGTGTGTCTTGATGAACTTTAGTTGTCTATACAGTGTTCTTTTAGAGAATTATGTATACTTTGTGTGTATCCTTCCTGTCCGCTGAGATAACTGTCAAAAGACAAGTAAGAAAGACTTCACCAAGATTATAAATTGTAAATGTAACATAATATTTTTATTAAGATGTTTATTTCAAAGCCCAGACTTGGATCTCTATCACACTGATGTACATGCACTGACAACATTCCCCCTGTTATTGAGCAAATGTTCATTTTGAAGGCTGGCTCGGAAAGAACATGCCTTTGACATGCTGCGATGTGAGACTCAGCTAAAACACAGTCTAATCCTGAGTGTGAAAGGAGGATAAGCCACTGATGAGTGTCTGGCCAGCTGTCACGGGCTAGCTGAGATCCAGAATCTCTCCCCAGGCTTCAGGCCTGCCAATCAATCAGCCTCCGGATGGCCTAAGCATCAATTATCGACTGTTTGCAGACGTGGCAGGGGGTCAGCCGACAACAGACAAGCTGCAGGACTGACTTTTAATCCTCAATGGACAAGTTTTCTGTGGTGTCAGGAGAGCATGCTGCAGTGAAAATCGGATCAGTCCACCTGAACTCTGTTTTGATTGCATTGTAATCTAGCACTTGCTCTAGTACAGTTAACTGTGTGTTATTTAATTGCAGTTCCATTATCACAAATGTGTAATTCCAATTTCAATCATATGTAAAAGTAAATTTTAGCTTACTATACATGCTTATCGGCACATTCAGCAGTCGTTTAACCATATTTCAAAGACAAACTAAGTAATTATGGAATTACATATAAATGTAGTTTAATAAAAATATTCATTCAATATAAATTTTGATTATAATACTTCTGAATGAATATATATATATATATATATATATATATATATATATATATATATATATATATATATATATATATATATATATATCATTATTATTTTATTTTATTTTTTTCTGAAAAACTTACATTTAGTATTATTATATACTGATATAATTTTATTCAGCATGTGATTGTTTGATGGCATTAATTATGTTTATGTTTATGAATTATGTTTGGTCATTAGTTTCCAGTAGGTTAGTTCAGTTCCCAAATAGACACATGCAAAAAAAAAAAAAAAATAATAAATAAATACTACTGCTACCACTACTACTACTACTACTAATAAGAATAATAATAAAGCTAAAAGATGATTTGTATCAGATATAAATAGAAACATACTCAATGTCTTATTTAGATTTCACAACAGGCTTTTATTAAAAATAGCTTACAAAATATATACAGTTCCTGGTGAGATTAAAAAGTCAATGTGAAAATATCATCCGCACTGCAGTTTTATTTTCTGGATTATCAGTTTATTTATAGATTTTTTTGGACAGTAGAAACTAAGTTAAAAGTGTTTGTGGTGTTTTGTTTCATAAATCATTTGAAGGACCAGTATCTATCAATTCAGATGGATATTGACTCGTAGCATGTTGTCATTAGCAGTTGCCTGACAACAGATGCTGTTTAAAGAAAGTTAGGACAACTTAATTTTACCCCTTGAATAAAAAAAGTAACTTTAAAATCTCATGTTATTCTTGTATGAAATATGAATCACCTACATAATATTTAGCTGCTATTCCAGACCTTCAATTAGTCATGTACTCATGAATCACAGGTTGTGATTGGCATATTGCATTAGCATGTGGCCTTTCTTTGCCTTTTTCTGTCTAAATATGCCTCTTTCTAAATATGATCTTAATTAAAATAAAACTGGAACATATCCACAAGAAAATGAATGATTTGAGAGCAATTACAGTGAATCTGCCCATTTACATTGATTAATTTGCTTAATGATGAGACATGGCTGAAAATTATCAGAAAAGCAAAAATGTAAGACAATCAAGGCTGTGCCAGGATGAAGACTTGATATCTTACATGCTCTGGATGTGTGCCCCTGTACACCAGTGGACTGAACCTTTTTTTTACATTAGCCTGGAATCAAAGGCACCAAAGAGCTTCAACAATTTTTCATGTGATCAAGAGGAAATTCAATGCTCAGCCTGAACAGTATCGTTAACACTGCAGATATAGATTAAATATTGATTTCGGACCATTAGTTGGTACTTTCTGCAGAATACAACTTCAAACCCAAAACATGAAGTAGTTTTTTCTTATTCAATCAACACTTGGGGTGCGAGAACAAGTACTAAACCAGAACATTTCAGCTGTCAATTTAACGTGCTGCTTTTTTCTAGTTTTTGAGGAAATGTTGCAAAATTAACAGTTCACTTTATGTTTCTTAATTATTTTGATGCTTGCTGTAGATGAGTATAAATTCCAGACTAGAGCACTATTCGGACGGGACTAGTTTTCTAAACTACGTTTGAGTTTCGATTCTTACCACCTGACGTCTGTGATTTTCATGTACCAATTCGGACGGGACTAGTATCTCCGTGTTTATTACAGAGGTGGGAGGGTCTGATTTGTGCATCTGGGCGTCACAGAGATCACGCGCTCTGTATGCGTGCATTGCATTCATTCAAAATGATTGCCATTAGTATTATTACACAATAAATACTAAATGGCTAGTATAGCAAACCTTGTTAATGTGTGGTTCCTTTTAGTTTAACTTGTTTTCTTTTTATTTTTTATTTTTTTTATGTAACTGAGTACATAAATGAACGTGAGTAATCTTACCTGATGCTGATATTACAATAGCCGGTATTAACAGTTTACGCGATCTTGCTCTTGATTTTATTATTTGTATTTTTTTATTCTTATTTATTTGCCGCTAAGCAAATATATCAAACATCCGCGCGGTAAGAGCATCTACGGTAATTCACGTTGGCCAAAACACACATGGAAACGCGTTGTGAAATAAAATATCACCGGCAATCACAGACATTCGCATTCGGACGGGATTAGTTTTCTCAGAGGATCACTGAGTTTGCTGAAAAACGGTAGGTAATTTGCTCTGGAATTATCACAGAGGTTGTGTGAGAAAAACACAGACGTGGCAGATTCGGACGGGATTAAAATCACTAAGTACGTCTGTGAAACGCAGATTTCTCTAACGACCCCCTGTAAAACTAGTCCCGTCCGAATAGGGCTTAGGAATGAATAACTCCATTGGGAGTTACTGTATAAAGGCAGTTATTCTTTTCTCAGGATTGAGATATAAACTTGCAATTGAGAGTTATAAAAAACACTTCTGATAAAAAATAAAAATAAAAATAAAAAAATTACAATTGCGTGTTCCTAAATCTGGATTTTCTGGATCTGAAGTTTATATCATGAAATAATTATTATTATTATTATTTTTTTTTTTTCTCAGAATTGCATGTTTATATCATGAAATTCTGACTTTATAACATAAAACCAGAGCTTGAAACTTAACACAATTCAAAATTATGAGATAAAAGTCACAATTACCTTTTTTATTCAGTGGCAGAAAAACTCTTCTATAATAAGAAAGCAATAAGGCAGCAAGCATTTCTTCTTTTAATAAATCATACATCAAAGAGTTAATGGGGGAATGGTGTTGTGATTTCTAAGCCTGTGAAGGAGAGTCATTAATTAGCGGCTCGAATCTGCTTTGAAAGTAAGCAGTTTCAGTGTCTGTGAAGAGATTAGACTGTCTGAGAGACTGGCCATGTCAGCAACCCTTGGCTATCCATTTGAAGCATAAAGTGACTCGAATGTCTTTGACACATTGCTGAGAAAGAATATTCAGAGACCATAAATGATATACAAATTATTGAATAAAAACATGAAATCTGTTTATTTCTGTGCTCAGCGAATCACAGTGTTTCTCTTATCAACAAGTACCTTTTAAGCAGCAATCAGACGAAACCACTCGGAGGCACATGAACTGCATCCAACCTCCCTTCAGGACATATTACTCAGACATATTACTCCAACAATGGAAAAAATACTGCAGCAGTGTGATATGACTAATAAGTGAAAAATCTAAATTAAACCAAGAAAATTCCTGTTTCAACTGCCAATAATTGAATAGTACATTATATATACTTCTCAGCTGGTTGTTTGCATGGTGATCTGGGGTTTGCTTTCCCAAAGCATCTATGGTCACAAGTTCAATGAAACTTGCAACCATAGTTCACTAAAAATTCTGTTGGGACATGCACCCCTTATTGGTTGTGGACAGCATATAATAATAATATGCAACTAATCATATAATTGTGTATAGATAGATACAATTAATTAAATCTTAAAGAACTTTTTATAACAAACACGTTTAAAAACAAATATATAAATAAAAAGTACAAATTTAAATAATACAAATAAAACTACTTCAAAGTAGTAAATAAATGATAATTGTTTATAAAATATGCCTTCATACTCAAAAACCTAAACTAAATATAAAATAAAGTAATACTCAGTCTGCATTACAGTTTATATGGTTTATCGGAAAGTCGGAAAGCAAAACGAACTCGGTTACTAACTGAGCTCCTTGAAGTCACACCAAGGCTGGTTATTCATTCCAGAGTACCCCTGCAACTTCAGCACCTAGGGGTCGAGAGCTGTGAGCCAGGTGAACTAATGGCAGAGAGCTTGAGCGATATTGTCAAGGACTCTCTGTTAGATATGTTTGTTAAACACAGCGAGTGTTTCTTCAAGTGGAGAGGATTTCTGGTCTGCAAGGCCAGGACTTCCAGGTTTTAAAACCTTGCAAATGTGGACAGCAAGGCCCAGCCTACTATCCATCTAGAGAATCTTTGCTTCATGACTGGATGCCCTTTGGTGCTGTTACCGAAGTTGACAAAAAGTTTTTACGACCATCTATAAGGGGCGGAACGCTCATTGTAAATTCTCAAAGCTTTACTGATGTTGGTGACAGAAGCAGAGCAGTCTTCAGCAACAGTGAAGTAATGTTGGTAGACTGTATCGGCTCATAAGGAGGTACCTAATTAGGCAGATCCCGTGAAGGGACGGTTAGGGGGTGAAGTGGATTTAGCCTCCTGGCACCCCATAACCTTGCTGTTTCTGCCCACTGCTTGGCCCGCAATAGAGGCATGAGAGACCACTATAACTGCAACATAGACTTTGAGAGTGGTTTGGGAGTGTCCCTTATATAGCAGCTCTTGCAGGAATGACAACACCTCTGACAATTTCGGAAGTAGGGGGATCTTTGCCATGGTTTAGACACCAAGCAGAGAAAATAGACCATTTAAGGGTGTAGACATTTTGGCCAATCAGATTAGTACATGGTGCTCCTTTAGGACTGGACAGGCTCAACTTACTGCTATAATTTCCAGTCAGTTGATGTGGAAGCTTTTCTCCGTCTTTGACGAGTGGCCAAATGACGTTATGCCCTCACACAGTGCCCCAACAGATGAAGGCATCTGTCACGACAACTGTCCTTGCAAACCATTCACATAGCCACGCCCTGTTTCATCCACTGAAAGCTCTTGCCATGGGCCAGGGCTGTCATACAGGCCTGATTCACCCTGATCTGCAGGTGTACATGACACCACGCATGGGATGGAATTTCATCACCTCTGAGTGCAGGACATGTGAGTCTTTTATTTGTATAGCGCTTTTTACAATAAAAATCATTACAAAGCAACTTTACAGAAAATTACGTTTCTACAATATTTAGTAGTAGCTTATAAGTGGTGACTGTTTATATTCAATTCAATTCAATTCAAATGGGCAAAGCTGAAGTGGCAGCGTGCACAGTCGCAGCGGCCAGGAGCTCCAACAACAGTCATGTTTTTTTTTCACTTTTTTGGTGGTATTGTGTATTACATTGCACATTTTTGTGCACAGACCATCGTGAAAAGACTGTGCTGTCCAGAGGTTGAACTTATGCTGCTGAAGTGCAGACTGTTTTATCTACAGAGGGAATTTACTGGTGTTTACATCTGTGCTGTTTACATTCCACCAGACGCGAATGCTAAGCTAGCGCTTGCACAGGTTCACGACAGCATTAATAACACCTCGGTGGCTCACCCGGACATTGTTTTTGTTGCAGCTGGGGATTTTAATCATGCTGACTTAAAAACTGTTCTTCACAAATTCCATCGCAATGTGAAATGTGCTACTAGAGGAGATAAAATGCTGGACCAGGTGTATACAAATGTAGCAGAAGCATATAAGGCCCAAGCTTACCCCCAACTGGGTCTGTTAGACCATCTCTCAGTGCTGCTACACTCAAGGTATACACCCCTAGATTGGAAGGCTATTCCAGAGTTTGGGAGCCAAATGCGAAAAAGCTGTGCCTCCTTTTACTGGACTTTGCTATCCTAGGAACTATCAAATGTCCAGTGTTTTGTGACCTTAGAGCGTGATGGATTGTAACGTGACATTCAGCCAAGTATGGTGACCCATACTCAGAATTTGTGCTCTGCATTTAATCCATCCGAAATGCACACACACAGAGCAGTAAACACACACGCACACTGTGAACACACACCCAGAGCAGTGGGCAGCCATTTATGCTGTGGTGCCTGGGGAGCAATTGGGGGTTTGGTGCCTTGCTCAAGGGCACCTAAGTCATGGTATTGAAGGTGGAGAGAGAACTGTACATGCACTTCCCCCAACTACAATTCCTGCCAGCCCGAGACTCACAACCTTTCGATTGCCAGTCCGACTCTCTAACCATTAGGCCACGACTTCCGAAGACTAGTTAGGTATGCAGGAGTTAAGCCATTTGGGGCCTTATATGTAAGTGATGCTAATTTGTAACTGATACGGAACTTAATAGTTAGCCAGTTCAACGACTGTAGAATTGGGGTAATACGATCATATTTTCATGACCTGGTAAGGAATCTAGAGCCGCTGCATTTTGGACTACCTGTAACTTGTTTATTGAAAATGCAGGACAACCACCTAATTGGACTGAAGTGGATAACCTTTTTTTAAATATTATTATTAAAGGCGCATTCAAATACAAAGCTGTCAGCAATATTGAATCATTGGTGCGGTTTCAAACCACCCAGAGGGATTAAGCCACTCGACAATGAGGGGGGTTGATCCTCATGCGTAAACACACTGGCAGATTTAGGTGCTGATCCACCATCTGGGCTGGATACGTACTGAATCCAGGTGACTGCAGTAACCATCTAATCTGGATACGGACTGGATCTGGTGACTACGGTGACCTCAGAATATTAGTGTAGATACGATTATTCTAACGATGTAGCAAGTACATCGTGATATAGAAAGTGTTCCTAACTGATTTGAATATTAGAAATGATATAGTGTGTATAATGTGTAATCCAGGTTAAAGTTATGGGTCTTTAATCTAGATTTGAACTGACAGAGTGTGTCTGCCTCCCAAACAATGTTAGGTAGTTTATTTCAGAGTTTTGGCACTAAATAGGAAATGGATCTGCTGCCCCCAGTTGATTTTGATATTATAGGTATTATAAAATTGCCATAATTTTGAGAATGCAGCGAATGTGGAGGACAATAATGCAATAAGAGCTTGTTCAAATACTGAGGTGCTAAACCACTCAGACTTTATACATTGAGTCGAGTTGAAGTCTCTGCACACCTGTCAAACATGGCCTGCCTTAATTTATTCATGCTGCGATGTTGCTCAGGCATGCCCATTCCATCCCGACCATGCTCTTTATGCTTTTACACTTTACCCAGCAGTTAGTAAAATAAAGTAAAATAAAAATAAATAAAAAATAAAAGCTTTAATAAAATAATAATACAAGTAATACAAGCTGGCGGCATGGAGTGTACTGCTAAATTTGAGGTGAATTGGAATCTTGGCAGATCAAAATGCAGCATAGAGGAAGCATTTGTAATTAAGGGAGACCTCCATGGTAAAAGAAAGAGATTAATGTAGGAATATTCATATGGCATTTCAAGAAGTAGCTACAGCTAACTTTATTCACAAGATGTCAGCTTTGGCTGCTGAATTCTGTAAACTTGACCGTAAGCTCTTTCAAAGTACTGTGTCGGATTATGCTTTGCTAGTCATTAAAATGTAATGCCAGCTTCAATGATGTGTAAGTTCCCAGAAGAATGGATCTTTATGATTACATTTCAAATTGATCTGGATGTTCACAGTAGTCTTACAGCTCTGTCTTTCTCACTCGCTGACGTTCTCCCTGGAGGCGGCTCTGGCAAAAGATGAGAGAAACTAAAGGACTCTGAGGACAGCTGTTGATGTGCCTTGATCAAATACTGTAGTTGGCGGCTCTGTTTCATGCATTTGTTCGGCTCATTTCATGTTGTCATGGTGTGACATCACAATGATTCTAAATGAAAAGCTGTGACTCAATGTTTCATCAAATGTCAAACAAGTTGTCCGGGCTTCAGTGATGAGTAATGATATTATTCCTAAAGAATAACATAGGTTTCATAGACAATTGGATGAGTTTTGGGGGCAGACCTGAGCTGTTGAAAAGGGATGATGCCACTCTTCTCTCTAGACATATCGCACATAATCTTAGAGTTTGTACTTGACTAACTGGGGCCCAGGCCAGGATGCAGACAGACTGGTTAAACCGACCGTCTGCTAGCCACCTCACGTTACAGCACATAGAGACTCTTTCACCAAGATATCCTATTCTATATTATATTGGCTACCAGTTAAATTTAGAATTGAGTACAAGGTTTTAACTTTTGTGTTTTTACTTTCAGGAGGGGGCCAACTGTCACATGTCTGTTAGCCTGTTCCCATGTGACCTAGTTTCTGCCTCTTGTTAATTATGTAATTTGGTTGAGGGGTTTGTCATGCATCTTCATCATTATCTTCCCTTTTTTAATTGTGTTCTGTTCAGTTTGGGTCCAAACTTTTTTTATGTAATGTTGGTTTTCTTGCCTGTCTCCTGGATTTTCTGATTAAAATATATTTTTTTTGTTAATCTTGTCTTAGTCCTCGTGCATATGTACCTCACCAACTCGTAACACTCAACTACTTGTTATAAATATGGTAGAACCACCCCTTTTACCAGAAAGACTCGGGAGGTGATTCAATTTAAACAGTAGTATTTATTTAACAATAAACAGCAAATAGAGCAAAAAGGATGGAGTTATTTGGCGTAGGACCCATCTATAACTCGAATATGGAGGGTTGTAGATTCTAGCTGGTCCTACCTGAAGAAGAAGGCAGGGGCGGAGACTACCCCTTGATGCATGGACGGGGCAGACCAAGTGGTGGTGGTGGTGGGGTGGGGGTGTGTAGGAGAACATCAACATCAGTATTTGGGAATTCAAGGGAGAGTGAACATAAAACTTTATATACTCTAAGTGTCTAGTGATAATTGGCTAGATCTTAATGTAATGTATGATGAAGCATTAAGTCTTCTTGGCAGAACTTGTGAATGAACAGGTATCATAACAATCACAAGTACAGTATGGAGTACCACAACGTTCAAGGTAAAAGTTGATAGCCTGAATATTGTTGCACTCCTGGACTCATTTAGTGTGTTTTACCCCTGTGACCCAGTTTCTGTTTCCCGTGTTTGGTTTGATTAGTTCCCAGGTGTGTCTATTCTATTCCCCATGTGTTCCATGTCCCTTTTAATTTAGTCATTCAATCCACCTGTGTTTCCCCAATTATCCCTTGTACTTAAGCCTTGTCCTTTCAGTTCAGTTTTGTTGGGTCTACTAACCACTTATGTGTGTCTACCTCTGTGCTCCATGTTGGATATCCCATGTGTTGGATATAATAAAAGCCTTATTTTGTTTATCCTCGGCTCTGTGTTCCTTCCGGCAGCGTAAACGTAACAAATACACTAAGTTGCTTTGGATTAAAGCATCTGCTAAATGCATTAATTTAATATATATATAATTCAACCTTGTTACACTTCTGGTGTTCCTGGCCTATAAATTGCCTATAAATCTTGTTATGCAATATTATCACCTAATTTTGATTTAATTGTATTTTTTTCAGCATGTTTTCTTTCAGTTAAGACTGATTTATTGTAGGCCTACAGTAAATATATAAGTGTTAATATTAAATAAAATCACTGTTCATCACACTAGCAAGCTCTAATGTTTAACCAATAAATATATTTTTTAAAAGTCACAAAAAAATGTTCGGCCTACAAAAAAAGCTTATACATTTCTTGTTATGAGGGTTAAAAGGTTGCTAGGTTGCATTAATTAGGTTAACTGTGAACACTTCCCATAAAACTTAATGAACTTGCTACATAGTAAGGAGAATGGCATCTACACTAATATTAGTCTGTTTCATACTAATTCCGAGGTCACCATAGGGACCCAGATCCGCTCTGTTTCCATACTAGATCAGCACCTAGAGACGACCTCTTCAGCCCTGAATGTCATCATAGTCCATGTCAACTAGATGCACCCCAGAGACAGATCCCCTGCATAGACCACATGAAGTAGACAGACATCAGGACAAGACCATGGGAACCAGACAAGTTCTCTGCACAATCTGACCTTTGTTATAGCATGGAATTAAACCACCTCATGCATTTTTTTTATGGCACGAGTAGAACTGACCACCTGTCCAAGCTATCATGACTCAAAATTTATCAAATTCTACCCAGAGGTGATCTTTGAACTGAGCTACACAGATATGAGCGAACAGATTTATTTACTCTTTTACAGATTTTTGTTCAAAAGTAATGATGTAGCGGATTTAACGAGGTTGAGACAAAATTGTTTAAGAGTAGGGCTGGGATAAACGATTATTTTTTAAACAATTAATCTAGTGATTATTTTTTCGATGCATCAATTAATCTAAGGATTAATTTTTTCAGACCGATTGGATTTCGATTATCTCCCCATTAATTGACTACTAACAATTTCCACATGTTGATTTACATATCTGAATTAAAAAAAAACATGAATTCCTTAACATTGCAATATATGTTTATTGCTCTTAAAAATACAAAATAAAGGACTAAGAATGCATTACTTTGCACTTGTATAGAGATAGCATTCAATAAAACCTTGAAGCCTTGAAAACAAGCTTACTGAACACATAGGGCCTAACTTACTGATAAAAAAGTTCTTCTTTCAGATGAAAATAAAGGTCACCCAAAATACTTGTTTAGAGCAATTGAAAGAATACAGTAACCAATGTAAACTTGAGGGCTTTAAGCTAATACAGAGAGTGTTTTTTAAAAAAGTAAAAAAAAAGAAAAAAAAAATTAACAGTGGGAGCCAGCAGCCTGTCATGGAGAAAAAAAAAAATCTCAGAATGCTCCAGGTGAAACTTTGGCGTTCCGCCCTTTTTCTATCGTGTCTAATGATTTTGATTAATATGCACGAGAGAGAGAGAGAGAGAGAGAGAGAGAGAGCAAGACGGCGCTCCTGTACTTTGAAGACTGTGAGTGTGCGAGCGCGCGTGAAACTTTGGTGTTTCGCCCTTTTTATATAGTGTTTAATGATTTTGATTAATATGCACAAGGGAGAGAGAGAGCTAGAAGCGCTCTTGTTGTTGGAAGACTGTGAGTGTGCGCGCGCAGCCGGGGCTCTCTCTAGTATGCGCCCTGTCAGGCGCAACAGATCACTCACTGATCAAATAATGCTTTTACAGCCCCCAAAAAAAGATCATTGCAGGAAAACCCCCTGGATTGGTTATATAACGTTGGACAGAATGTTGATCCGGCTATCGCGTATATTCAGTGCACATAAGGTAAACGTTTTGCAAATGTTTTTTAGAGAAATAATAACAGGTCGACAAATCAATGCGCATATTTTGCGTCGACGTATTTTTTATCGTCGACGTCATCGATGACCTCGACACATTGTCCCAGCCCTAGTTAAGAGGCTGTGTCTTGGCTAAACTTTGATCAATCAAAACTAAACTTGGTACAATTCATCTGAACCATGACCCAAGGACCCATGCCAAAGTTTGGAACAGCACCACCTATGGATGCTGTTCCAAAAATTGACATTTTTTGCTAATAGCCTTTGAAGTGTTGCCATGAATCATAATCTTGGTGTCTATGGGTCATGCCGAATCTATGGATTAAATTTTGCCAGGATCAGATAAATGGCCTGTCTGCCATTTTGAAATTTAATATAAATTGCAATATTGTTTGAACAATTTGACATATTTGCACAAACATTTGTAGGGATCATCAACGGCATATGTGTTTCAGATAAATATATATATTTTTTTTAATGCTTAAAACTTTTGAAAACATTGTACATTTTTTTATTCATTTTTGTATTCATTTTATTAACTGGTTTATGTTGATTCTGATTATAATTTTTCATTGATGTGCCTATCCGCCATATTGAAGTAAATAAAAAATAGTTTTTGCTACTTCTTCTAGAAACTTTGCCCAGTTTTGTCTAAATTCTGATAAGATGATCTTTGGACTGAGCCCCACAGCAATGACTGAATAGATTTTTGCCATTTGCTACCAATCCAGATAAATTACTCTTCAAAGTAGACCGTGTTTGGGTTTGTTGATTTCTGCTAGTTAGCTTAGCATGCAAATTGGTTAACAATCATTTTCACACTGAAACCTATCCTCAGCAGTCTGTTGAACGTTCATGAGCAGCTAGCTCAATTTGTTACTCTACAGATCCCTAATGTTTTATATTGTGGATTTACAACTCAGTATGATATATTCCCAGACCACAAGAGAAACTGTGGCAAATCATAATGCAGTAGTTGCTTCTGTTCCAGATGTTGTGCCTTTGATTGATTTTGATTGAATTTATGGTAACACTTTTTTAAAATGTTTAATTTATATAAATGTTTGTTGTTGTTTGTTGCTGTCGTGTGTATCAAGTTTGAGCTCAGTCTCATTATTTTTTATTGACTTTTTTTTTAAATCTTAAAAATCTATTTATACACCATTTTTTTTCTATAACGTGTGAATATATCCTCTATCGTACTCTACAACAAAAACAATCAGAGCGCCTTGTTATCACTAGTTTTATTTTGTTTTCACAAGTCTGCTATTTAGCTTATAGCCCGTTTTTATTGTGGTTGCTGCTAATCCTGCTTGCATTGCTAATACTCTATCCACACACATTACCATTGCTTTACTCACTGTTACCTGCTTTAATGGCAAATGTATGACTACCTTGTGCCTCAGCACTTGGTGACCTGCTCTGTGAATTGATAAGAGTGCGTATTGTTACAGTTGACTGTTTCATTGGAAACTGATTATGAGAAACAAAGGCTTAGTAATATACAGGTATGCATTCTACCTTAAATAAAAGTTTAGCTCATATATACTGATTAGGTCTAAAGTCTCACCATCATGCTTTTGCCTTTTGCTGTTTTTTCTGTATTCAGTTTTATTCATAGTCTTTATTTATGCTTTATATTTGTTAATGAGAGATGCCCTTGACAAACAGGCTGTTCAAAACTCATCAGGGTAGACGCTCATCACGGTAACATTATATCAGTCTGCTTTCCCTCAACATCATACTTTCCTTGCAGAGACTGTGATGTTTAAATATCTGTCATTTAAATGTGACAGTAAATCATTTTGTCAACAAGTAAATCCAGTAATCCATGTCTAAAGAACAAAGCCTTAGAGGATAGTTTGCAGTAGCCTCTGTAGCACT
This sequence comes from Carassius gibelio, assembly GCF_023724105.1. NCBI lineage: Eukaryota > Metazoa > Chordata > Actinopteri > Cypriniformes > Cyprinidae > Carassius > Carassius gibelio. The sequence continues at coordinate 5,125,626 of NC_068375.1, read as the reverse complement.
AGTTAAGCAGACTGGAGTCATTATGTTTGTGTGCCACAAAATCAAAGAGTTATCTGCTGACATTGTGCCTTGAAAATAGCTCTGTATTTCCCACCTTAAATATTTGTTCTTTTTTCTTAAAGATTAAAAGTGTGTGATTTTACACAACGATATGATGCCTTTTTCAAGTCTGTTTTCCTGTGCTGCTAAATCATCTCTAGGTTACGTATGTAACCATGGTTCCTCAAGGGAATGAGACGCTGCATCGAAATGATATGGGGAACGCGTTTAGCATGAGCGACGCTGAATATCATGTGTAATCTGTTTTATGGAAGAGTGTGACGGAAGCTTTAAAGGCACGTGCCGTGCAGCCGGCATCAGCTTTGAGTACCAGCCTTCCTCGAGGAACCAGTGTCTTGTTCCCTCGAAGAACCATGGTTACATACGTAACCTAGAAACGTTCCTCTTCAGGAACTCGAGCTGCATCAGAACACTACGAGGAATGATGTGCCCATGCTGCCAGACTACCAAATCCCTGCCTAGTGTGTATCCAAAGAGCACAGTTTAGGATGAGAGAACAGAAGCGCCTGGAGTGACTGGCAAATCTAGCCCATCGAATTTTGCTAATGTGGAGGGCATGGACTACCCCACTGTGTTGCAGATGTCTGGCATGGACACACCTGCTAGGAAGGCCTTGGAGGCCGCCATACCCGAGTAGAGTGAGCCTTGGCTCCCGACAGCGGGGGAAGACCAGAGGACTCATAGGTGCCGTTGATAGTCTCAACTCTCCAATGACTAATAGTCTGCTTAGATGCAGGAAAGCCCAATTTGGGGGGACCATAGCATATTATCAATTGGCCAGATTTTCTCCACAGGGCAGCTTTGTTAGCTTCTCTTGGTCAGGCTCCCGAAAGGGAGGAGGGCAGAAGGCCTGCAGCACTACGGGTTGTGGTGTAACAGAGGGAACCTTAGGAACATATCCCGATCAAAGGTATATGAACGCTTTGGCCATGCCGGGTGCAAAGTCAAGATAAGCAGGGGCCACTGAGAGGGCCTGAAGTTCTCCAACTCTCCTCAGAGAGGTAATAGCCACCAGAAAGGTAGTTTTGAGGGTCAGATGTCTGTCTTATATATATATTGTGTAAACACAGTCTGCCCTGTTGATACAATTGATATCTAACTTCCCATAGTCAGATAAATACTGAATGAATTCCTCAGAATGAATGCAGTTAACCAATCAGATGAGTAAAGACAGTCTGATTTGGTAAGATTCACATCAAAACTGAAAATTATGTCTGAAAATTACGCATTGTCTAGGCAGGGCGCGAGCCGCTTATTCACACAAACAGTATTAATCCCCTCGGAGATAAGTAGCTGCAGCCGCAGGTTCACAGAGGGGGAAGGAACCACTGCGAGAGCTTCCAAACCTCTAGAACAAACTCTAGATCTAGGAAACACGGGTGGAGATAGGAAGAGCTGTCTTCAACCCATACCCAGATATCCGAGAAGCACAGTCAGCCCCCCTTATTTTTCCCCGAGAGTTGACCGTGCGAGCTACACTCCTCATTAATGCTGCTCGTTATAAAGTTTATGCATAACATGCTTGTGAAACTGATGCTTGTGCAACTTATGTCTGTGCAACTGATGTTTATACATATTCTGTTTGTGCAACTGCAAGCTCATCGATGCCCTCCATTTCAATCTCCTCAGAGAAAGAAAGGTGGTGCGTCTCGGCCATCACTCGGGGGCAAGGACCACACCTCGGGCTTCCAAACCCAGAGATCGGGCTGACCACAGACTGTTTCCCCACTCATGATGTAGTGAGGAACACACAATCTGAAACGCGATCTGGATTCGCCTTTCAGATGTCTCATCTTAGCTGTGCTTTTTGACTATTGCTTACTCTTTGAGGAGCTAATAGTGACAAACAACAATAAATAAGACTGACAAGAGAAAATGACATGCACACACAGAGCGCTTGCTGAAAGATGAGAAGCTGATGCCGGCTGCACGACACGTGCCTTTATAGCTTCCTGGTCTCTTACGTCACCCCGCCCATGCCGTCACGCTCTTCTATAAGACAAATTACAAATGATATTCAGAGTTGCTCATGTTAAACGTTCCCCGTAGCGTTTCGATGCAGCTCGAGTTCCTGAAGAGGAGCAGCTGTTAGCTTTAGTGCTGTTTTACCCAGTATTCATGTGGACTGGCCTCTTGACTCCTGGCTTATGTGACAGCTCACTGTATCTTTTACGGATGTCACTGGTGACAAAAATGCTCAACCAGCGGAACCCTCTTGACGATTCACAAGTTTCCAGAGGGAATGATTTTTGTGCGACGCATCCCACTCCGGTTCCGGGTGTGGTAGAAACATCGTTCCGGCCTGATTAGCGCAAATGCACTGCAGGTGCGAGAGAGAGAGGAGCGGCGATCACATAGGCTTCCTGCTTTACAAGCTAAAGATAAAAGGGCTATTCAGAGAAGTTTCAGGGAGTTGTTTTCTTTCCCGGAGCAGAGTGGGGCACAAGCTTGCTCGGGGAAGTTATGGGGGTGTGCAGGTTTCCTGTTGAAGTCTCCGGGGAAAAGGGTCCCTACTGAAGATGTCTGCATTAGGAGTGTACTGGGCTGTGGTGAAGCCTCGTTGGGGTGAAGGCTGCCCATTGAAGTCTGCTGGAACAGAGTTCGCCCGTGGGAATTTGCTGGACTGATTTATCGATTGGATCTGTGCTGGGAAGGGAGAGAGAAAGATAAGTGAATTGATTTCATCTTACCAACATTCAAAAAGCTTGAAGAGAATACAGTGAATGTAAATCTAACTGTTGGGGAATCTATGTGTTTCAGAGGGTGTTGAAGAGGAACTGAGGATTGAATATCCCCCACAGGAGTGTAACGAATGAATTGAAGCCTCTGATCAGCCCTACCGTGTGAGTGAATTGCAGTGCATTTGCCTTATTGTTACACATTGAATAATTGCTGTGGATTTGTGGGGAACACGAGTGTGGTGTGCTTTTGCTGAGAAGCGGTCTCAACCCTTGGTTATACGTTTGTGAAAAGTTATGATACCTACTCACCGTCGGAATCCCAGAGTGATACAGCTGAGCTGGAAGGAACATATTGCTGTGGAGAAAATCCTTTACCTGTCTACTTACCGTTAGACGCATGGAAGCATGCAGCATTGCTGTCTGGAAGTACGCAGCATCACTGAAGAAGTAAGCTTTTAAATCACTCTTTCTCTAACGTGTCCTGACGAAAGCATTCTGTACTGTGAAAAATTCTTACCAGTGTACTCACCGTCTGAGTCTTGGAAGTATGCAGCATCGCTGGCAAATTAAGCTTTTAAGCCACTGTCTCACTCACGCGTACTGACACCAGTATTATGTACTGAGAAGACTTCTTACCCCCCCCACTTACCGTCTGAGTCTGGAAGTATGCAGCATCGCTGAAGAAGTAAGCTTTTAAATCATCCTTCTCCATTGTGCCCTGATGAAAGTATTCTGTATTGCAAAGGATCCTAACCTGTCTACTCACCGTCGGAGTCCTGGAAGAATGCAGCAAGAATGCAGCATTGATAGTGGAGTAAGCTTTTTAAAACATTGTTTTACTGCGTATCGACGCAAGTATCCTTGACGGAGAGGCATCCTTCCCTGTATGCTCACTGCCTGAGTCCTGAAGTGAGCCGCCGTCAAGGCGAAACTGTGATGTATGATCAGTATCTACCCGTAGCTGAAGACCTAGAGGACACTGAAGTCTATCATTGATATACTGTGTTCAATAAAGATTTTTATTCCTTTTGAAGTTACTTTTTGTCTGCGTTGTCCATCTGTTGCGGACCTGTGGTGTCGGCTCCTCGCAGTGGGGTCGGAGTTAGGGCTGGCCGGTCACCCAAGAGTCCACCCCGGTGACACGTACACTAGCAATTTTTGGGGGGGATAAATTATCATCTGTGATCTCATGCACTAGTTAGATCTGGATTGATTTCCCCAACCCCAAAACTATTTTACAGGTTACCAATTTTGCATGATTTCATTTGATCTGATTATCGGCGGTGGAGAGCCGAAATGAATATGGTAGCCTTTTTCTACTGTGTGCAGGACCCTTTGAGATACATTTGGCAGTAGTTTCCACACTGCTAAATATTGTACTAAGGGACTCAGTCTCTTGAGACTGACCTATGGTGTAAGAGGCCCTCGAAGGGGCAGCGAGCATCTCAGCTCCACTATGCACGCAGGTGGAAAATACTGAGGACATTGCTCACTGGAGGCCGCTGCACCCTGGAACTCTGGCATTACTAAGTGCAAATCCACTGTAGCTCTGCCCTCCATCAACACATAAGGTTAAATACGACGAAAGTGAACAACGGCTTCAATGGTGTAGGCAGTAATGTTTTGTAATGCGATTGATTGGGTTGGAGTCCAGCTTTTGCCGAGCTCGTTCCCATCACATGTCACATTATAATTTATTTTCAATAAAAATGAACAAATTGTTCTAAAAATGGAAGTAAAGTGCCTAACGAGTGTTTAATAATGATATAACTATTTATAATTGTAATAAATATAATAGTGTACAATCTGTTATTATTGCATCCTGTTAATGTATAACAATACTGAGGTGCAAATGTATCTGCCAGTATAAAGTATAACTAGCATCTAATTATTATTTACACTTAACCTGTTGCAAAGAACTGCTACTCTTACATGGTAAATAAATATCACACTCTTCACTGTACATGTTTTCTGTAAATAGCATGTAGAGCTACTTGCCCTTACTGTAAATAAGATCTATCGCTAAGAAAGTATGTTAATTCCACAGTGTAAATAGCCGTATTTTTCTTACTCTATTGGCAGATCAATCTAACATGATTCTTACATTTACAAATACGTTAATGACTTAATAGAACAAACACAGGTGAAGAGAATGAACTAGTCAGGACAACATGGGAAAACTAAGACAAATAGAATAAACTAAAGCAAGAGAACAAGAACACTAACAAAAAGTCCATTACCATGACCGTACAGGACCCACGAAGAGCACAGAAGGAGCAAGTGCAGGAGGAGCTAGGTGGGACCCAGTCCGCAGCCAGGAAGGAGGCAGAGACCGGGGATATTCCAACCACGCTAGACTGACTGAGGGACTGACAGGAGTCAGCGACGGTGGAAATGAGGAGCCAAGGTGACAGAGGTGATGGTGATGGTGGAAGAAGAATAGACATATCTGTATAAATATCCAATTTCCTATGAGCTTAGCCTCAGCGGTGGAACAGTGTGCAGGGCATTCTTCTGTGCCCTCTATATCCACTGAATAATCCACCATTGTTTGCATTGTCACCAGCTCTTGCACCTAGTCAGACGATCAATGAGGTTCTTGCTCTGAGATATCCTCATCTCTATTGATCTTTCTGGCGATGACCCGTCGGTCACAGTGAACTTTGGCTCTTCATCTGCAGTAAGGTCTGGCTGCTGCTCATGGTTGGCTGGGCTCTGGGTACGGAGTGGAGCTGGTGAGATCCTCATCATTGGGGCTGATGGTGAACACTGCCAAATTATCCTGTGTAGCGGTGTTAAGGCTTGCCTTGTAGAAGGTACACAGGCAGTCATTCATGTGTGGTCCTCGAAGAGGAAAATGAATGAACACAGGTGAACAGAATTAACTAATCAGGACAACACAGGAAACTAGGTCAACTGGAATAAACTAAAGCAGGAGAAAAGGAACACTGAGAAAAGTCCATATCCATGACTCATGGACAAACAATGAACAGTTTTATTGTTTTATTAAAGATAACAAATATGAATAAATACTGTTATAAATCTTTTCCTCATTGTTAGTTAATGTTAGTCAAAGCATTTAATGTAAACTAGTTAACAAATTGAATATTTTTGTAAAGTGTTACCATTGTCGTGTTACAAAATTAACACAACATTATTAGACTATTAACCGTATTAGAATGAAACATATTAGTACAATATAATAAGAAAATTTTAATTTATATTGAAATTTGTATTTTATGAGTGTTTGTATGATCAAAGATCTGTAATAAAAAAAAAAAAAAAAAAAAAAATAATAATAATAATAATAATAATAATGATACTATCCTTTCTGATTAATGTACAAAATATCAAATGGGTAATGCTTCTTTCTGTCATCTTCAAGTTGTGGAGTCGGTTCAGAATGTCAGAGAATGATATGATCATCTTGTACCTGAGGTGTTTTAAGTTGTAACTGGGTGCCAATTTTGCACGTGAGTGAATGCAGAGCAGGTTTCATTGTGTGAGCGGAGGAGAAGAAAATACTCTCTGCTGTCAGCTTTCACAGACATGAAGTGTTACAGCAGTTTTCTTTAATCAATTAGCCTTTATTTGTAAATAATCAAGCATTAGAAATGCTAAATTGTTACTTGTATCAGTTATTTAACGATGTCGCATTAAGCACTTAGAAGTTTTTTGAACTGAGGTCAGCTATTATTCTCCACATTTTCTGCCATTCTTTACAGAATGCATGAATAATATATATTTATTTAAGATGTATTTAATTGTTTAGCGCTGCATCCTTTTGGAAATTACTAAACCCGGTCCTCTCAAAATAAAGCATCAGAAATAACCTCAGCAAAGTTTTGCTCATAGTGTGCTGATCCAGATCTCGCCCATATAATCATACACCCTGAAATATATCTGCTACAGTGAACAGCTGCTGCAGCCACTGGGACTGAGGAAGGCAGAGTGATAATTGTGTCAGCTTGAGTGTTGAGATCCCATGTGTTTCCACTGAAATCCCTTATGGCTGTACTTAATGCAGTTACTGGTAGATTTATATACTGTTTCCACACATATTGTATTGGTTATTTGGCCAGTGGAGTTCTGATCTGAACATTCTGACCTTATTAAGACATAGTGACTCATGAGAATGTGCTATCATTTTTAATTAAAAGATACATTCTTTTATGTGAAAACATCTTTACATATGTTTTATTTATATTTCAAATATATAAAATCTGTCAAAAATAATTAACAAATTCAGCATTTTGGCAAAAATAGGTTACAGGAAATATGTAATCAAATATATGTTCAACGTTTAGAGTATATATATATATATATATATATATATATATATATATATACAGTACAGGCCAAATGTTTGGACACACATTCGCATTCAAAGAGTTTTCTTTATTTTCATGACAATGAAAATTGAAGAGTCACACACTGAAGGCATCAAGGGCTATTTGACCAAGAAGGAGAGTGATGGGGTGCTGCGCCAGATGACCTGGCCTCCACAGTCACCGGACCTGAACCCAATTGAGAAGGTTTAGGGGTGAGCTGGACCGCAGACAGAAGACAAAAGGGCCAACAAGTGCTAAGCATCTCTGGGGGAACTCCTTCAAGACTGTTGGAAGACCATTTCAGGTGACTACCTCTTGAAGCTCATCAAGAGAATGCCAAGATTTTGCAAAGCAGTAATCAAAGCAAAAGGTGGCTTCTTTGAAGAACTAACAATATTACATATTTTCAGTTGTTTCACACTTTTTTGTTATGTATATAATTCCATATATAATTCCACATGTGTTAATTCATAGTTCCGATGCCTTCCGTGTGAATCTACATTTTTTTTTTTTTTAAACCTCTGTGTCTTCGGTTCAAGACTCACAGGTCTAAGATTGGCCGTGATCCACCGCCTTTCTTGGGTACAATGAAATAAGGGCTGTAAGACCCCATTGTCATATTGGCAGGAGGGACCGGCTTTATCCCATCATAATCATCACTCGGCCAGGAAACAGCAACATCCAGGCATCTTTAAAAAAGACAATCTGTCATCTTTACAGATGCACCCATGCAAGCTCTTTTAAAGAAATTGCTCTTTCAGGAAAAAGCTCTTTTAGTGCTTTTAGTGCTTTAGTGGGGTAGTGCAGCCTGAAGTGCTCACCCACTAGACTCAGGACAACCACAGCTGAAGCACCCATACCACCAACACCAGAACCTTCCAAGAGTGTGTTGAACTCGTAGTCTCTTGAAGACACTGGATGGAGCAGAACCAGCTCGGCTCCTCAGCGAACAGCTGGTATGCATTGCACCTGCTGCCTTCATATACTCAAGCTGTGGTCAGCTGCAGCTGGATGCTATCATTCTATGCCAATGTGCATTTGCTCATTTAGTTTACACTCGAAGTAGAATGGTCTATCGAAGCAATATCTCAATTCCAATTCGTCGGTCATCTGACGTGACATCGAGAATTACCAACTAAAAGGGAACTCTGCAAGTTTTACATGAAAACCTTTGATGAAGGAAGTACTTTTAAAAAGTTTACTTATTGCATAATATACTTTTAAATAATATACTTAAGTTCAAAATGTACAGACATTTTCGAGAACTTATTTATTGCAATAAAAAATGCAAATTAGCTGAAGTGCCTTTTAAGTAGGACTTAATTACATCTTTATATGTAATTTCATAGTTTTGAAGTATGATTAAAGTGTATTGCTGAAAGTACTGACAAGGATTTATGCTAAACTAGAATATACTTGTAATTTCTACTTAAATTTAATTAAATATATCTCTAATTACACATTTGCAACGGAATTGCAATTTAATACATTTAAAATATATTACCTTTAAATGTGATATCAAATAAGCAAAATAGTAAAAAATACATTCAAGTGATTACATGTTCTTTAGTATGTTAATCAAAATAAATGTATTTCAAAGTTGACAAATTACTTAAACATGATTTAAAATGCACTTTAAACTTTTGTTTTGACTATTACAAACATAACTTTTTAAAGTGTAATTAAGTGTTTAAAAAAAACATAAAATGAAAGTTTCTCTTTTAGTGCACTTAATCAGCCTATTATCAATTAATATTATAGTATCTGCACGTACATTTTTTTTAAATCTAGAATAATCTCACTGTAATCTTGGAATTAATCTAGATTAATCTAGATTAAAATGGCTCATTTGAATTCTGATGAAGGCATTCAGAATATATGTGCTACCCAAATAAAATAATGACTAAAAGTAACGTTAAGTCTTTGAGAATGGGTTTTTCAAGACAAGTGGTGCATTAGACCAGGGGCTCATCTCCTGTTTCCAAAATGCAATACAAACTACTTGAGAAAGCTGTAAACTAATTCCACATTGCACAAGGTGCAAACAACCATATGCCTTTTTCACACATAATCCGTCTGCGGTACGAAAGCGTTTCGTATTTTTTTACGCACCCATGTTAACAGATTCCAGCGTTCACGCAGTTGTGGTCCGTCAGTGCATTCCAGGAGCATTGAGTCTGCAGCAGTGCAGCGATCGTTTACGCAACGAGTAGAGGACTGCAAATGCGTACTGTGTGAAAGCACAATGAGTATGAGTCCGATAACGGCCCACCACTAATATATACATTTTTATAAATAAAATAAAAAATGAATCATGATGAGCCACAGATCAGCATAGAATCTCAGTTCCCACTGAAGCTTATTCTGGCCAAAAACTTTGAGAGGAAAAGATGTTATGTAGGCGGGTAAATTTTAAACCGATAAATAAATAAATAAATAAATACATACATACATAAATAAATAAGTATAACATCAAAAATAAATGTTTAGATCTGAATCTCTGTCCTTTTAATTAAACATAGCAGAATATTGAGTCGTGCATGTAAGTATCTCATTCATTAAGGCCCCGTCCACACGGAGACGCGTTTCTGTGAATACGCACACATTTTTTATTGGCTAGGCGTTTCGTCCACACGGATCCGGCGTTTTCATAAGGTGAAACCGCTATTTTTTGAAACCGGGTCCTAGAGTGGATAAATTTGAAAACGGCGTCTTTGCGTTTTCGCCTGGACGGCTAATCCGTATATTTTCTGAAATGATGACGCCATCAGCCCATGTCTCCCCCCTAGTCAGACACCTCTACGTCACGTAACAGCAACAAAAACATGAACAAACACTGAATGTCTTTTATTAACTAACATTATCACATATTAATAAATGTATAGTTCCATGTTCGTTTGTGTACCACGCCCAAGGTTTATGAGCATAGTCCAAGTCTTCTTCTCTGTTTTTAGTTTATCTCTGTGGCAGAATTACAGCGCCACATACTGGTCTGGCATGTATACTACATCATTATGCGGTTTCGTGTGGACGCGGATATTTAATGAGACGAGGAAAAAAAAGATCGGATTGGGGTAAGCTCCGTCTCCGTGTGGACAAGGCCTAAGTGTCTCAAACAAAACCTGACAAACTTCATCTCTGTTTCCAGTTCTTTCTCAGAAAAGTTCATTGTCACTTAGCTTGTAAACATGTTTTCTTTCAGACTGGTAGATATCAGAAAAGAGCTTGCCAGCTTGAGAAAACTCTAGTGTAATTTGTATAAAGCACATCAGTCAGTCAGTCAGTCAGTGAACGGCTGTGGGTGGCATGAACTGACTGACAGACTGACTGTGTTTTTCATAGGATTTTCTTTGAGGAGGCAAAGAAGCCAATGCCTTCAGTAAAACTCAATATGAGGAAAACAACAACAACAAAAACCTACTACTTGATGCTAGGTAGGGTGATGGCAACATGACTTTGAAGCTCACAGGACAAGACAACAAGACGGCAGAAATGACCGGAATTGGAATCATGCACGCATACTATACTTTTTGTATTACAATAGAAGTACAAAGTAAATTGTTGGTAACACATTGTTAAAAATTAAATAACTTTTGCCTCAATCTCCTAATTTGCTATTCAATAGTATTTGTCTGTGTGTGAAGAAGCTGCAGACCATGGTGTAGCCTAAATCCATGAATGAATCTTCCAAAATTAAGTAAACTTCAACAGATTTCCCCTCATTAGGGAGTAGGGAGCAAAGAACACTGTGTAGTGACCCTGTCAATTGGAACATGCGTGAAGCTCTCTTCTAATGAGCTGGTTATCTGAGTCAGATGTGTTAAATAAGAGAAACATGCAAAATATATGTATACAGTATATGTGAGGACTGAAATTGAGAATCACTGCTTTAGATAATATAATACTAAACAAATCAAAGGCCACTTAAGTGACTTAAAGAGAGATACTTTTAAGACTGTTCCGTAACACACCTTGTTATAATTGCTAATGGAAATATTTATTTTTAAATACATTTTAAATCATTATGAAATACATGAAATGTATTTATTATGAAATACATTTTTCAATAGAAATTACACTTAAAGTATAGTTTTTTACTTATTGTACACTCTGAATTTCAGCTAATTGCATTCAATATAAATGTAAATTATAAAACATTTCTATTTAATTGAAGTTAACATGCAATTAGGCTAAGTATCTGATCGTCATGGTAGGTCAGGGAAAACAAGGAGACCTAAACACAGTGCAACCTTTTTAATAAGCAAACATAAATTGGATAATCCACTTGGAATACAACCAAAATATAATAATCAATGGATTATTTTGCAGTTACCTTGAAAAAATGAATTAAAGTTTGAGTGTTGTGGTCAGTAATAAAGTACAAGGTCAGCAGCAGATCTGTTCAACATGTAGCAGGATATGGCACTGAAATATTCTACAAGATTTTTGCATTTGCTCAAGGATGGATTTTTTTTTTTCTGTAATTCTTTGAGGGTTGTTTCTTAGAGTTCAGGTTTAACATTTGCATTAGCTAACGTTTGCCTCACTAAACATGAAAGGAGGGTTTTGAATCAATTTAAGTGAGAGATTGACTCTTAACCTAATGTATTTATTTATTTATTTTTACTTTAAGGTAAGCAGTTGGACTGTTGCCACATATACAGAACCCGAAAGCTTTTGCAAGTCTAAGTGAATTCATTTCACACTCAATTGGCACTGAGGGGCTGCCGAGATCTACTTATTGCAGATCATCTCCTAAAAAAGTGAGAAAGTAGGAAAAGTTCACACACCACTTTTCATTGGATTCAGTCATCTAGGATAGATAGATAGATAGATAGATAGATAGATAGATAGATAGATAGATAGATAGATAGATAGATAGATAGATATTTCCCCCGTTGACCACAAAAGTCAAAACAAAAAGTCAAAAAGTTTTCACATACTCAGAGAAAACTATCAAAGACTTGCAACACAGTGCATGATACAAAATGACTTAATTTATGACATTGTTGACATATTAAATGCTCTTTTAAAAGCTTCTATCATTTCAGTAATTGCATGAAAAACTTACAAAATTCCACAAAAAGAGAAGGATTGAAACAACTTGATAGAGAGAGAGAGAGAGTAAACGATTTTCTCTTTTTTTCTCGATTGGTTTCTTTCAACAATTTCTTTCAGTATGAAAAGAAACATGCTTCAGAGGGATTTAGACACTTTTTGAACAAAAACAAAATGTATCACGGGTTCCACAAAAATATTAGGCTGCAAAAAAAATAAAAAAATAAATAATAATAATAATAATAAAAATGATAATAATGAGAACCATTACCAATTGAGTACCAATAATATTTGACCAAATCAGACTGGACTAATGAGGCTGAAAATTCAGCTTTTCATCACAACAATAAATTTAATTTTACTATATATTCACATAGAAAACACTTATTTAAATTGTATTAATATTTCACAATATTCATGTTTTCACTGTATTTGTTTATTTAATAAATGCAGCCTTGGTAAAGCACAAGAGACTTCTTTCAAAAAAAAAAAAAAAAGAAAATCATCTCATCAGAACCACAGCTCTGCTGACACTGCACTGGAGGCGAACAGATGGGCAGCGTCCAGCTGACATCACGAGTGAGAGTGTTTGAATCAACACCATGCTTAAGAAAGTAAGAAATGATGGTTACAGTATGTGAAACTGATAACTTTGGCACTAATTATAGATTCCCACATGGAAATAACCTATATAAACCATGTGGGTGGACTTTTCTTTACTGGAGTGCCGAACCTCAGAGTTGGTACAAACATCCTCATCCCTGTAATCAAATGTGTTCTTAAGTGCTGCTTTTACATCACAGTCAGTTTTTGTTATGTCGACTAATTGTTTTAGCCCTAGAATATATGTATATACTAAAGTCAATACGTTACAGAGAGTCATGCGGTTTCACATCTCCCAACCGCTCAAAATCATCTATTAACGGCGCAATAAACCGATTACACAATACTAAGAATGCAAAACAAAAGCACCCCAAAACAGAAACTCAAAGGGAAATTAAAGACTTTGACTTAAAACAAGGAAAACTTTAGATTTTCTTACCTGACTGGTACTTCTTGCTCTGACTGATGCCATTATGTGGCATATATACGCATATATGCAGCATATATATTATCATATATGTGCATATGCTGTATATATGCAGCATATATGTGCATAAACTGCATATAGGATACATATATGTGCATATATCCTTATAAATGTTCTTTCCATGTGGGTTGATCCATCTGTCTCACGGGATCTTTCAGAAATCATTCTAATATGCTGATTTGCTGGTCAAGAATTGTTTTTTTTTTTTTGTTTTGTTTTTTTTTATGTTATCAGCGTTGAAAACTGCTGCTTCATATACACTCATGACACATTTATTTGTTTTACTATGATATGCAAAGAAAGTTCAAAAGAACAAATATCAATATTTTGTAACATTTTGACAAAACACAATTTGTATAATTTTTTTATGATCAAGTTTTATTGGTAACATTTATAAGGATATATATATATATATATATATATATATATATATATATATATATGTTACCAATAAAACGCCGTGTGTTACCAATAAAACGCGGTCAGTTTTATAGTATATATAGTGTAGAGCACACAGTAAGGTTCATTAAATAACATTAGATAACTACTTTAATGTGAAATAAGAATGAACAATACAGCATGTATTATTATTATTATTATTATTATTATGTTCATTTCAAAATTTAATAAAATCAAAAGTTGTGCTTGTTAACTTTAGTTAATGCTCTGTGAATGAACATTAACTAATAATAATCAACTGTGTTTTCAATAACAAACTCTGACAAATATTAATGCAAATATACTGTTATTGGTACATGAAAATATTTTTGCTTATTCGATTTAACCAACTTTTTTTTTTTCCAGTGTTTTTTTTTTTTTTTTTGATTCACAGCATTTCCTACTTGAACAAAAAGCGTTTGAAATCTCACTTATTTAGGTTAATCAATATACCGTTCATCGTGCAAACATCAATATTCTGATAAAAAAAAAAAAAATGAAAAGAACACAAAGCAGAAGGTCTTTTTTTTAAAACAAAATATTTAAATTAAATTTTCACCAGTCATAAATGAGGAGGACTGTAGTGTTCCTGCAAAAGCAGGATACCTTCCCCATGCCGGATTTAAATCTGTCTGATTAAGATTCAAATGTGTGGTTGACGCCAGTTGAGCCTACAGAGATTTAATTAAGATTATGAGGCCAACTGGGAGGTTATAAAGAACAAACAAACTCCATATCAGACTCATCTGCCTTTATCCCATGAAAATAATAGCATTATTGACAATTTCTGCATTGCAAAGAGAACATGCCACAGTGTAAAAGAAACACATCCACACCCACAGGTTCTGAATACCTGCAGTGATTTAAGATTGAGTCAAAATCTGCTGTTCCTGATGTAATCAAATCTGTATTTTCACCTTAAGGGGGGATACTCCACCCCAAAAGAAAAAAAAAAGGTCATTAATCATTTACCCCCATGTCGTTCCAAACCCGTAAAAGCTTAATTCATCTTTAGAACACAATTTAAGATAATTTGGATGAAAACCGGGAGCCTTGTGACTGTCCCATAGGCTGCCAAGTAAAATACACTGTCATGCTCCAGAAAAGTATGAAAAGCATCACCCGAATAGTCCATCTGCCATCAGTGGTGCAACTGTAACATTATGAAGCGACGACAATACTTTTTGTAGGTGAATAAAAAATAATAATAACAATGACTTTATTCAACAATTTGTCTCCTCTTTGTCTTTCACGTCAGTGTGGCACCATTTTTTTTTTTTTGCAGCGTACACTATATTATTTGTTACCTTCTAATTTATCACATGCTCCAACAAGCAGAAGCGGTGTCTGACATAGTCCATATCAACATCAAAAATATATCTTGGTTCTATATAGTGGTTATTTTGTATGGAAGCATATGGGTAGCAATATTCAATTTGGAATGTAATATGCAAAATGAAAATGCAATATTTAAAATGGCAATGCATTTCTGTATTTACATTTACATTTACATTTTCCAATACATTTGTGCAACCTTTGGTGCAAAATGAAAATGAAAATTAAATTACATCATTTTCATTTGCCATTTCACACACTAGTTTTAATATGTAAAATGAATACTAATTTTAACGCTTTATAAGTTGTAAAATTAAAATGAAAATGTATTACAGAAATTATTAGAAATGTATAACATGTTCAAGCAAAAACTGTGGCTCGCTAACTCTCGCACAGACTCTTATTCTGTCTGAAAGAAAAGACAGAGCTGAAGGCGGAGCGATTCGACCAATCAGATGAAGCGTTTCAGCTTCACCCACAAGTGCAAATGAAAAATTGAAGCCATGAACTGAAATGATCAAAAAGTACACGGACCAACTGTCTTGTCAATGTTCTCTCACTTGAAAATCCTCTTCTTGAGTCTTGAGTCGCTTGACCTTCTGCCACAGTTTTTGTTTGAATCACATTTGTTATGCTAATATCTGGAGAACAACTGCACTCTAAGTATGATGTTATATTAGATTAACTATATTCAATGAAATAAATCGACCAGTGGCGGCTCGTAGATTTTAAAATAGAGGAGGCAAACTAATTGTATTGGTCTGGGGATGCCTGCCGATTGTTATTATTATTTGCTACTTTAAAATTGCTTTTTGGTGGCTTTTAGTCAGAAACCGGAAAGAATCAGTATCACTACTCATTATAAATACTTGGTAAATTATCAGCTCAGCCGCTCCAGTAGACGTTCAAACTATAGACTGTATTAAAACAGGTTCAAACTAATAGCACCTAATTTATGTCTCTATGATGGTTGGTTAATATTCCAGAAGGGAAGCTAGCCTCCTCCATATTGTTACTTGTCTCAGCACTCCTCAGCACTGAAAGTTAACACTCGATGCTGATTGGATCCCCTGGCCTCCCCCTCCCCTTCTCTTTCACTTAACGGTTGTAATTACATCAGCAGAGTCGTCACATTCGTGATAGAAAAAGCAGAGCTATCATGTAATGGTATTACAACTGTGAAATTACAAACAAAAATATTTACATTCTGAGACATGAAATGAAATGAATAGTGAATTTTATTAAAATTAAATCGTACTCATTTTCACCTCAAAATTTGGGGGAAACTGTGCCTCCCCTGCCTCACCTGACGATGCACCACTGAAACCAACTAAATCAGTGAATGCTGGAAAATCTAAATGCGCACCTGCACTAGTCTAATTTAATGTACAAGACTTATGCGTACACTATGGGTGTGTGTAAGACATTGTTAAACAAGCTAGGTAAATGCCTGTATAAAACAAGGGGAAAGATTATATTCGCTAACAGCGTAGACTGCATCGTTGACAAAAGTAATTTGGTACACAATAATATTTTTTGGGACACGATTTATTAATGACTCAGCATCATCTATATTAAAGAAAAAATAATGACGTCATCCGATGTTTAATGTGAATAAAGTAATTTTGACTTATGGGGTTCCACAACTACTGAAAAACGTTGTTTTCTCGCACCGGACTGTGTGTGTGTCGGTGGTGGTGAGGGAAAATGGGAGCAGGCAGTTAATCTAAAAATGAAATGTTTGCAATAATTTTGTCATCTCAAGCTGTTTCAAAACTCTGTGACTTTATTTATTCTGTAAATACAAAATGATATGTTTTTAATAATGTTGGTAAGCATACAGTTGCTGGTAGCCATTGTACTAACAACAGATACTGTGGACGTCGATGGGTACCAGCTGCTGCTGTTACCAGCGTAAAAGAAAAAAAAAAAAAAGAAGAAGAAGAAATTGTTCGCCAGGGAAGAAAAAATATCATATAGGTTTAGAACAAAATGAGTGTGAGTAAATTATGACACATTTTTCATTGTTGGCAGTGCTCAAGTTGCTTCTCGCTTGTTTTATGACAAAAGCACATATGAGTTTATGCGAAGCATCAACATGAATCTGTTAACATTTTGTTAAGTTGGTTGGATGAAACGATGGAATCACAAGCAGTTCTGTCTTGGCAAGGTTGAGTTGAAGGAGATGGTCCATCATCCAGGAACAAATGTCTGTTAGACAAGCTGAGATGCGAATAGCTACCGTCGTATCTTTAGGATGGAATGAGAGGTAGAGTTGAGTGTCATCAGGATAGCAATGGTATGAAAAGCCATGTTTCGGAATGACAGAACCTAATGATGCCATGTAGACAGAGAAGAGAAGTGGTCCAAGAACTGAGCCCTGAGGCACCCCAGTAGTTAGATGTTGTTATATTATTCTTTATTAGATCATGCTAGTTAATGCATCACCTGATGTTTATAAATTAGACCTTATTTTAAAGTGTTACCAAAATGTTTAATGATCTAAAAACATTTAAAAAAAATTTGGTAACACTTTCTATGAAGCCCGTATTTATAGTATATTATAAAGGTATTCTTAAGGCATTATAATGAATGCATAATGCCTTATAAAAAAAAAAAAAAAAAAACGTATAATATGTTATATCAACTTATGAATAATCATAACAACAATTATAATACATCATAATACTTACGTATATGTGGTTATAAGTTTATGAGTATGATTATTTATAATACACAATTAACACCATATTAAATCTACTTCATTTTCAGTATAATGGACTCTATCATATCTTGACATTGTTTATTTAAGATGTACACAGTATCTTACTACAGCTTGTGAGTGGTTAGATGTCGAGTGTTATTTGAGTGTTAATTGTTAATTTATTGATGTGAGCTTAATACTTCAACTGAAAAAAAAATGCAATGTTTTAGATGGTTACATTTTATTTCTATGGTTCCTTTAATCAATCGACTCTAAGCAACTTTGAAACTACATGCCAACTAACTCTCATTAGAGTATCAGTATGCTCAAGGATGGCAGAATATAGTTTGATAGAATAAGATTACATATATTATGAAAAAGACATATATTTACAGTAGCAGACATACTAATACTCTGATGACCGCTAGTTGACATGTAGTTGCAGAGTTAGTTAACAGCTGTCTAAAGGGTACCATCAAAATAATAAAACTGATATTAAATTAAAAATAGTTAAAAGGAAATGTGTCATATTACACATTCATCTGGTCTGATATCTGATTTTATGGCTTTAAAATAGTAATGTTACTATTATAATTATTATTATTATTATTATTATTATTATTATTATTATTATTACTTATACATAGTCTTTGACAGCTTTAAGTAAAGAAGCATCAGAAAAATGGCGAGATATGAGACTTATAATACATAATAACTATGAGAAGTATATTCTATTGTAAAACTTGTGCAACATATTCATTGTTATAAATCATCATACCCTTAAAAGCTATAACTACAAATAAGAAAATATTATAATATATTAAAACTGTTCTTATGAAAATTCATGAGATGATACAACATATTATAAGGTTTTTTATAATGCCTTATAAAATCATTATAATGCCTTAAAAATACACTTATGTATTAACATTTTACACTTAAGTACATATTACCAGAATACTAAATATTTATGTATATGTATAAATATGTATTTGTTTGTCATTCTAAATAATGAAACTGAGCAGTAAGGGATTAGGCTTAAAATATTTCTTATCGTATGACAATCTAGAGGACAAAACTAATCAGAATGGTTCTTCATATGTAAAATGTTCAGAGAGTTTAGATATTACACTTTAAATATATAAGAAAACAGAAGGTTATACTATAACATCATGTAACATCATGTTGGTGGAAATTGAATGAGGAGTATCGCAAATTCCAGAGCATGCGCTTTTCACAAAACCTTGAATAGCAGACTTCCCATTGGGCAGTGTGCTGTATGTCAGCATGAACATTTTCTGGGCCGGTGAGATCTAAATGTGTATGAATTTTGGTGACTGTAGGTCAAACGTCGGTGCTATAGAACCCCTCAAATATGTCCTTATTAAAGACTGTGCCATAGGCCCTGCAGGTTGTAGATTAAAAAAAAAAAAATTAAAGAAGTTTTGAGCATGTTAAGGGCCCCAGAACTACCAAAAAATCTTCCGATCCTTAGAAGAACAATAGATCCTGCACCCCTAGTGGATTGGTTCCTAATTAGTTTAAAAATCGGCAAGTATTTTGAGCTTATAACACAGTATTGTGCAAGGAACTATGCAAGTGTAAGTTTGTACGAATCAGTAATCTGCCCAGTAATCACAATTAGTTTGAAAAGCAATAAAAAAAATAGTTTGAGTTTTGCAAAATGTAGCCAGAGGCACGTTTTTCCAATGAGCCTATGCAAGAAAATTCCATTGGCTGTTCGGCAGAAAGGATCCAGCTCGTTGATCTCAGTGGTGTTAAATGAATAGAAGCTAGATTCCAATACACATTCTCACAAAAGCTTTCATGAGGGTCTGGATATAGATTCCAAGCTCTTAAAGTTATAGACATGTCCACCATGTTATGCCATTTCTTTCATTGCACAAATAGATTGCAAGATGCTAGCCAAGTGCCATTCTCAGCGGACCGTGTGCTGTCATACACTGTCTCCATGGCAACTGATTACTTGCACAGTGTGCATGTAGCCATTCAGGGGTGAGCCGCAAAATAAATTGCTGAATTCCTCCAAAAGCTCTCCAAACAAACAAGGAGAACAAAACAGTATCTGCAACATTCTGATGTCTCTGCATTTTGTGGTTCTTGCCATGCACGTCGCTCGGCCTTTTGTGTTGATGAGACAGGATCTGTGCTGTACAAGGCCACAGTGAGCTCTATATATAATCACCACCCAAAGAAAAGCTTGTATCTCCCAAACATCAACTTTTCAGCAGAACAACTCTGGGTTCGGTCAGATTGAAACTGAATGGATTTGCTACAAGATTATGTATTTTCTTAAGTACTGAAGGGTGCATCATCACAGAATGAAAACACATAATGTTGGATCTCTCATAGTTTCATGGGTGAAACAGTAATATTGTTTAATATTATTACAATTTAAAATAACTTATTTCTAGTAATTCATATCCGTTGACTGTTAGTGTAAAACCATGAATTCCACTTTTGCAACCATTATATATATATATATATATATATATATATTGTGTAATATTAATCAGCACTCCAGCATATATCTCAATTCACTGAACAAGCCTCTTCTCTCAAAGGTTTTCACAGAAAGAATCAACTTTAGATAATGTTATCACTTCAAAGAGCACATCCTAATTGATCCTGTTAGTTTCTTTTGATCCCTATAAATGGAACAACACAAAAGCTCCACACAGGGAAATCAGTACAAATTATACACTGCCTCCATTTACCAAGGTGGTGATACTCATTAATTACACATGACTCCTCCCACATGCACTCAAGCTGATATACAACCATCAATTACTGTACAGGAACTTTTAGAACCAAATGGTAAATGATGCGGAATAATTGTACGACTCATTCCTCACTTTCCTCTCTGGTAAATAACCACCTCAACATCTGTATTAATATACTGTACCAATCTACATAGTAGTTTTTTTTTTTTTTCAGAGGTCACAGCCATTGTTAGCATTTTCCATGTTTAAATGAATTTTACTCTGCCTCATGTAATTTTAAACCCATTTGATTTTCAGAATGGTCAATAAAAAATAAATAAATAAAAAAAAGTGAATGGCCATGCTCACAGATATACTGTGGGATGGCCTTGTATAAATAACTACATAATTTACATTTTAGGCTGTTCTTTTTTTCTTCACTTTTTTGATTTTTTGTTCCTTCAATCTTAATTGTGTCCTCATCCAAAATAGTCCATTTTAGAAGCATCTTACTTAGTATTTAGTGTTTGGAAATCAAACTCAAATTGAATTAGTGAACTAGTAAAAAAAGAAAAAAAGAAAAAGGTTTCGAGGTTGTCACACTATGACATCAGTTTGTGCTACTTCTCATTGCATGTTTAGCAAACTATCCCTTGTAGTGTGTACACTGTACACTGCAATTGCTGAGTTCAAAAGACCTGCTACATTTGCCAGTACATGTGTTTCCCTGTAGTTCAAACATTAGAGCATGGCGATAGCAACACCAGGGTCATGGGTCCAATTCCCAAGTAATGCATGTTAATATGTAGTGTAAATTGCTCAAAATAAAAGGGCCTAACAAATACATGGATATTATTCTTAAAGAAATAGTCAGTATAGTCAATAAGAATGTCTGTAATGTATTAAGGCCAAACCCTATTCTTAAAATAGTAAAAGTACTTTTAAATTTTATAAAAGGCAGCCGACAGAACCCAAATGCACAACAGCCTGGTAGCACAAAATATACTTTTTATTAAACAAAAGAGACAAAAATAAAACACAGTGGGGATAAAAACTTAACTGGTGCACATGAAAACAGACAAGAGAACCACCAATAATGACGAACCAACACAGGACTGCATACACAAGGAGAATAAGTAGGGCAGGTAATTAGGGACAACAAGAGGGACAACTGAACCAATAAACAGATAACAATATCAGACGATCGACAGGACAAAGCACACGGCACCAAACAAACACAACACAAGCCATGTGCTTGCACCATCACACAGTGTCTTCAGGTGGCAATCTTGGGCACACCAGCTGAAGACTGTGACAGAACCCCCTCTCCAAGGAGCAGATTCCAGATGCTCCACAATCCAAGGCACAAGACAGGAGTTCAGGAGGGAGGTGGAGAGGAGGCGAAGCAGGGGGAGGAATAGTGGTCCAGTCCTGTGGAGCAGAGGATGGCCTACAGTCTGTGGCAGAGCAAGTGTCCAGGGTGGAGCAGGAGGCCAGAGCAGGGCATAAGCCCACCAGGCCGGAGCTGGAAGGACAGACCAGCGTGATTCCAGGCAAACAGGAACCCAGGTGGCCCACCAGGGCGGGACCTGAGGGAGTAACCAATGAGGCTCCGGTCGACCAATGACCACCTCAGCAAAGTTGCCAAGGCAGATGACCCCCCGTGTGGCTCAGGCAGGACTGCAATGAACAGATAGGTTATTAATATCCAAAACAAATTCAACAGGACAGGCAGGCAGCTCAGCAATGGTCTCCTTGACCATGACAGGGTAGACTAAGAGTTCAGGTGTTAACTTATAGACTGGAACAGATTCTGAGGTATCCTGGACTAGAGCAGGCACTGAAATGGACACTTAGGGCTCCCAGACCGGAGTGGGTGCATGAGTGGCCTCTGAAGGGTCCTGGACTGGGACGTGCTCTGAAATGAACTCTAAGGATTCCCCAACCGAAGTGGACTCCTGAGTGGAATCCAAGGACTTCCAGACTGGAGAAGACTCTTGAATAGACTCTGAGAGCTCCAGGACTGGAGCGGACTCTGGAGTGGAATCTGAGGACCCCTGGACCAGAGCGGGCTCCAGAGTAGACTCTGAAAGCTTCCATGCACTCAGATCAGTCCAGTGGCCAAAGGCAAAGATGGTGTTCTTGACAGACTCAAGATCACCTGAGTCAGGTCGTCCAGGACCACTGGACTTGAGACCACCAGAGTCGGCTCCTCCAGGACCACCAGACTCAGGTCCTCCAGGGCCACAAGACTTTGAATCACCAACCATGACAATGGGGTAGGATCCTTCCTCCTCTTCTGAGAATGAGGCAAATAGGGGAAACTGGGAACAGGCTGGGTGGTGGGAAGAACCGAGAGTGGAACCCACTCCTCCTGCAGCAGTGGCATCACCATTAGATGGCAACAGCTGTTGACCACCTCCCAATAAGTCTAAGTTTCTGCATCCCCCAGCTCCTCAAAATCAACCGAGTAATCCCAGACGACAAACACTATTAACAGCAATTACTGTGATGCAATCAAACTTAGTCCAGTTTAAATCATGCTAAAAGTCAAAATAAAACACTTAGTCAAACAAACAAACAAAATAATTTACAATGACAAGTGTATTTTTTTATTTTATTTTATTTATTTTTTTGACTTTAAATAAATTTGTTACAACTAATGGTGTAGTAGTAGATCAACTTTTGGATCATTTTTGTCCTTTTTTTTCTCCAAAAGCAATTTAGGAGAAACATTTTAAAGCTCAGTTTGGCTTGATGTGGTGCTGTTATTGCGATGTCTCAGGAAGCAATATTGCTAAGGAGGCACTGTGATATTCACTGAGCATAAAACCAATACAAATAGGTTGACCTTTGAGTCATAAATGTTTTTTCCTTGAAATGTCTCCAGCCTGCAGAGTAAATCAGTGAATATTCATCATGAATTTCTGTAGCAAAGTTATTTGCAAAGAAGGTATTATTGGCTACAGTTCATCACAACACAATCGCAAAAGTCTTCCAAAAACAGAAAGTTGTACAGAGAGACACAACGTGATGAATGGAGCAACTGTTTTTAAATATGTGTAACTATTGCATGCTGTTTTAATTCACTGTACGCTCCAAAACAAAGAGTTTATGTAGAAATGAGGCCTTATACCACTTGTCATTTAGATTAATTAATGGCAACACATTGTAATAGGGATGACCAGGAAG
Organism: Carassius gibelio; assembly: GCF_023724105.1. Taxonomy (NCBI): domain Eukaryota; kingdom Metazoa; phylum Chordata; class Actinopteri; order Cypriniformes; family Cyprinidae; genus Carassius; species Carassius gibelio. Next base: position 5,102,014 of record NC_068375.1, on the reverse strand, counting down.
ATTAACAAAGGGTTCAGGCTTTATTTTTTTTTTTTTTATTCTTTTTTTTTTATTTATTAATATATGATACAAACTGACAAATGAATGCTATAGCATACACCTGTAAAATTATGAGCTATAACATGCTCATAGACACTAGGTATTTGATGATACACTCAGCTCATAAGAAGACAATATTTGAATACTATTTTTAAAGGGTAACTAAACCCCTGGTCAGAGCTGACTCCACCCACTGGCAATATTTGAAAAATGCTGAAAAGTGGGCAGAGCACAGCGGAGATAGAGGGGACAAACCGAGGGCAGGGCTGAGTAGGTGGGGCGTGAACATGAGACCCGCAGTGACGGATTAATTGACAGCTGCTGTCAGAGTCGCTAAAATGGAGAGTGACCGTAGTGACGCAAGTAGCTTTGCAAAAGAGCGTTCATTTGAAGTAGAGGACTTTTCTCCCCCACGTTCACCTGAAGTGGAGGATGTTGAGGTGTCTGTGACCTGAGCCATATCAAGTCGCTGGCTCAAACTCCGGTCTTAACTCCCGCATCACGATCGGCACTGCGTTGCTTTTCAGCGTGAGCTGTGTGGAAAAGCCCATTTCCACCTCCATTGCATTGGAGAAGCAATCCCGTGTAAAATGCAGTTTGCACATTCTATCTCTAGGCGGGAACTGCCACCAATGACCAATTGGTCTCCCAGGCCAAGTGCATGCAACCACTGGCGCCTAATTTTAAAGTCTGCTGCAAAAATTGGCAGTCCAGCAGTGCTGTCGCAACAAGCAACAATTCACATACGTTCCATCCTGACCACTGTATTAAATACAGATAAATATACAATGGTTTTATACTACCAAGGGCGTGGTAGCTCGTGCCAAGGGGCGTGGTGAGCTGAAAACTGCTTACGTCACCTGCCACCGCTTACGTCACTTGCCACCAAAACATCCAATAGGAAAAATCAACTACAGTAGCCACTGTTCAACCTGAAGAGGGCAGCACTCAGGCTTTTTTACACAATATATTGTGAAATTAAAACATTTTATGCTCAAATGTCAAAAACGTTACTTGAATCAATGAACAGCACTAATAAAGCCCCATTCTTACCGATCATTAACTAAAAAAAGTTGGTTTAGTAACTCTTTAATTCATTTTCAGTGACAAAACATTTGTCTTTTAATGTTACTAAATACTACTTCAAACTAATCGTCAAGTCGATGTAAACTCAAAGACATGGTTTTCTCCAGCCAGCCTTCAAAGTTTGTTTTGATGAGCGTTCTTTTTCCAGATTACTTTAAGTGCTGCATAAAACCTCCCTTTCTTTTTGGGGCTGTGTCTTTATTTAGTCTTTTAATCACAAAACAATGCAGTTGTATTTTGAAATGTTTTAAGTAATATAGGGCTGTAACTAATGATTATATCAAAACTAAAATATCAAAACTAAGTAATTATGATGTTTAAATACACAATGTAATATACAATGCCTATACATAATATGAACATAACCGACTAAAGTAAATTTTGTATTATAACAAATACATCCAGAGGGCACCAATGGCCTGTGATGTTTCACTTTTTCAGTGTGACATTTAAATAATTGTAATTTTAATATTTGGCCACATGCAAACTGTTCTTTATTGATTTATTTGATCAATTGTGATGGACAGCAAATCACATATTTAGAGATATGTTGATGTATTCTGTGTTGGTATAGGTTTCTAAATGATTTATGTTATACATTTAGTGAGATAACGCACACTACTGTTTTCCCAAATTAACTTTAAGCAACCCAAACTCGCAGCATATTAAGAGTTTGTCGACCGAGCTGCTGAGAAGGAAATGTGCTCTATGTTTGAAAATGATAACAGTGCAACACAAAGCGTGTCAGACTTTATATGCATTCTCAAATGCACATAATTGGAAACCCAAACAAACAGCACACACATTAATTCATTAATGCTTTCAGACCATTTTTTCCAAGAAAGACATTAACATTCATATAGCTCATTAAAGATCATACAAAGACATAAAATAACCAAGGTTTCTGTAATAAAACATAAGAAATAACATTATTTTTATTGACATGGGAGAGAGGGTTTCAATCTAATGCTTTTTGTCTGATATTGTGTTTCTTGTGAAAAGGAGATAAATGGCTCAATAGTCATTTCAGTTCTGTTTGGATTAGACTGGATATGTTTGACTATGAGTCACACTTGCTGAATCATAATATCCTAAACTCTTACTGGAATACAATGCGTGTTGTATTATTCTGGTAAGAGTTTATGATAGACAGAAAGACAGACAGAGAAATATACAGATACCACACAGAACGCCACAATAAGTGCCTAGCAAAACCCTAGAGCTTCCACTGGGTCCTCAAACTACTTCAAACTAATCGTCAAGTCGATGTAAACTCAAAAACATGGATTTCTCCAGCCAGCCTTCAAAGTTTGTTTTGATGAGCGTTCTTTTTTTCCAGATTACTTTAAGTGCTGCATAAAACCTCCCTTCTTTTTAAGGCTGTCTTTACTTTCATTGTCATGTCGCCGTGTGGCCCAGACAAAAGCGAAAGCTCTCATCTCTGTTTTTGTTGAGAGCTCTCACTGAGTTTACTGTCCATTTGTTCAACATTCCTGTGATCACATGCATATCTCTTAGTAATTTCTTTATTTTAGAGGACACATATTATGTGGCCTTAAGGAAAATAAATGGAATATTAATGCATATCAAATTGGACTAAATCTTCAGGAACAGCATGTCTAATGGAGTATATTGACCACATTAATAACAGAGGCTGTGTTATACTCTTATTACAGATTGAAAAGATATAACATTCAGGATCACATAACAAACAGCACTCAAACTTAAGAAAGCAACTTTAATAGTCATATTAGTCACCTTTATTTATATAGCACTTTAAACAAAAAAGATTGTGTCAAAGCACCTGAACAACATAGAGAAACAGTCTGTCAATAACACAAAATGACAGTTAAAGGCAGTACATTATTGATTTCAGTGATGTCATCTCAGTTCAGTTTAAAAAGTATCTGTGCAATCATTTGCAATCAAGACAACGATATCACTGTAAATAAAGTGTGGACAGCGGCAAGGAACCAAAACTCATTGACAGATTAGAGAAAAAACCTTGGAAGAAACCAGGCTCAGTCAGGTTGCCAGTTCTCTTCTGACCAGACGAAACCAGTAGTTCAATTCCAGTCTGCAGAAATCAGAATCAGAAAGAGCTTTATTGCATATATGCTTATATGCTTACGCATACAAGGAATTTGTTTTAGTGACATAAGCTTCCAGAACACAGAGACAACAACACAAAGGCAAAAAAAAATAAAAAAATAAAAAAGAGAGATTTACAAATTAGCAAATAAATAAGTGTATAAACAATTGTGCTATAAATGATAATGGAATAGGATTGAGTGAGATGCAGGAATGTTCTAGGATGGAGGGTTAACAAATAAATATAAGGATATTGCACGTTTATAAGCATAAGTAGGGAACATTTAACTGTTCATGAGGTAGATTGCCTGGGGGAAGAAACTTTTCTTGTGCCTTGCTGTTCTGGTGTTTGCGGCTCTGAGGCGCCAGCCAGATGGCAAAAGTTCAAAGAAGGGGTGACTTGGATGTGAGGGATCCAGAGTGATTTTCTGAGCCCATTTCCTCACTCTGGATGTATACAGTTCTTGAAGGGTGGGCAGGGGAGCACCAATAATCCTTTCAGCAGTCCGAACAGTTCTCTGTAGTCTTCTGATGTCTGATTTTGTTGCTGAACCAAACCAGACAGTTATTGAAGTACAGAGGACAGACTCAATGATGGCTGAGTAGAACTGTTTCAGCAGCTCCTGTGGCAAGTTAAACGTCCTCAGCTGGCGAAGGAAGTACAACCTTTGCTGGGCCTTTTTAACAATGGAGTCAATGTGATTGTCCCACTTCAGGTCCTGAGAGATGGTGGTTCCCAGGGATCTAAATGACTCCACTGCAGTCACATTGCTGTTCATGATGGTGAGTGGGGAAAGTGCAGGTGGGTTTATCCTAAAGTCCACGATCATCTCCACTGTTTTGAGCGTGTTCAGCTCCAGGTTGTTAAGACTGCACCAGACAGCCAGCTGCTCAACCTCTTGTCTGTAAGCAGACTCATCACTGTCCAGGATGAGGCCGATGACTGTAGTGTCGTCTGCAAACTTTAGGAGCTTGACAGAGGGGTCTTTAGAGGTGCAGTCGTTGGTGTACAGGGAGAAAAACAGAGGGGAGAGAACAAATCCCTGAGGGGCACCAGTTTTGGTGGAGCAGCTGTTTGATGTGAATTTCCCCAGTCTCACTAACTGTTGCCTATCTGTCAGAAAGCTGGGGATCCACTGACAGATAGAGCTAGGAACAGAGAGCTAGGTCAGTTTGGTCTGAAGGGCTGTTGGGATGATGGTGTTGAATGCCGAACTAAAGTCCACAAATAGGATCCTCACATAAGTCCCTGTTTTGTCCAGATGTTGCAGGATGAAGTGCAATCCCATGTTGATTGCATCATCCACGGACCTGTTTGCTCGGTAAGCAAACTGCAGGGGGTCCATTAAGGGTCCAGTGATGTCCTTCAGAAAAGCCAGAACCAGTTTTTAAAATGACTTCATGACGACAGACGTTAGAGCCACAGGTCTGTAGTCGTTAAGTTCTGCTGTCTTGGGTTTCTTTGGGATGGGGATGATGGTGGAGCGTCTGAAGCAGGAAGGCACTTCACACAACTCCAGGGATCTGTTGAAGATCTGTGAAAAGATGGGGGCCAGCTGGTCAGCACAGATTTTCAGACAGGCTGGTGTAACACCATCTGGGCCTGGTGCTTTTCTTCTTTTGTTCTTCTTGAACACCTGGCGCACATCATCTTCACAGATTTGAAGAGCAGGAGGTGGGATTGCAGGATGTGTTAATGGTTGTGTAGGGAGATGGTCAGAAGAATAGATGTTGGGGGTTTCAAAACTGCAATAAAACTCATTCAGGTCGTTAGCAAGTCGTTGATTAGCCTCAGTGCAAGGGGATGGTGTCTTGTAGTTCGTGATGGCTCTTAGACCTCTCCACACTGAAGTTGAGTCATTGGAAGTAAACTGGTCTTCCAACTTTTTAGTGTAGGTCTTTTTAGCCGCTCTGATCTCTTTGCTCAGTGTGTTCCTGGCCTGATTGTACAAGACCCTGTCCCCATTTCTGTAGGCATCCTCTTTGGCCTGACAAAGATGTCTGAGTTTTATTGTAAACCATGGCTTATCATTGTTGAATGTTAAATAAGTCCTGGTAGGAATGCATATATCCTCACAGAAACTAATATAGGATGTTACGGTCTCTGTGAGTTCGTCCAGATCGGTGGTAGCAGCTTCAAAAACACTCCAATCAGTGAGGTCAAAACAAGATTGTAAATCCTGCTCTGTTTCGCTGGTCCATCTCTTCACAGTCCTTACTACAGGACTAGCAGATTTAAGTTTTTGCTTGTAGGACGGTATAAGATGAACCAGACAGTGATCAGAACGTCCCAAAGCTGATCGTGGAACAGAGTGATATGCATCCCTTATTGTGCTGTAACAGTGATCCAATATATTACTGTCTCTGGTGAGACATGTAACATGCTGTCTCTTTTTGGCAGTTCACGGGAGAGATTGGCTTTGTTAAAGTCCCCAAGAATGATTAAAACAGAGTCCGGGTGTTGTTGTTCTGTGTCTGTGTTCTGATCGGCGAGTTTCTGTAAAGCTGAGCTCACATGCGCTTGTGGAGGGATGTAAACACTGACCAGAATGAACGAATGAAACTCCCGCGGCGAATAGAACGGCTTGCAGTTGACAAACTGCATTTCTAGATCAGGACAGCACATCTTCTTTAACACTGTTACATCTGTGCACCACCATTCATTGATGTAAAAGCATGTCCCGCCGCCGCGCGATTTCCCAGTTGATTCTTATTCGCGATCCGCTCTGAACAGCTGAAAGCCCGGCAGATGGAGCGTGCTGTCCGGTATGGCGTCATTCAGCCAGGTTTCCGTGAAACACAAAGCAGCAGAGTGAGAGAAATCCATATTTGTCCGAGAGAGCAGAAGGAGTTCGTCTGTTTTGTTGCGTAGAGAGCGGAGATTTGCCAGATGGATGCTAGGCAATGGCGTTTGAAATCCGCGCTTCCTGAGTCTGACGAGCGCTCCCGCTTGCTTCCCCCGTCTGCGCGTCCTGAAGCGCTTGATCAGTGCCGCCGCTCCTCCGATAACAACGTTCAATTAAATGTCTGAATAATTTAAATCTGGTAAAAGATCTTGTGGTGTGTTCTGCCGAATGTTCAGCAGTCCATCCCTGGTGAAACTGATCGTGTTTGTTGAACAAAAAACAGGAAAAACGAACAAAAACAGCACAAACACTGGAGAGCCAAGCACTGAAGCAGCCATGTGCGGCGCCATCGAGTGCCAGATTGTGCAGAAGAATAATCAGTTTCCTGTGGTCTTGTCCCAGTGGACGTCTGAGACAAGGTTATACTAGCATGACAAGATGTGATGATGGTTAATAAAGCTCACAACATGTTTGTACTGGAATGATTACAGAAAGAATATACTGTAATAATGTCATGTTATAAATTTGAATGGATTTGTATATTTCAGACACTTTGTGTGAAGCCCTGTTATAGCATGATTTTCAACTGTAACATAAATTTTAAGAAGGAAATGTAGTTTTCTCAATGTGTTACTCAAATTAGATTTAAGTTTTTGTCTTTATATAATCAATAGTTTGTGTGTATTTTATTAAAATGACAGTACAGCAACAATGCATGTAACAAATGAAATGTAATGAATCCATATTGTTATTTGCTATAGTGAATGCATATTTTATTTTACTTTATCCTCAGATTATTTGAGTTGCAGATCACTAATTTCTCTTTTTTCATCAACGTGACTAGGTGCAGGCATATAATTTAGAGGCAAAAAAAAAAAAAGGCTGTTAACGTTATTATTGATTGCAGATTTACACTGAATTCTTTAAATTTAATTGCAAGCATGATTATCTGACCCTCAGTGGTAACAGTGATGAGCAATTCCAGTTAAAGACATACAAACCATCCACTGAAGAAAACATCAAAACAGCTTGACTCGTGCATTATTTAATGCACTGACTTTTACAAGCAGAAAATGATTACCATAAAATGTTTTAGAATCAAAATTAGTTTTTATATTATTGTGGCAGGAACAGTTTTACTGAGAGACAGAGACTGACTCATCTCATGTATATATGATGTTGCAAATAGTTCATTCTTTGCTGTTTACTGAACACCTTACCTGTTGTAAGTTAATGTTCCAAGAAAAGACAACACTACATGCTTAAAATAGTGTATCTTTTTCCTGTTTTTCTCTGGCTTACTGAGAAATGTTTCTGGCATTCTTTATGCCAGTGTCAGTTCACCTTTTTGAAAGGCCAGTACCTTTGACATTTTGCGAGTAGTGAACTAGAAAAAAAAAGATAACTGTTCGCTCTTTAGACCATGAAAGGGATATATTAGCTCACATTATGTTCAAAACATATAACATTTTAAGCATTATAAGGATGACACACATTTGTCTCTATTGTCTGACTGACCAAGTTAAGATAACTGCAAAACATTTACCTGGATAACAGACTGACGGCAGGATTATTGTATTAAGTATCAAGTATTGTATTAAGATGTATTGCAATAAGTTGTTATGCACAGTCCCCTTGATGTTATTACAAGCTGTCAGTATTAATATCAAGATCCTCTGTGGCCTTGTTTGGCTCGGCCAGGCATCTTGATGGGTGTTCTAGGTGGAGGAGGAGCAGAGTCTGGAGCAAGCTCTGGGCCTGGGGCCGACACTGTAGCAAGCTCTAATGCTGGAGACAACACTGGGTTTAACTCGGGGACATACTTGAGGGTCTGGAGCCCTCCTTAGGCTAAATGGGGAATCAGGTTCCCTTCCTGTGGCCTAAATGGGGAATCAGGAGCCCTCCCTGGGCTAAACGGGGCATCAGGAGCATTCCCTGGGCTAAACAGGGAATCTGGAGCCCATCCTTGGCTTAACTCAGGAACAAGAACCCATCCTGGGCTTAACTTGGGAACAGGAGCCCATCCTGGGATTAACTGGGGATCGGGAGCCCTTCCAGGGCTTTACTCTGGGGCTAGGCTGACACTGGAGCGAACTCTGGGGCCTGGGCTGACACCCTTCTCCTCACCCCTAGATTCCTCTTATGGTTTAGGGGGAAAAGGCGTGGTCTGGGCCAACAGTGGAACAAACTCTGGGGCCTGGGCCGATACTGGAGCAAATGCTAAAAGGTGCTTATGAGGATCGGGCACTCAGGAAGCTGCTTTCGAGGAGCGGGCGCTTGAGTGCGCACTGGAAGGCACTTTTTAAGGAGCATGGCACTGGAGTGAGCTTTGGGACTGGAAGGCTTGCCACATTAATGTTCATGGGGTTTGCCATATTAACAGCAGACGAACTTGGGAGAGCTGTGGATGGCTGGCTTGACTTGGGAACTGCTGGCTGAGGGGTTCCAGATCAGGACCAAAGACTCTCCAGAAACCGGATGTCTGTCTCCTTCCAGCCAAGGTCTGTGGTGTCTGGGAGCTCTGTGTGATGATGGAACATTATCCAGATCCGGAACAGCCTCGCGAGGGTTTCATACACAGCAGCACATACACCATTGCGAAGGTGATGGGGTTGGGGCTCGTCTGAGCCACGGCAATGTACATTGCTCGTTCGTCCATTTCAGTGCAGTGGAACAAGCAGGAAAAACAAAAAATTCTCAAAAAATAAATGCGGGGAAAGGGTGTACCACTTACTCTGTTTTGGGTTCGGTATTCTGTTACACTCTCACAGGGAGCAATGGAACGAGGAGACATGGGAGTAGCTACAGTTATGGAATGCAGGAGAACATGAAGACATATACAAATTTTTTTATTAAAAGTAGAGTATTGGAACTGAGTTGATGGACCGATGAGACAAAGATTAACCTTTATCTAAGTGATTGGAAAGCAAAAGTGTGGAGAAAAAGGGAACAGCAAATGATCCTAAGCATACAAGATCATCTGTAAAGCTTGGTGGAGGTGGTGTCATGGCATGGGCATGCATGGCTGTCTCTAGAACAGGACCTCTTAATTTTAATGATGACTTAATGTATGATGGCAGTAGCAGAATGAATCTGGAAGGGTACAAACTCATCTTGGCTACCAATATAAAAAAAATAAAAAAAATGCCACCAAACTCATTAGAAAACACTTCATATTGGATCAGGACAATGACCCAAAACACCCTGCTAGCTTAGTTAAAGGGGGGGTGAAATGCTATTTCATGCATACTGAGTTTTTTACACTGTTAAAGAGTTGGATTCCCATGCTAAACATGGACAAAGTTTCAAAAATTAAGTTGTACATTTGAAGGATTATTTTTATTCCAAAAATACTCCGGTTTGTCACAAGTTTCGGAAAGTTTTTTTTTTTTTTTTTTTTTCGAGTATGGGTCTGTGTGACGTTAGATGGAGCGGAATTTCCTTATATGGGTCCTAAGGGCACTTCTCCTGGAAGAGCGTGTGCTCCCGTAGAGCAGAGAAGAGACATTCACTGATCAGAGCGAGAGCTTCGCGAAATGTCACAAAAGAAGTGTGTTTTTGTTTAACTTAGCTATCGGCGCGTAAGCACATCAAGTAAACAACATGCGATGTTGTCATCAAACTGCACTTTCCACATGTACACCTTAAAAAAAAAAAAAGTGGAACTTTTCAAAAACCGCTAAGCAAATATATACAGTTTCAATACATATCACATAGAGACGTCCTGCTGTATTCGTTGCTGCTGCTGCTCTTGTTAAATTGCAGCCTCTGGATCTGATTCTGGATCATAAATATACGGCTGAATCTGACCGTTAGCCATGGTTTGTTTTGGATGATGTCACGCCTCCAGCCGCTTACAACATTTTGGAGTACACAAACCATAACAGCATAACAACAAGTCAATTATGTTGGGAAGGTGTGAACAATGAGTGAATGAAACAAAAACTCTTTGTATTTGCAAAGTAGTCAATTGCTAGTTTCATGGGAATTGCAATGTTTGTCAGTCTAGATGGGTGAAATTGCTGACTGACTGTATGTGTCAAAGTACATGATCATAAGCACAATTAAATTGGATTAATTAGGAGGAAAAACTCTCTTCCTACCAGCCTGTTCCTGTCTCACCACCTCTCCTCCGTACATACAGCAGTTCCTTTGAGTCACCTAATGCTGTTGAACGGTGCGGTGCTGCAGACTGCGTTTGATAATCTGTCATCCACACACCATGCTCAGTGTCATCAACGTGCCGTGAATGCTGTTTAAAAAATGAAACACTGACATTTTAACTTGAAAAACTGCAGTTATTTGACACACTGACAAAAAGGAAGCCAATACTAAGAAATGTGTGCTTAACTGGAAAGGCATTAGAGGGTTTCTGATGAGAACGTTTTTCCTCGCCACCTCCCAACATGCATCAGTTGGCGTAAGATTTATGGCTTTTCTAATTAAATTTTGCTAAGCTGGCAGACACTTGAGCGAACTGTGATGTTCCTCCTGGATTCTGATTAACAGGGGCTGAATTCATTATTGTCCTATAGTGCTTGTCTGGGTCCTTAACAGCCCCAGCTAATTAAAAAGAATAATGCTGCCAATATTATATTGCATGCAATCTGTGTTTATGCTTACCTGTTAAAACACAAATACACAGTAGACTATAGGTGTGCACTATGTAACTTACACCAAAGCATGAAAAGGCTTAAAACACTTTTTATACTTGTTGTTAAAAGAGAAATAAATGGTGTTGCATTTATAATTCAGCAGAAGGTGCGCAAGCAACCAGGTTTTCTGCATTTCAATCCAGTTTGGTGCTCACAGGTCTTCTGTTTTGGAAATCAAATATTACAAGTATTGTCTATATAGAAAGCTTTCCATTCATTACACATTTTAAATTTGGTCAAGCATAGCACATTGATGAAGGGAGCAATTTACAGTTTGCAGCTTTTTTCATATTACAAAACTGAAATCTCAAACATATTGCCAAGATTATACATTTCAATAGCATCCCAAATCACCACTAACACTTTAGTAAAATGTTACTATAATTCATCTTTTTTTTTTTTTTTTTCTTTACTTAAATATTGTTGCTCTTTTGTTTTGTTTGATTGCTTATATTGTCGTCATTTGTAATTCATGGAAAAATTCACCTAAATCATTAAATGTAAATGTAGTTGAATTTACATTGAAAGTACATTTGAAATAATTTGTTTTATTTAGCTGTATTTTTCAGGTAGACAAAGCTGATGTGCCTGGCCTGGCTGTTTTACCTAGACTTCATATCGTACAGTCCACAAATTTAGTCTTACAATATAGGTGGATAAGTTTGTAATTATTTTAGTCCAGTGAATATTTCTGAGGGTTTTTGAGTAATTTCTACAGCGGCAGAGAGTATAAAAGGCCGGCCACCTGTGAAATGACATCCACTTCTTGTCTGAATGAGACATGGATAAATTCTGTCGCATTCCCCTTCTCAGAGAAATGGAAGCATCAGGGCAAGTTCTACTAGGAAGACTTAATGCCAAGTCACCAGAGGTGGGTAGTAACGAGTTACATTTACTTCGTTACATTTACTTGAGTAATTTTTCGGGGTAACGAATACTTTTCGGAGTATATTTAAAGATGGGTACTTTATACTCTTACTTGAGTACATTTTTTGGGAAAAATCTGTACTTTTACTTCGTTACTGTGGGCGACGCCCCTCTCGTTACTTTATCTTAATGCAATAAATGCTTCAGTTTATTCCAAACGCGCCGTCTACTTTTCTCTGGACAATGAGCGATGCCCATTCGCGAATGATTCATTCTTTTGAGTCAACTCTGTTCAAAGGCTTGATCAAACCAATTGGCAAACGAGTGAATTGGTTCATGAATCAGTTTGATTGAGTCGTTCAGTTCCATGCTGCACGCGCTGAGCTCTGAAGCGGTTCACTCAGAGTTGTAACGTTTAAGAATATTAGCAGCGTTGAAAACGGGGCTATGGAACTGCACTGAATTGAAAGCTAATCTGCAAAGGCTATTCTTTGCTTGCGATGGAGATCCTTGTTAGATGAACGCGTGTGCTGTCTACTGTTTAACAGGTAATAACTTGGGCTACATTCGATTACAGTACACGATACCACTGTGACATTAGTTTGTTGTACGTGTGTGGCTTATAACAGGTTGAATGCAGCTTCCAAAAGACAAAGAATAGCCGATTAAGATTTTATTAATTTTAATACAATCACACCAGTGCGAGTACGTTCAGCAAGTCATATCATCAGCTGCTAAATTCAGATCTGTGATCGCTTGCTGGCGCTGAGCCAGAGACAGACGCGTTTTTACAGCGCTGCGCATTAACCAATCACACACGGTTCTGTTGAGCTTTTGAATGCAATGGCCAATCAGAGGTGTTCCGATGAGTCATCGCTGAAATGCCGGTGCTTCCTTCACTCGCTCACTTACTGAATACCTCTTTCTGCCGAATTCTCTCGTCAGAAACAACAAAGTGCAGATGTGTGTACGAATCTATAATTAAGATATTGATTTCACAGTGTTAACAGTTTCAGTGATTTTAATGGTAGTTTCTGAGAGTGAATGAAATCTAGACTGTCAGTGAAAATTATGTTTAATGTAAATGTTATTTGCTCTCTTTCTGAACAATGAAAGATTAGTAGCAATATTTATATCACATTAACTTTCAATGTTAAATTCACATTTAAAATAAAGTCAGTCGTATTAAAAATATGTTATGGCATGATACCTATATTTGTTACTTAAATAAACAGACAGGGTTTTATAATAAATTACATAAATTGGATTAAAGGCTGATGAAATATATACATTTATACACACACACATACATTACTTACATTTTTTGTCTATATATCTATATAAAAAAAGGCTCCGTATATATGACCCAAAGTAACTAGTAACTAACTACTTGAGTAGATTTTTTATCCGATACTCTTTTACTCTTACTCAAGTAACTATTCAAGACTAGTACTTTTACTTTTACTTGAGTAAATATTTCTAGAATTACTTTTACTTTTACTTGAGTAAAGTTTTTGGGTACTCTATCCACCTCTGCAAGTCACATGTTACAATTAGATCTATCCAATCAGCACTCACTACAAGGACTATAAAAGCCCCCTACTCACCCTTCATTGTGTCTGCAGATACTGCAGCATCATTTCCCTCCATTCTCCCCACCATCACCAGGATGGCCCAGTCCATGAGAGGGTAGGCTCTGCCCTGCCTTTGTCTTCAGAAGGATTAACTGGAATCTACAATGTCTGATTCAAGCAACGGATGGAGCCTACACAAAAATAATTATATTCTTTCTATTGGGTTTGTAAATAAATACTCTTGTGTTTTATCTTCACCGAGTCTTTCTTGTAGAACTATGGTTACATGTGCAACCTGAGACGTTCCCTTTCAAATGGGAACTCACTCTCTGTCCCTTAGTGGGCACTGTGGGGAACAGTATCCCCACGCTGTCATGCTGAAGGGTTGAGTTCTTTTTTTGCCTGAGCTAAGTCAAAGACCCAAAGGAGTCCTCACTCAGGCACTAGCATCGCAATCATAGGCCGAAGCTTCTAAAGAATGGAGGCCTCAATAAGAGAGCGGAAGCCTAAATACTTTCAAAGGACAACACTCAGAGCTAACTGGCCCACCAAGCTTAGAAGAGTAGAGGCCTAAATACAACACCTCTCAAAAAAAGAGGTGGCTTAGCAACACTCCATACTATGGTAAGTAGCCAAGGAGGTTCCCAGAGAGCCTAACAACCTAACATACTACCCTACCAACCAGTCAAGCTCTAGAATCAGAGGCCTCAATGAAGATGACTCTCAGTAGTGAAAGGATGTCTGATGACGCTCGCAGTAAAAGGCCAAGCTCTAGGAGCAGAGGCCACAGCATGATGACTCTCAAAGACAAGAAGAGGCTTAACTAAGTCCTACTCTCAGGACATCATGCAAGGAGGCTCAGAGATCCTACAACTCACAGATGCTCTCCTAGTGGTGCTCTGTTGGATGGAGGCCTCAATTAAGATAACTCTTTTTAGCGAGAGGTGGCCTGAAGATTCTCACATTAACCAAGGGGGCTTAAAAAAAGACACTCAACTAAGCAAACAACAACTGAGCAACAACTGATAGCAAAAGCCTCAGCGTAACAACATTCTAAATCAAGAGGATGCTTAATAACATCCCATGTTTAGGATACCATGCAAGGAGGATCACAAAGAGCCTACTAATTACAATACTATCCTAGTGGAGCTTTGGTCAACGGAGGCCTCAGTTAGACTCTAACACAGATAGAAAGGTCAAGAAGCACCACGTGGCCTTGCTTTAACGCATGGATTTCAGGAAAGGCACAAAGCAGTCAGCAAACAGAACTTTCATTGAGAAATCCTTTTGATGCACACAGTCTTCTCCCTCAGGAGCTAAACGTGCATGCTCCTACCTCATGTACAAACAAAGAGTCTCCCGAAGACAAGAAACAGGATAATGTATTTCACAGGTGCCCTTTTATACTCTCCACCACACCAGTTGTAATGTCATAGGCTGCCGCCTGCCAATGTAGAGTTCATTGTCTGTTTAGACTTAAGCTTCAGACTCCGGTAATGAAGGAGGTATTTCACAGAGTGCCCTCAAGGGGACGCAGTCCGAGTTCCCTTTCAAAAGGTAACACTCTTGAAAATTTACAAAGTTATTACAAACCAAAAATAATATAACTCATTTCAATACAATCTTGTTTTTTAGGATAACAAGTTCCTTATATATGGTTATTATAGTGCAATATATCATGTTTTTTAATGAATAAATTAAATAATAATAAATAATTTATTTAATGAACAGTACATTAATTATGAAAACAAAACAATTAATGAAACTGAATGTTACAAATAAATGTAAGGGCAACATACAAAAATATCAAACCTTTGTTCAGGCAAAATGCAAGTGTAATTAATAATTTGCATAAATGTTGAACACATGCAACAGCTTGCCTTGACTTGACATTTAAAAACAATGCTTTTGTCCTGAAAACACTAGCTTCATCCTGTCAGAGAAAATCAACCTGTTCAGTGATTCCTGAATGTCTGTGTCAGTGTGATTTTAATTTGTGTTCACTTGTTACCAAAAAACAATTATAAAAATATGTTGAAAGTAAAATATCTCGTAGGACTGTATTCACAAAACTAACATAAAACATTAAATTAAAACAAAATATTGTTCTGTCATGACAGCGTTGCACAGTAGTGTCAATTAATTTCATGTATGTTTGTATATGGTGTGTGTGTGTGTATGTGTGTGTTATTTATATATTTATTTATTATTACTATAGCTATAATTAATGTTAGGGTTAATTAATTAATGAGTAATAAGGAGCCCAGTCTCACGAAAATGAGTATAAATAGTATGTCAAATAAAAACTAAAACTCGTGGTATTGATACGCAAAAATGGACTTTGGCATGCATATGGTAATTTGTTGGTGTGCATATGATACACAGGTTTCTCTTACATAAGATATGCATCTACCCCACAACGCTAAACCTACCCATCGCGTAGCATATGCATACCAAAGTCCATTTTTGCGTATCAATACCACAAGTTTTTGTTTTTATTTGGCGTACTATTTACATGCACTTTCATGATATCTAACCCACAACCCCAAACCTACTCATCACGTAGCATATACACTTGTCAATACCACAAGTTTTTGTTTTTATTTGGAGTATTATTTATACAGACTTTCATGTGATCGGTTTATAATAGGAAACACTAATGCACTTTTAACTGTGACTTTTCCATCAAGAAACTACATAACTTATAATATATATATATATATATATATATATATATATATATATATATATATATATATATATATATATATATATATATAACTTTTCAGGCCTTCCCAAAATAAATGTTTTCATATTTTTTTGTGAAAGAATAACAGGGTATACGTGCATTTGACAGGTAAGTTCTTCTCACCAATAGCTGGAGTCTGTCAGTCAGCCGCTGCGGTGCATTGTTAGTCAAATGAATATACGGATGACCTTCACTCAGAATGACTTCAGACTGCTGTTTAAGCCACAGAGCACAGCTGAAGGCTTCAAAACACCTGCCTCTTTTCAACTGGTCTGCTTTCATCTTTTTTAACACAAGCTTCCCTCTTTAAAACTCGCCTGCTCCATTTCCTCTCCATCATGTAGCTGTGCGCCAGTTTAGCCATCCGGTGGCAGAAATGCTTCTGATGTTTTAGATAAAAAGCTTTCAACTTAAACTCTATGCTGAATGTGGGCATGTCCTCTGAATAATCCCTTTTTCTCTATATACATATAATTTGATAGTGATAATCTGGTGTCTTGCTTTTTATGTTTTGTAGTCAGATTCGTAACCTTTATAACCAGAATGATTAAAATGCATGTGCCAGTATGATCAGTGAAACATTTGGTAAAACTTATAGTGGGTAAAAAGGGATTCTAAATTCTAGAACCGGATACAAATTGGTGTATATATATACATACATTTGAATTTGTATTTTATTTTATTTTCATGTCCAAACTCAAAATGAGGTTAAAATTGGTCACAATATTTTGTTATATTATATATAATTTGCATATATATAATGCAAATGATCAGGTCCGATATGCTTAATCTGTGATAATATAATAATAATATAATAAATGACAGTGGCTGTCTGCCTTTGAAGCTCCACTTTAAAGAGGTCTTCTTTTTTAGCTTTGCCTTTTTTCTATGGTCTATTGTGAACCTTTTGTAAGACCACAGCCGACCCCTAATGAAATCAGTCACTATCAAAGAGAATTTGATAATTTGAAAGTTAAACCTGACCTTTCTTTTCTTGTTTTCTTTTTTTTCAGTAATTAAATCAGTAGCAGTGATTATGTACACTTGTGGATGGAAAAATAAATAAATTAATTAATTAACATACAATTAACTAACATGTGAGATTCAAATCATCAGAATTGAATGTGGTTGATAATCCTGCATGACTGATCATATTCTCAGTCACACATCCTGTTATTCACTTATCTTTATTTTTTCATATAATTAATATAAGTAAAAATTCACTGAAACTTTATAGAGAATCCTTTGAATTCACCTAAATGTGCTTGCAAGTTGTCTGAACGATCCGATGAGTCTGTGCAGCTTGTAAAAAAATTATATAAGCATGAAAGTGCATATTCTTGTCATGTTATGAGCACAGATTTGCATTGCATCATTTCTAAGTACTTTGTTAGCTTGTGGACTGTAATCAGATCCAACGTTGGCTGTGTGCCACAGAGAAAATCCACAGTTTTGGCTCTTTGTGAATTTTCAGAACATCACAACCCAAAATGGGAAATTGTTCCACATCACTTCATAAATTATTCTGGACACACATTGCCATGGTAATCTCTGCAGCAACAATAAAATTCATGAATGGTGTCTTTAATAAAACATCAGACTTTAGACATGGGCGTTTCGATTATAGCAATAAATTTAAACATTTTGAAAAAATTATGAGAGGAAATCTTCTGAACTGATTGTAATATTGTGCAAAATGTCACACGATAGTGACTTTTTAAATATCCAAGAGGAAAATGTTATTGCTCACAAGTTGCTCTGTCATTGCTTGTGATTGACTATCAGCTTCAACTGAGGAGAAATTAAACATGGCTGTCATACAGTAAGAGTGTGAATGGCAGCTCAGATCATTTTTGATGAGAAAGTTCATATTGAGATCCCTAACCCTGCTTTGCAATCTGATATCTAGGCACATCTGTGCACAGTTTGAAACTTGAGCTCTGTTCAGATTGGGCTAGTTGTGATGGTGGAAGTTAGAGAAATGTGTTTTCCTCAGTTGTATTTTGTGATTTTAATTCTATCTGAATCTTCCAAGTCTTACACAATCTCTGTAAAAATTCCAGAGCACATTTTCTGCTGTTTTTCTGCAAACTCTGTGTTCCTCTGAGCAACCTGAATGTGAATGTCTGTGACTTGATCCCAGTGATTCTCCACTTGTGTGTTTTGAGTAATTAAGAAAGTAGTGTTTTGCAGTGCAGGGATATTAATGTGAACTTCTATTATCTCTTCAACATTACAGAAGCATGTAGTGAAATCTTAAACTGATCTCATGGTGATCATGTTCTCACTCTACTGTCTCAACTGTCCAAGAGGAACAAAATGACAAACAAAGATCAGATCAGAACAGATCAGATCAGTTCAGCAGTACAGACCTGAACACACACCGAAGTTCTGCCACATATAAACCACAAAATCCCAAGCATAATTTGAGATTCTGTACTCACGATCCCAGCTAAACCCGACACTCCTGCTTGTTACCTTCCAGACAGGAGCCCACAGAATCCTGTCTATTGACACAGCTTAGGGATTTGAGGCTGGATTAGTTGAGGACAGAAGTGTAAGAAACGCTTCTCTTAATGTTGGCTCTAGAGCAATGTTTGAAAGTGCTTGCGAGCTCTTTTGTAAGCCCCCTTCTCTCAATTAGATTGATTCCTGGTCCCTGGCCTTGCTTCAGAGGGAAGCTCATTTGTTTCAAATAGGTTTAAGATGTCTGGGGCAGTGGAGCAAGGTGGATCTGTGCCCTAACCTTTACTGCCTGGGGAAATGGAGGCGCTCGACATTGAACAATAGATGCTCACAAAAGCCTGCTGTCAAGGAGACGCCACACACTTCTGCAGGATATTATAGAGCCTCTGATACTCGGGTGGCTGCTTCTGTTTACTAATCTTAGGAAATTGTATATATATATATATATATATATATATATATATATATATATATATATATATATATATATATATATAATACAGTAATACATTATTTAATGGACATTTTATTATTATTATTATTATTATTAAGGCACAATGCAATTATTGTTAAAGGTAAATAAAGCTATATATATATATATATATATATATGTATATATATATATATATATATATATATATATATATATATATGTATATATATATATATATATATATATATATATATATATATATATATATATATATATATATATATATATATATATTGTGACGAGTCAGCTGCCTCCTCCCTGATTGTCACCGGCACCCCGTCCTAAATCGCCGCCCTTCACCAGGCTCCCGCCTGGAGTGGGTGTGTGAGAGGAGGGGCGCTGGACGAGTCAGGGCTGGCGGCGTGTGATGGGGCACACCTGATGTGAATGGAGCCTCATCCCCGCCGCTGTTTAAAAGCCCAACGCACTTCTCCTCGGGAGACCGGTCTCTTCCCCGTGCATGCACACTGGTGTCCCTGTGGGTCCAGGAAGGGTGCGTTGAGGGTCTCCCGCGCCACCAAGACGTGAGCTGCCGGACCCGCGATCCGGATGGGAGCCGCACCCGTATACACGGCCGACGGGCCAGGATGCCGGGCCGTCCATCCCCTACCAGCGCCGCGGCCAACGAGAGAGACGCGGCCGCTAGGAGAAGCCGCCGCCCCTCGCGCCCCGGACCGAGGAGGGGAGCGCATGCGGCCGCCGGACTCCGCCCCTTGCCTGGACCCTTCCTCGATGAACACTGCCCAACCTACACAAACCCCGCAGCACGACGAGGACACCAGATTCCCTGTTATTTTGGACACTTTCCTCCTTTGGCCACTTTTATTCCCTGTTATTTTATGATTTCTGTTAATAAAAGCCTCTCTGAGGCCTGACGCCACGCCCACTGTGTCTGTCTTGTGCTCCTCCCGTGACAATATATATATATATATATATATATATATATATATATATATATATATATGTGTGTGTGTGTGTGTGTGTGTGTATATATATATATATATATATATATATATATATATATATATATACATAAAACAATCACACAATTGAAACAATCTCTCTTTCTCGTTCTGTCACAATGTGTGTGATCTATATCAAATCAAACTATTAATAGTATAATAATTTACATGCATTACTTATCTAAGATTGTTAGGGTCTCTGTCAATTTAAAATGCATCAATTCAATCAAAATAATCAATTCGATTGCAACTGGCATTCAAGTCTTTGCTGAGGAGCCGAGCCAGTGACCTGGCCGTTCAGTGGAACAGCGATGTGGCAAGGGGACATAACGTTACATACGTAACCGAGACGTTCCCTTTCAGTTGGTCATGTTCTACATTATGTCAGAAAGAGACTGACGAATGGGGTCCCTTACAAAATGCCACATGGCTGTCTTCCAGTGACCCAGTGAGGCCAGCTAGGGCCTATAGCTAACACAGAATACACTGGGTAGCATATTCTAGCTGGACATATGCTAGCACGCTGCCTGCTCGTAGGAGGGCTTAAAAAGGCAGGTATCAACCAAAGGTGGTGATACGCACAAACTCTGAGGTACCCAGCCTGCAGGGTGGAAGTTTCAACGACAGAGCAGGCAAGGGGCATGCCAAGGGTAGGACACATGCTACGAAGAGACTTACTGTGGACATACAGACGTGGGATTGCCCAGAAAGGGGAATCACAACACATGGAGGCACCTAGTCCACCACAGGGCTGACCAAGGGCATGTACGCAAAGTGCTGGACATCTACAGTGCTGGAGGAACCCAGGGTTCTGAACTGAGGAACTCACCTGAAGGGAATAGCGCACACATCCAGACTATGGAGTGGAATGGCACAGCAAGCAGATTGACACCAAGCAGGTCCTTACTGGCCCGAAGGGGCGAGTACCTGGGAGGACACAGGCTCTACGTGTTAGGTGTCGCCCAGCCCGCAGCTCTACAGATGTCTGTTAGTGAGGAGCCATGCGCCCGCGCCCAGGAGGAAGCTACACTTCAAGCTGAGTGAGCTCTCACCCCTAGGGGGCATGGCAAGTCTTTAGTCTACCACTAAACTAAGTCTCGCTCACTTGCAGCGCTGGATGCAGTGATGGCGAGAATAGACCTCGCAATCTGGGCAATAGTAGGAAAAAGGTGAGTATGGTCTTGCCACCATGACAAAATGCCAAAATTGTCATCTTTTGGCGTTTTGTGTTCAATGTAAGCAGCCACTTCGTCCTGATACTGTGGATCCTCATCACTGGAATCTTCTACGTCTGATAAAGTGTCCGCCGACACTCGAACTCGCTTCTCCGGTGGGGGGTGGCGGCACTGCTCCTCAGGACTTCCATGCTTATCATTAAGTTCTATAATAAATGTAAACAAACATTGTAGTGCAATCATTTTATGGACGTGACCTATGTGACACAAAAAGGCAAAACATTTTTCGTTCGCTCAAATTCCGCGACATTACATTTTTCTCTACTGTAGCCTAGGCCTAGTAGCCTGGTCATTAAAGAAAACGATTTTCACAATTATGTATTATATATATATATATATATATATATATATATATATATATATATATATATATATATATATATATGTCATGATCTCGGTGGGGGCTGAGGTTTTTTCTGATCTGGAGCACATGATTTGGGTTTTGCTGGCTGGCCAGGTGTTTCACTATTCCCGCTATGTTTTCTCCGCCCCCCTTGTTATCCCTGTTAACGTTTTCTCCCTCACCTGCACCCTGTCTTACTCTGATTATCTTCCCTTTATCATCCCCTTGTGTTTGCTATCTTGTGTCAGTCCGTAAGCGTTGCTACAGTAAGCTTCTTGTTGCTTGTTATAGTTTGCCTGACTCCGTTTTTGTGTCTTTTCTCTATCTAGTCGACCTGCTGTTCCTGCTTTTTGTTTTGTTTTTTTTTCCCTGCTTTGCCTCTTGTACTCAGTAGTCCTCATCAACCAGGCGGCTGTCTCGACCCACCTGTTCATTGCCTTCGGACGCTTCGGCTTACCAGCGCTGATCTGCCACCTGTTCCTCGCTGCTGTGCGGCTATCGCCGTAGGGATCTTCAAGCTGGCTGTTTATGCAGAGTGCTGACTGTCTCGTGCTCTTACGGACTAAGTCCTCTGAGTTTCTCAATAAAAACGTCTCATTCATTCTACCGCAGTTGGGTCCTGTTCCCTTTCCTGACAGTACGGACTGACCAAAGATGGATCCAGCGGGTGAAGAGTTTGTTCGATCGGCTATCGCTCATCAAAGCGCTCTCCTCGGCCACCAAGCCAGCCAGCTTTCGTCCACCGCTCAGAAGGTAGAGACACTCACTACCCAAATGGCCGAATTAAGTGATCGGTTCCGTGAACTACAAAGTGTTCTGTCATCTGCTGCCCCGGTGGTTTCCCAGCCTCTCGCTCAGCACGAGCCGAGCCTAACGCTAATAATCCACCCTTGTATGACGGAGATCCGAATTCATGTCGGGCTTTTCTGTCTCAATGCGCGTTGGTGTTCACGCAGCAACCGCGCCGTTACGCTACAGAGCGTTTGAAGATCGCTTATGTCATCACACTGCTGACGGGAAAAGCTCACGACTGGGGAACGGCCGTTTGGGACGCGAGGGCCCATTTCTGTTCTAACTTTGAGGATTTTCGCTGTGAAATGATGAAGTTGTTTGATCGCTCCGTGAAGGGGGATGAGGCTGCTTCAAGACTCGCACGGCTCATTCAAGGTGGGCGTTCTGTCACGGAGTACGCCATTCAGTTTAAGACTCTAGCGGCCTCTTGTGGTTGGAATGAGGAGGCGCTGCGGGCTGTGTTTCGGCAGGGCCTGAGTTTTGACATTCAGGACGAGATAGCGACACACGAGCTGCCCAAGACCCTGGAGGGTTTTATTGATCTGGCCATTCGCGTTGAGAGCCGTCTTCATTTACGTCAACGACGTTTGACTTCCCGTCCATCTTGGGGGCTAGAGGAGACCCAGCCATTCAAGACTCAGCAATCGACCCGAGGAGTCCTAGTGGGCGTTTCTCCCCTATCTCCCCTCAGTCACGTACCCAGCTCTCTGCCACCATCAAGTACCAGGGCTCAGATCACTCCTGTAAGGCTCTTATTGATTCTGGCGCTGAAGCCAGTTTCCTGGACCATTGCACTGCAAAGAATTGGGGCATTCCAGCCATCTCTCTTCCTTCTCCTATCACAGTCTGGGGTCTTTCTGGTCAGCCGGTTGCCACCATCACCCACACCACTCCTTGTGTAAGTCTTGTCGTTTCAGGCAATCACCATGAGTCCGTTGTGCTGTACCTTCTGAGGTCCCCTCATGCCAGACTTGTTTTGGGGCATCCTTGGTTGGCTCAGCACAGCCCTCATGTGGATTGGTCACGCAGTCAAATTATTTCATGGAGTCAGTCATGTCATGCATGTTGCCTTGGTCCTGCCTCTTCTCCTGTGTCTGTGCCTCCTGTTTTTCAGGTGGAGCCTGCTGACCTCACTGGGGTACCGGCGGAATACCTCGATCTGCGGCTGGTTTTCAGCAAGTCTCGAGCCACCTCGCTCCCCCCTCATCGACAGTTTGATTGTGCCATCGATCTCCTTCCAGGCACTTCTCCGCCCCGGGGGCACCTTTTTTCCCTGTCAAGTGCTGAACGAGAGGCCATGGACTCATACATTCAGGAATCCTTAAAGGCCGGACTCATCCGCCACTCATCCTCCCCTGCCGGCGCTGGGTTCTTCTTCGTTAAGAAGAAGGATGGCTCTCTGCGTCCTTGCATTGATTATCGAGGGCAAAATGACATAACTATAAAGAACAGGTACCCCTTGCCATTAATGTCATCTGCCTTTGAACTTTTGCAGGGAGCCAAGGTCTTCACTAAATTAGACCTCCGCAACGCCTATCACCTCATCCGCATTCGTGAGGGCGATGAGTGGAAGACAGCCTTCAATACCCCCACGGGACACTATGAATACCTGGTCCTTTCGTTTGGGCTTACTAATGCTCCGGCTGTCTTCCAGGGCATGGTCAATAGCGTGTTGAGAGACATGATTAATAGGTTTGTCTTTGTGTACCTTGATGATATTCTCATCTTTTCTCCATCCCCTCAGGTACACACTCAGCATGTGCGCCAGGTCCTCCAACGGCTTCTTGAGAACCAGCTATATGTCAAAGCGGAGAAGTGCGAGTTCCATGCCAAGTCTGTTTCGTTCCTGGGATTTATAGTCTCAGAAGGGGAGATCAAGCCTGATCAAGCCAAGGCCAAGGCTGTCGCCAAGTGGCCAGTCCCCGACTCCAGGAGGGCTCTGCAGCGGTTCTTGGGCTTTGCCAACTTTTATCGGTGATTCATCAGGAATTTTGGCCAGGTAGCTGCACCCCTAATGGCGCTCACCTCCATTAAGGTACCGTTCACCTGGAGTACTCAGGCTCAGAAGGCCTTTGATAATTTAAAGTCCCGGTTTATCTCTGCTCCTGTTCTCTCTGTTCCAGATCCTGAACAGCAATTCATTGTTGAGGTGGACGCGTCGGAGGTTGGGGTAGGCGCGGTCTTGTCCCAGCGCTCCAGTAAGGATGGGAAGATGCACCCTTGTGCATATTTTTCCCATCGCCTTAACCCGGCTGAACGAAACTACGACATAGGTAATCGTGAGCTGCTGGCAGTGAGGTTGGCCTTGGGTGAGTGGCGCCACTGGTTGGAGGGGTCAGCGCTGCCCTTCTTGGTCTGGACGGATCATAAGAACCTAGAATATATCCGTTCGGCCAAGAGGTTGAGTCCGCGCCAGGCCCGCTGGGCACTCTTCTTTGACCGTTTTAACTTCACCCTTTCGTACCGGCCTGGGGCTAAGAACGTCAAACCTGATACTCTATCCCATCAGTTTGAGCGCCCGGGGGAGGAGGTGCCTACTGAGACCATACTCCCGGATGGAGTGGTGGTGGGGGTTCTCTCCTGGGACGTCGAGCGGCGGGTGGAGGAGGCCGGGCGAGGGGTGGAAGTACCAGTTGAGTGCCCGGCGGGTCGGTTGTTCGTGCTGGCAGTGTTACGCCCCGAGGTCCTTCAGTAGGGTCATGAATCTAAGGTCACCTGCCATCCAGGAATCAGGAGGTCTCTGGCTGCCATCCGTCAGCGATTTTGGTGGCCCTCAATGGGCCAGGATGTCAGGCAGTTTGTATTGGCTTGTTCAGTTTGTGCCCAAAACAAGGTCTCTAACCGTTCCTACATTGGCCAACTTCAACCTTTGCCCATTCCTTCTCGCCCCTGGTCACATATCGCCTTAGATTTTGTCTCTGGCTTTCCTGTCTCGAATGGTAACACTGTTATTCTCACAGTGGTGGATCGCTTTTCTAAGGCGGTTCATTTTGTGCCCCTACCCAAACTCCCCTCTGCCAAGGAGACCGCCCAACTGGTAATTGACCACGTCTTCCGTATCCATGGCCTTCCGGTGGACGTAGTCTCTGACAGGGGTCCCCAGTTTGTCTCCCGGTTTTGGCAGGAATTTTGTCGACAGATTGGGGCCTCTACAAGTCTGTCTTCAGGATTTCATCCCCAGACCAACGGTCAGTGTCAACGAGCCAATCAGGATCTCGAGCGAGTTCTCCGCTGCCTGGCATTCCGTAACCCTGCCTCCTGGAGCCAACAGCTCACTTGGATTGAGTATTCCCATAATACTCTTCCTGTAGCATCCACAGGTATGTCACCCTTTGAATGTTCTGTTGGTTACTCTCCTCCCTTATTTCCCTCTCAGGAACCCGATGCTGCAGTTCCGTCTGCCCTAGCCTTTGTTCGAAGATGTCGTCGCATCTGGAGGAAGGCTAGGAAGGCCCTGGTCCAGGCCTCTAGGCGGACCAAGGCAGCGGCTGATCGCCGCCGGATCCCAGCACCCCGTTATGTCTGTGGTCAGAAGGTATGGCTGTCTACCAAGGACCTGCCTCTCAGGGCTGTCTCTCGCAAGTTGGCACCCAGGTTCATTGGCCCATACCAGATCACCAAGGTCATTAATCCGGCTGCGATACGGCTCAAGTTACCCTCCTCTCTTGGTCGGGTTCACCCTGTTTTCCATGTATCCAGGGTTAAACCAGTTTTAAGATCCCCTCTTAATACCAACAGTTCCTCCCCTGCCCCCCCTCCCCCTCGTCTAGTGGATGGTTCTCCTGTCTATTCTGTTAGGAGATTACTAGATGTTCGTCGTCGTGGCAGGGGTTTTCAATACCTGGTGGACTGGGAGGGTTACGGTCCGGAGGAGAGGAGTTGGGTCCCAGCTCTGGATATTCTGGATCGGTCGCTGATCGACGACTTCCGCCGTACACATGGTAGGCCCCTTCCTTAGGTCGCCTGGTGGCGTTCCTGGGGGAGGGGGTACTGTCATGATCTCGGTGGGGGCTGAGGTTTTTTCTGTCCTGGAGCACATGATTTGGGTTTTGCTGGCTCGCCAGGTGTTTCACTATTCCCGCTATGTTTTCTCCGCCCCCCTTGTTATCCCTGTTAACGTTTTCTCCCTCACCTGCACCCTGTCTTACTCTGATTATCTTCCCTTTATCATCCCCTTGTGTTTGCTATCTTGTGTCAGTCCGTAAGCGTTGCTACAGTAAGCTTCTTGTTGCTTGTTATAGTTTGCCTGACTCCGTTTTTGTGTCTTTTCTCTATCTAGTCGACCTGCTGTTCCTGCTTTTTATTTTGTTTTTTTTCCCTGCTTTGCCTCTTGTACTCAGTAGTCCTCATCAACCAGGCGGCTGTCTCGACCCACCTGTTCATTGCCTTCGGACGCTTCGGCTTACCAGCGCTGATCTGCCACCTGTTCCTCGCTACTGTGCGGCTATCGCCGTAGGGATCTTCAAGCTGGCTGTTTATGCAGAGTGCTGACTGTCTCGTGCTCTTACGGACTAAGTCCTCTGAGTTTCTCAATAAAAACGTCTCATTCATTCTACCGCAGTTGGGTCCTGTTCCCTTTCCTGACATATATATATATATATATATATTCCATGTATGTTGATTATGTGAGAAGTGAAAAGAGTAAGATCATAAGTTACGCAATTGTATAAAGCCTTTCTTTAAAGTGAATTTCGTATTGTATTAATTGTATCTTAATTTTAATCAATGTTTTATCAAGCAGTTGCCTGGATTTAATAAATAAGAAGCAAATATAGCAAGCACTATAATAAGGACACAGAGCGGAGGCGCCTGCGCGTGAACTGGAGCTAGCCTCATAAATTAACCGACACTCAGTGTTTAAGCTACATGCCTCACAGGACTGAGAAATATATAGAAAGCATGAAATGTGTACTTTTAAACAAAACGATTCAAAACAAAATAAAACACTGCTCATGCAATCTGAATGAAATGTGCATTTCTCTCTGGCATGTTCACTACTGCGAAGATCGAGTCAGCATCGTCAACTCCATCTTTGCAGCCAACACAGAAAACACGTGTTTATTAATAAACAATTGAAATGTCTCCTGGCAATTTTTGACATAGGCTATTCATAATCTTTAGGCTACTTTTGCCGGTTCTTTGTGACATTTTTCATGAACGCGTCACCATCGCTTAATAGTTAATATTGTTCTTTGGTGTTCAGTTTATACAGGTTTTTTAAATAAAACAAATCTTACTTTTATTTTTGTAAATATTATTATTTATTTTTTTTGTAAGTAAATAAACCCGTGGCTGTGTTTGCATTAATACTGACCTTTCACAAGGCGCCGCATCTCACTGTGCACGCTAGCTACTTCACATACACCAGTTTGGAGTAGAATTCATCAATGCCAAATTTACACAATGCGCTGATGATGGCTGGTTTAATATTGTCAGCCGTTTTACGCAGTGAACTGTCCCACTCAGAGGTACACAGCACTCGTTCAATAAGCTCCCACTTATTGTTAATGTAGTGCAGAGTAACACAAAGGTAGCTGGTTTTTCTGTAATCATCAGTCCACATGTCCAATGTGACAGCTCCATTACTCCCCTCCAACTGCATTTTAAGTTCTGGGATTAGTTTTTGGCGAATCTCATATTTGATAAATATAATATAATTGCATATTTGTTTACACCTCGAGAAACCGTCATAGGGTCAGGCAGTAGTTGTTTAACATCCACACGACCAGCCCGAGCACCGACATCTATCAACACTTGTGCTAGTGCAAAAAATCCCTCGCCGTGTACTGCATCAAAGGGTCTAATATCATTGCATACAAAGTTCACAGACAGCCTGGTTATGATGTCCTTATCATCTCTACGAGGCACCTTCAGTTCTGTCCCCTTAGAAAGATACCGTTCGATAGAGCTGCCGATTAGTTTGTTACCGGCACAGGTATCTGCTTGCTTCCTCAGTGACGAAGTTCCACATTTGCGGCTATCGAACACGAAAACTTTAAGGTAGGTTTTGCATGCAGCAAAGCCTTTCACAATATTGCTTTCTTCATCTGAGATGACTCCAAATTTCTCCCACACACTGGACTTGAGTTTTGATGAAGTATTGTTGACAACTTTACAATCTCCTCTAGCTATTTTTTTTTTCAACTCCTCAGGATCCCTCTCGACGACTCATGCAGCAGTTCGCACAGTTGTGACTTTTTAAAAGTGGATCGTTGGCATAGAGACTCCTGGGAGGGCGCGGGCTCAAAAAAAAAAAATTTTTTTTTACTAACTTTAAATACAGACATAGTTTTGTAGATGTGTTCTTAAAAATATGCGCTTATTTTTACGTTTGCATGTGACGGTTTTGAACCCATGTTTAGACCCGTGTTTCCCCCGTGTCCGACCCGACCCGCACCCGTAACTGACACAGTTGGATATTTTTCACCCGTTTCAGCCAAATTTGCAGGTCACCCGCAGGTACCCGAACCTGTGCCGGACTCTGGCGCACGTACTGTACAGAGCAGCGCCAGGGCTGGGTCTGCCTCCTCCAGGGCCAGCGCTTGCAAGTTCACCACCTGATCCCTAAAAGGAGTGGTGGGAACTTTGGGCATTTTGGGCAACTTTGGGACTAGGTGACAAGCCACTGAAGTAACGCAGCATGCCATTTGCACATGGCACCCTAGCCCGTGGTAGAGGCGTCTGTTGACACTACAACATGTCTGGACACAGGTTCTAGGGGAACGCCAGCCCATAGAAACAAGGAGCCCAACAACGGAGTGAAGGATCGGAGGCAGGCCAGAGTGACTGTCACTCAGAGCATGCCCAGTTGCCATGCCCATCTCGGGACTCAGTCGTGAAGCCAGGTCTCAAATGGAGTAACCAGGTCTCAAATGGAGTAACCCGAGCGGTATGACTGCAGCCGAGGATGCCATATGCCCCAGGAGCCTCTGAAACAGTTTCATTGGAAACCGCTTTCTTGCCCTCGATTTGTCTCAGGCAATTCAGCAGTAACTACGCGCACTAATCTGTAAACCGCGCAAACATGGTGACCTAGTCTATTTCCATACCAAAAAAAGAGATCCTTTGTACAGGGGAAAGTTTGCTCTTTTCCCAGTTGACCTGAAGACCCAGTCGGACAAGCTGTCTGAGCACCAGATCCCTGTGCTCACATATCCGCGCTTGAGAGTGAGCTAGAATCAGCCAGTCGTCGAGGTAGTTGAGGATACGGACACCTCGTTCCCTGAGAGGAGCCAGGGCTCCCTCCGTGACCTTTATAAGTACGCGAGGAGACAGGGCCAACACAAATGGGAGAACCAATAGGAGAATAAGACATAAGACATAGGCGTACGTGGAGAGCACTGAGGTTATTGAGTGTCTACAGTGCCCATAGACAGAAGGAAATGGACAGAGCATTATATGCCCATAAGTGGAAGTAACAGGTACAATAAAGTTAATCAGTGTTAAGAGTAATAGTGTTCATAAGAAGTCCTGAGGCAATATTATGATTACTGGGGTAGAACGGTGTCTAAAATGTCATTGTAGAGTGATGTAGAGCTACATGGAGGAAAAACAAAACAAAACAAAGAAAGGGATTGTGTCGAGGAAGAATGGAGACATGAAAATATGTGTCCTTCAGGGCGATTGCTGCAAACCAATCCAACGTATGAATGCATTGGAAAATGTGCTTGGGCGTTAGCATCTTGAACGGGAGTCTGTGAAGAGCTCGGTTCCAGGATTGGCAGCAACCCATCTGTTTTCTTGGGTACAATGATGTAGGGGCCGTAAAAGCCGGACTTCATGTTGGCCGGAAGGACAGGCTCTATCACGCCCTTTGCCAGCAGGGTCACAACCTCAGCGCACTTGACAGGAACATCTTTGCCTACCATCGTCGAGTGAACACCCTGAAACCTGGAGGGATGCCAGGTGAACTGAATCGCGTAGCCGACCCTGATCATCCGGATGAGCCAGCGGGTTGGCCTGGGAAGCTCTAGTAAGGCTTCCAGAAACCGATCCAGCGGGGTCAAGGGGACTACAGGCATACCCACAGTGGGGCAGCGATGTGGAGCAGACAGCCCCGGCATGGGAGGCATATCGTCCCTTAGCGGGGGTGGAGTGCAGGCACTCGTCTGACTCCAAGTAGCAAAAAGAGCATGAGAAGGCGAAGCGTTCTCGAGCCAGCTTTGCATGGAAACTGGGGGGAATGCATGGGGAATGACAGCGGTGAGGAAGCACGTTGGCAACTGTCATTCATGGCCTCTGTGGACCCAGAGGTAGAGGAAACAGCTATTTTAGTGAAGGTTTGGGTCAGTGGTGGAACAGAAAGAAAATGAGAACAAAGGATTCTCCCCTGGCCCTCCTCCGGGGCAAGGAGTAGTCCTCCTAACATCTCCTGACAAGCTGACTTCTCCAACTTTGGGTCACCTGTCTCAAGAACGCTTCTTGGCCTGACGTTTGGCAGGTTTAGGGACAGAGACGGGCTGCACTGCCCCACTGCAGCTGTCTCCTCGCAGGGGTGAAGGCTGCTGCTGTGGCTGAGTGGGAGTGGAGGAGGCTGCAGGGGGGCACCCTCGGCGATGAGCAGGCTGGGGCGGCTGCATCGCAACAAGCGCTCCACTGGGAGAATGAGGGCAGTGAGGGCGGAGGAAGTACCAGAACGGTTTCGGGCAGTTAAAGGTGCCTTGTATGAACTGGTAACTTCCTGGTGCACTTCCGGGAAGACAGGAACCAGAGGGGGGTACTGGCGATCAGCACGAGCAGCCCCCAGGAACCAATTATCCAGCCTCAAGCGCTCGCGAAACAGGGTGGAGGATTCCACTCAAGCCCGATGCTCTCAGCTGCCCGGGAAAGCACGGCCGTCAGATAGGGATCAGACTCGGGCAACGCTGGCACTCCTGAGGGAGGCAATGCAGCCGTATCCTTATCTCCCGAGGACTCAAGCCCACCTTGTGATGTGGCGATCAACATAAGGTCCTCCTCCCGAGCCCTCCCGAATGAGATGTCAGGAGCCTAAAAGAGGGTACAGTAAACTCATCTGGACACTTAACCGGCTGCGGCGCTTGTGAGGGGGGTGTGGCCCGAGGAGGCTGGCTTGTGGGAGAAGCCCACACAGTAACCCTCAGATCACCTTGGCCACCAGCCGAAGTAGCCCTCTTATGAGAAAAGGAGCTAGAATGTGATGTGGCAGAGGGGACTCTATACCTTTTAAGGTCATCGAGTCTCGATCTTAACGCCAAAATTGTTATGTCCCCGCAATGAGAACATAAGCCTTCCACAAACGCAGTCTCAGTGTGCTGAAAGCCCAGACATGTGACACAGCAATCGTTGCCATCACAAGGAGCGATATACCGACCGCATCCAAAAACACACTGGCTAAATGACATCTTTAAAAAGACACAAACTCAGCCTGTTCTCTTTTAGCTCAAAGGAAATAGCTATTTTAGTTGCTGAAGCACTAAGGGGAACGCGGGAGCTGACGCAGGAAACCCAGACGAACCGCTGAATTGCCCCGTCACACCAACACCGGTTGATTCGTTTGTACCACTCCAGTGAAGCAGAAAATGATGTGCTCGGCTCTGAATTGAAAGCTTGAATGCAAGTTGCTCGCGCTGCTCCTTATATACCTGCTCTGAGGGGCAGAGCTCGCGATGCGTACCATTGGCTCGTTTTGTAACCACTCAAAGGTGATTGGGCTCTCGGGCGAGATCCCATTCATCAGACTCTTTCTGACGTAATATAGAACGTGACCAACTGAAAGGGAACTCAGACATCTAAGTCGAGAAGCACTGGGAGTGAAAATAAGGGCAATTCATCTGCAATTTAACCAAACTAACGTCACAGTAAAGATCTGCTCTTTAACAGGTCTTTGTAAACAGTTTCTAATGTGTTTGTGTGTGTTCACTGCTGTGAACTTTGTATGCACTTTGGATGGGTTAAATGCAGAGCACGAATTCTGAGTATGGGTCACCATACTTGGCTGTATGTCACGTCACGTCACTAATTCTTATATTATTGTTGCACATGCTTTTACATTCTTAGTGCGTCTATGACTGATTTGATGTGATGTATGACTTTCTACATCATCTTGTTTCATGATCTTGTCTACATCCAAATCCGCTCCAAACCCAAAGACCAGGTCTGTTTTGACATTTTTTTTTTTTTTTTTGCTTTGTCTGTGGCAATCCTGATGTACATTACCATATATTAAGAAAAGTCCAAATTCGAAATGTAAAGGTTCAATCAACATTTAGAAAAAAAAAAAAATGCATATGAGTTTCGATGATTATGATATAGTATCATACAAATCAGGCTGTTATAGCTCATAGTTAGAATATGAAAGAAAAAAAAATGCTCAGTTTTATTCAGAGGCCCAAACTGAGAAAACCAAATACAATTTGGTGCAGATAATTATGTTTAAATGGTCAAAAGTGATGAAATTCTGATGCTTGTAATGAAAATGAATGATATCAGACATTCAGACAAAAGACATGCAGCAGATTGTGTGCAACAGCAAAGTAACAACACTTGGTTGATCATTTAGAGGCTTTAGAAATGTGCATATAATATACTCTTTGATAGAGCAGCTCTATAGGGTTAATCTGTCCGTCTGTTCTTGTGATTATCATTGGCTCTGTAAAATTCATCTTCCTTTTTGTTGAGTCACATTAATGCCAAGACAACAGATTGGGTTGTTCTTGATCCTGTCCAACTGGAACTTAACCTCCGCCTTCCCAGCAGGCCTCTCAGTCTCTTCCTGCTCCATGTCTTAGACAAGGTGATTGAAATCATGAGGAAAATACAAAAGTACAAAGCTGAATAATATTATAGAGTGATAGGGTTTGGTATTCAGTCTGTAACTGTTAGGTTATTTAACTGTAGGCACTTTTATGTCCCAGGGTAGGGTTATTCATTCATTTATTTAATAATTCATGCAGTCATGCATTCATTCATTCATAAATAGTTTTGTGCTTCAAATAAAAAAAAAAGTTTAAGCATGACTACTAGATCTGATACTACACATAAATGTGGAACAAGTATGATATATGTAATGCAAAATAATAATAATAATTAATAATTAATAATAATAACTAGAATGTACATTTCCTGAAGAAAATGTGAGTGGTGCTTGCAGTGACAAAACTCGCCCCTCTGTTGCTAGGGTGTTGCAATGAGGCTGCTATGGTGGTTGCTAGGGTTCCCAGTGTGGTTACTAGGGTACTCTGGGTGATTGATATGGTGGTTTCTAGGGTACTCAGGACGGTTGGAAGGGCTGGTGCTAGGATTCTCAGGGTGGTTGCTATGATCAGTGATGGAGTACTCGAGTCCTGGACTCGGACTCGAGTCGGACTCGAGTCACTTTTCTTTGGACTCGAGTCCGACTCGAGACTCGACTTGGACTCGTGGACTGATGACTCGTACTTGGACTCGGACTAGAGGATATATAAAATCAGACTTGAACATTCATTACGTTGTTTTTGACTAAAAATGTTATAAACGTAAAAATTTTATATTTCGTGCCCAATCCTCACGCTAAATCACTCCGTCACTCACACACAAATGCTCTCTCTCTCTCTCTCTCTCTCTCTCTCTCTCACACACACACACACACACACACACACACACACACTCACACTCATTGTAATATGCACGTTTCTTTTTTTCGCCGAGTGTATTTCTGTAATACAGTGTTAAAGGATTAATTCACACAAAAATGAAAATTTCCTAATCATTTACTCCTCCCAATGCCATCCAGGATATCCATGGCATTTTTTCTTAAATTATGTTTTTTTAAGGAATACATTTCATGATGTTTTTTTCATATAATGGACTTCAATGCCTACCAACTCAGTTGGTTGCTATTGTTTCCTCAAAAAAATAAAAAAAAAAAATAAATACAAAATTTCAATTGGGGACTCGAGACTCGACTCGGACTCGAACTCTGGTAATGGTGACTCGACTTGGACTCGACTCGGACTCTTCTTTGGTGACTCGGACTTGGACTCGGACTTGAACACTGAGACTCGAGACTCGACTCGGACTCGACAGTTGGTGACTTGACTACAACACTGGCTAAGATAATCAGGGAGGTTGCTAGGGTGTTGCTATGTGGTTGCTAGGGTACCCTGGGTGGTTGCCTGGGGCGGTTTCTAGGGTCCCCATGATGGTTGCTAGGGCCGTTGCTAGGGTACCCAGGGTGGTTGCTAGGGTAATCGGGGTGTTTGCTAGGGTGTTGCTATGTGGTTGCTAGGGTACCCGGGGTGGTTGGTAGGGCAGTTGCTAGGGTCGCCATGATGGTTGCTAGGGTAACCGGGTGGTTGTTATGATGTTACTTGGTGGTTGGTAGTTGTCACAGATGGTAACTATGTAGTTATGATAGAGTTCTTAGCCCAGAACAGCTGGCAGCTGCCAATGATGATACTCCAAAGGCTGCTCGCCAATATAAACCAACCCCCATGCCTCTACGTTGTACTGATGCGGAGATATAGATCTTGCAAAATGGTTGCTATGGTACTGTGTTTGGTTGCTAGGGAGTGGCCTGGCTGCTGCCAATGATGATACTCCGAAGTCTGCTTGCTAGTATTAATGATATAAATCGACCCTCATGCCTTTATGATATTCAGATTTGAAGATATCTCTCTATGCTTTGGATTACGAGGGAGCTCCAAATGGTTGGTAGGGCGTGGCTATGAAGTGTTGAAGGTGATTCGTGCTTGGCCATTTGCTGCCCCGAGTCAAACGAGCCCACCTTCATGTTTCATTGACATTTCTATCAAAAGTTATTCATTTTATATTTTTCAATGGAAGTCTATAGAGCTTGTTGCTATGGGGCTCTCTATGGTTGCTAGGGCGTGGCTTGATAGATTCACAGTGATCCTGAGAGACTGATTGATTTCCTGATTAAATTGAGCCCACCCCCTTGTCTCTATGACATTGCGATCCAGAGTTATGTTCAATACAAAATCCCTATGTAATTTCCCATAATAGGAAAAACACACTGTTTCATGGGCGATCCCTCACCATAGAATGTCAATGGGGCAACTTTGGGGGCTCTTGCGCCCCAGGGCTACAACTTATACCCAAGTGCGGGGTATGTTCTCGCAAAGCCTGATAGCCTCTCCAAATGTGGTGATTCACATGTTTCTGTGAAATTCTCTCTCGGAGCTACGATCCGTCAAAGTTGGCCGCAATGTTACATCTATGGGTTTTTTTCTGCCATTTTTTCACCCGATGTACGAACATCGTACACCTGATCGCTTATAAAAGTCATAGCACGCATCTCCCGAATAGGCCGCACGATTTGATGCCAGTTTTGTTGGTCTGTGACAAAAGCTGCGGGACAAGTTACGCGCCGAAGTTTTGGCGGAAGAAGAAGAAGAATAAGCACGGAGCAAAGTAATAGTGATGCCTTGCCTCCGGCAAGCACCACTAACTAATAATGGGTTTTAAAGCTGAGTGTTACTTCAAAAACCCTAAATTTTTTGAAGAGCTGCAACTCTAATAAGCACTTCAAGACAAAATCATAAAACACTCATTCAACCCTAAAGCCCTGAAGTTTAGTCAAAGCCCAAAACAATTGTGATTGTTTTATTCTACGTTGAGACCTTTCAAATGATATATACGGTAACACATGAATGTCTGAGCTGTATGATATTTTGGACGTGTTGGAACATTAGACATACACAAAAAAAAATAAAAAAAAATAATGAAATAATTACTTATCAGCACTGCTTAAAGGTGCTGTAGGGAACTTTTGTAAAAAAATATTTTTTACATATTTATTAAACCTGTCATTATGTCCTGACAGTAAAATATAAGACAGATAATCTGTGAAAAAAAATCAAGCTCCTCTGGCTCTTCCCAGTGGTCCTATTGCCATTTCAGAAGGACTCCGTCAACACGAGAACCAGTGGTATGTCGTTTTTCCGTTCCCCAGCCAAGATGGCGGAGAGGCGAGTCAAGTATCTGAGGTTGACCGCCCTCCGCCAAGAGGGCAATGAAGTGGGTGCCCTGGCTCAGGTGTTCTGGTCCCTGGCCGAGGGCATGGGCTATAACGATGCGGCCCTTAAGGACTATTTTAATGATGGGCTGGATGATCCAGTGTCTCAGGATGAGATGGCGCAATTAGAGACACTGGAATTCTGGGAATTCATGCGCTACCTGCAGCATCGGTGTCGGTGGGATGCCCCAGCCACTCCGGTCTCTTCCGGCGGGGTGGTCGTCAGCCCAGCACCACTGCCCAGGATGGCTTTCAGCCCAGCGCCACAGCCCAAGATGGCCGCAAGCCCAGCGCCACAGCCCAAGATGGCCGCCAGCCTAGCGCCACAGCACAAGATGGCCGCCTGTCGAGAGTCATGGCCCAAGATGGCTGCCAGCCTAGCGCCACAGCCCAAGATGGCCACCAGCCTAGCGCCACAGCACAAGATGGCCGCCAGCCTAGCGCCACAGCACAAGATGGCTGCCAGCCCAGCGCCACAGCCCAAGATGGCCGCTAACCCAGCGCCACAGCCCAAGATGGCCGTCAGCCTAGCGCCACAGCCCAAGATGGCCGCGAGCCTAGCGCCACAGCACAAGATGACTGTCAGTCCAGCGCCACAGTACAAGATGGTGCCCGATGCAGAGGCGCTGCCCGATGGTGTTCCGAATGCCGATGCAGTGCCCAATGCCGTGGCCGAGGTGGTGCCCGAGGTCGTTCCCGATGCGGTGTCTGATGCTGTTCCGGAGGCTGAGGTGGTGCCCGAGGCTGTTCCAGAGGCCGAGGCGGTGCCCGATGCTAGTCCGGAGGCCGAGGTGGTGCTCGATGCTGTTCCGGAGGCCGAGGCAGTGCCGATGCCGAGGCGGTGCCCGAGGCTGATCCAGAGGCCGAGGCGGTGCCCGATGCTGTTCCGGAGGCCGAGGCGGTGCCCGATGCTGTTCCGGAGGTCGAGGCGGTGCCCGATGCTGTTCCGGAGGCCGAGGCGGTGCCGATGCCGAGGCGGTGCCCGAGGCTGATCCAGAGGCCGAAGCGGTGCCCGATGCTGTTCCGGAGGTCGAGGCGGTGCCCGATGCCGAGGCAGTGCCCAATGCTGGTCCGGAGTCTGAGACCGTTCCAGAGACAGTGCCCGAAGCCAAGGCGCTTCAGGTCTTCACAGACAGTCCAGAGTCTAGTCAGATTCTCGTGGACTCTCCGGAGTCGGGTCAGGTTCCGGTGGACTCTCCGGAGTCGAGTCAGGTTCCGGTGGACTCTACGGAGTCGAGTCATGTTCCAGTGGACTCTCCAGAATCGAGTCATGTACTATTGAATTCTCTGGTTTTGACCCTGCCTGGACTGTTTACCCCTTTGGATTATCCCTAAATAAACGACTACCTGCAATTGGTTCTGTCTCCGTGCCTCATTGCATCACGTACCGTGACAGTAACTTTGTTTGTGTTCAAAATGTAGATAATAAGCGAGTACACCATGAATCCATTTTCAAAACCGTGTTTTTGGCTTGTCCTGAATCACTAGGGTGCACCTATAATAAGTGTTTATATTTGGATTATTTTAGATTGCTTTGGGGGTACCGCGAGAACAGAGAGAAGTAGTTCTGGCTACGATGTTCTTCCGCAAGACGCAAGTAGTTCTGTTTATTAACCACTAGAGTGTCAAAAGTTCCCTACCGCAGCTTTAAGATTTAATCAAAGTGGCCACATGCATTGTAAAGATATAGTGTTTTATACAATACAGATCGTACCAAAGTCGCTTTACAGTGTTAAATAGAAAAATAGTTTGTCAATAATGCAAGAGGAATATCTTTAGAAATATCTAGACCATAATCTATCATTTAGATCTAAATATATCCCACATAGAGCTTTAACACAGAAGTTTCATAGAACCTCCTAGAGCCATGTGACGGATTACCCCCCCCCCATTCCAATTATACATCAACCCGTCCCTTAATCGCTCCTCTTCACCAGGGTAAGAGAGGGGCACAGAATTAGCCAGGTTATGTTATATGATTGGAATTTGTATTTATTTATTTATTTATTTATATGTTGATGGGGAGCATCCCACCTGTGGTACACTCTGGTTTTAGGGGCACTACTCTGCACTTACCCATAAAACAACTCAAAGTCTCTCTTCAAATAATATGATTTTTTTATTTTTTATTTTTTTTAGCAGCTTTTTCTTTAAAATAATGCTTTTCTATTAGGGCTGTGAATCTTTGGCAAGGCAGCGATTCGATTCGATTACGATTCATAGGTTTTCGATTCAATTCAAGAACGATTATTGCAAATTTAGAACGATTCAATTCGATTCGATTCACAATTAAATTCGATTCGATTCGATTACAACGATTCAATTCTGCATTCAGGGGATTATTAAAATGCTTCTACCAAATTATTTAAATGCTTAGTCAGGGGGCAAACTACAGTAGCATTTGTGGTTAGAGAACCATAGGTTAGAAAAAAAAAAAAAAAAAAAAAAAAAATTAAATGCTAGTTTAATGATGCGAGATGGCATACGTAAAAATGTATGTAAGCCAAGTTTTTAAAAAAAAGACCTTAAAGAGTATTATGTATAAGATAAGATTTTGTCACACCAGGGGCGTAGCCATAATTTCAGAAGTGACAGAAATGTCAAATACAATCATTTTATGTATGTAGCCTATATAATAAATATAATAATAATTATAATTATTATTATTATTATTTTAAAGGAATTATCTTATGTTTTAATTAGCTGTAATAAATCACTGCTGGACAATAATCAATCATTTGTTATCGATATTTTTTTCCTAATGGCAATGATTGTTTTATATACTAGGCTACATTTAATTAGCAATTATTTAAATTTTCTGCACATAATAAGGTAGAAAATATACTTTATAGTTTCTGTACTGTAATAAATGTCAATCAGCATGGCATCGTTCATAAATTGTTTGTGTTTTTTTTTTTTAGTTTCAGAAGTTTATTCTGCTTTTATTCAGTTTAGCTGAAGATATAGCCTGGCACGTCTATAAGAGCGAGATCGCTTCTCTTTCAGTGTGAAAACGTCTTCATCTCTAGGCTATTTAACCTTTCCTCTCCATCAGCGGATGATTCTGAAAGAAAACGCGCCAGATGTCTGTTTGCTAATGAAACAAACACTACTTTCATGCATCTGATTATCAGATAAATCTCGCGCTCTTATTTCAATGTCATTGTTAATGCTTTGGTTAATTTTAAAAGTCTACGTCGTATATTCGGTTCATCCGCATTACATTTCTGCTCCTTCCATGCAATAAAATCAGCTGTCGAAGCCTCTGGTAACTCCATCTGTAAGATGCAGAGAGCCATTGACAAACTACAGAAAAGTAAAACTACTTCATGTTAGCATTACTGGCCACGAGTCCTATAGATCACACGTCAGCTGCGTCAGAGACGAACGGAGCGCGAGCGCAATCCTGTGACAGTCTCAGGCGGTTAACAGTGGAGCGCGTGAAGGACAGATAAGAGGCACGATACACGAACACTCTTCAAGGTATCCATTAATTCGTGCGTGTAGTAATTTAATGTGTATACATTTTGAAAGCATTGAATCGCTATAGAAATCGCGATTCATTCGATTCTTAGCATTCTGAATCGATTACTGTCCAAGATTGGCGATTCACGATTCAAAAATCATGTTTCAAGATCGATGCATATGAATTGACAGGGTTTATAATCGATGCATCGAGAAAACGAATGAATCGTTACACCCCTATTTTCTATCATCCTTGTTCTAGTCCCATATCAGTGGCTGCTTATAAATCCCACACCAAAGAATGCTTATGCACCTACACATGTAGATAAACAAAGGTGAATCTCATAAAAACCTTCACATTATACTCTCAACCACAAAGACAATTAGGCCAGTTTTGGCAATTTAACAATTAAGCACATTTTCACACAAACTCACAACTGTAATATATGTGTCTGGACTTTCTTGTAATTACCAGTGTGAATTCTAAGTTTGCATTACATTTATTTAGGTTTAAATGCATTGAATTATTAAGACAATAGTCTACTACAGCATACAAAATAAAATAAACAGTGTAAAAATAGATAGAATATAAATAAACATTTTTGCTCTTGATTTAAAAAAAAAAAAAAAAAAAAAAGACCCAAAACATGTTCTTGAGTGGTTTTGTGAGATTCATTCACACATGCACATATGCAGATACACGTGTATTGTAATATTTAGAATTTTAAAATAATAATAATAATTATATATATATATATATATATATATATATATATATATATAGATAGATAGATAGATAGATAGATAGATAGATATATAGATAGATAGATATAAAGGTCAAAGGATCCTGAAGTCAGAGAAAAATGAATTCAGTTTATTTTTAGTGAACATCCCAGTCATGTCAGTTCTAATTTACACGTATGTTCAGTACATTTCAACAGTTTTGAGAACAAATCACAATATGATATTGGCTTTGCCGTGCCGTGCCGACTATTCTAGATCCAACAATGACACTGCAAACTGTAAATAACGTATTTAATGTAAAAACTATTTATTTATAACATTATGGCGATAATGGATGTTAACCGATTCTAAAAGTGGGCGGTTACATTGACCTCTTAAAGGGAAAAACAAACTGTTTCAGTCAAGCCTAGTTCACACTACACAATTTAAAACATTGGCAGATCAGTGTGCTGTTCAGACAACATGACTTCTTTGCTGTCTTCAAGTCATGGTTGGGTTCACAATATGCAACACTATGTAAATGATTCACAACAGTGGGTCACACACTAAACAACCTAACAACAACTCTGCCACCCAGCGACTCTATCCTGTCCCCAAATCATGGTTTTGTCACAAAAACACATGTGAGGAGTTGAAAGGTAATAACGCGATAACAACAAGTGAAACAAGAGTTCATTTGAAAATGAAAATCGGGAAGAAATTAGTGCTTCAAGCTGTTTTCATTATGAAAAAAATTGCTCCATTACTTGTGTCCAAACTTTTCTTTGTTGCTGCTGCAGATTTTCTTCTGATGACCTCAAACCATGTCTTTTTTCTCTCATTGGCTGAAGATAATCTTGAAACCTGACACCGTGTGATGTTGAGTCGGCTGACCGGTCCAGATATTTAGTATGCTAGATGTTTGTTTGGTGTCAGTGAAGTATCAGCGAGCCTCTTTGATGTGTCATTGAGTAGTTCACACATAAATATTGCCGAGCGCTAATCACCTGCTTATTTCCCACAATCTTAAATTGGGCTTAAAATCCTGTAGCATGAACTAGGCATACGAGGACAGGAAACAGGGAGAGAAAAGATTTTAAATCACTGAAATGTAAATTTGTCTGAAAAAAAAATCTTTAATTATATTATAATTACACCTCTGGAGACATGATAAAAAATAAATAAATATAAAACATGTCATGACACCCCTTTAAAATAATATCACAGTGTAAAAAAAAAAAAAAATATATATATATATATATATATATATATGTTTTTTAAAACAAAATAACAACAGTATGCAATATGGTTATTTAGCTAAATCAAATTTCTTCCTATTTATTTTTGAAATAAAATATGATCTGTGTACAGTGTCAGTTTATTCTCACAAACATATGCTTTTCCACGTACTCATGGTCGTAGCCACCTATGAGGTTTCTGAGGTCCAGACCTCTGTATTTTCCCTGTACTATTATACTTTGTAAAGTAAATTGCATAATAGGGTAATAAGTATTAACCCTTATTTGGTGCTGCAAAGATATAGCACAGCACCAAGAATAAACCAAACTCCACATCTGAGTTGCACCACTCGTCAGTGTCAAAAAATATTTTAGATGACCAGTCAAATCAAAGTTGGTGGGCTTTTTGTTCACAGAAGCAGCAGAGTGCAAATTTCAATGTGATGCTTCAATTAGAAGCCATAAAGTGTGAGATAAGATGCAAAAGTAACCAAACATTTAATATTCGTCAGCTGTTTTATTACAGAAATGTTAAATGACTGAAAAATAATCAGTAGTAGTCCTATATTGACGTGATTCATGTAATGTGAACAAGAAACTATTAGCGAAGCTGTTTTCATTAGGCATACGATTAATAATGAATGTGCACATATTGTGAATTTATTAAACTCAATTATGCAGCTTTCCTGGTAGCCTTCAGTAAAGTAATGTGTTTAATCAAATGTTTCATAAAACATATAAATATCAGTTAACCATTTGTTTACTTTCTGCACTGACAAATATAAAAATTAAAAGATTATAAATCTGCCCACTGACAGTTTTGAATTGTTATCCAAACGTTTTGTCTTCAAATTTGAATTTGATGGATACACAAAATTCTAATTGTAATTTGACTGAACTGTGGGGGATGGATTTGGGACCTTGGCAATTATAAAACCTTAGCTATGGCCCTGCATATACTGTATGTATTTAGAAAAATATAATGTAAATGTATTATAAATATACATGAATGCACTACACTGTTTGTGCATGCAAACTATGCTGTTATGCTTTTGTGAGACTATGCTTGTTGTATTTTTGTTGCACCTGTGTCTGCAAAAGTGTTTGACATTGTAAGACTTCAGGGGAAGTGAGCAGGACTCTTGGCAGCACGTTATCTAAAGCACTAGCAAGTGGATTAATGCTCCTTTGGGCCAAACACAATCCATTGTCCTGTTACACTACAGCAGAAAACCCACTTAATCTAATATCTGCTCTTTAACCCAATCAGAATGAATTATTATAATGCAGACAGACTGACGACAAAGCTACTCAAAGCTAAAAAAATCAAAGAAAAATACTATTGCTTGGAATCAATAAATATGAATTTTACATAAACGTATA
The DNA here is from genome assembly GCF_023724105.1 of Carassius gibelio. Classification (NCBI taxonomy): domain Eukaryota; kingdom Metazoa; phylum Chordata; class Actinopteri; order Cypriniformes; family Cyprinidae; genus Carassius; species Carassius gibelio. The sequence continues at coordinate 5,059,032 of NC_068375.1, read as the reverse complement.
AAAGCACCCTGGCACATATTCCTATGTAGTCGGCATGCTGTTGAGCTGTATCACATGCATGTGCTTTTGTAACGACTTGATGCATTTATTTATGTTCAGAAGGAGATACGAATCCTGGGAGATTTATTCCCTCCCAGTTTCAAAATTATTATTACTATAATTTTTTTTTTTTGTAATTTATTAATTAAAAAGCAGCCGGTGTTTCCTTTTGAGCTCTTTCCATGGGCAGAAATATTGACTGAGGCGTTGACTGTGGTGACAACACACGAAACCAAAGTGGAACTGGATATTTGTGATCTTTAATAATTCATTGCCAAAACCCAACATATCAAGGAAGCAATTACTGTTTTGTGGTAATTGGTTGCATATTGAATTACTGTCGTTATACCTCATGCCATATGTATTTTATTTATTTATTCATTTTTTTTTGTTGGATAGTGTTTCTATTTTCCCAAGTTAAAACCTGGTGACAGAAATGCATTATCCAGATATTGCGTCACATACAACTCAATGACCCCGCTGGCTCCGTCATGTTACAATCTACACATGATGTAGCAGTTTAGCATCAATGAGTGATTGGTGACCACAGATGTGGTGCTTCTGATCTAATGCTTAGGAATTTAGGCTGATAGTACAAGCTTGATCCAAGGCAATTGGGATGACTGTGAACCCAGATAGAGTAAATGGTCTTTGAGGTAAGAATTGCTAAAACTATCAAGACTGAGATAATACAAAACATATCCTAAATATGATCCTAAACATACGCCTTAGGTGATTTGAAAAGAAGCAAACGGTTATCGAAAAGAAAAATGCTTTGAAGAATTGCATTAAAACCAAATAGTTTGAAAATACAGAAAAATATATATCCTTCAGAAATAATTCTAATATAGAAACATTGATTATTATATACAAGTGGTGAAAACAGTTAATGCAGCTTCACATTTTTGTATATATGCTATATATATATATATATATATATATATATATATATATATATATATATATATATATATATATATATATATATATATATATATATATATATATGCTATTGTTGTTGGACACATTATGTGACATGAAGCCCCCTGAATTGAGGTGCAGGTTTAATATTCAGACACTGAAAGCTTCTGCTGCCCTTCAGGTGCTCTCAGATGCCAAGATACAGTAGCAGATCTGGCTCTCTGCATTGGACCATATGGTCAGATATGGATAATCTTTGGCACAGATGTGTGATATGAAAGTGTCCCATGAGCAACAACTCGTCATGTTTTCATTCAACAGACTTTTCTAATAGATTAGAAGCAGAGAAGCCCAGTAGACTTCCTTCACTCACATCTGATTTATAGGACGGGTCAAGGCAATATGTTAGACAGATACCCAACTGCTTGCTAAACACTTCTACAGTACATCACAGCGTGCACTTCCACATAAATACAGGCCAGAGCATTTTATTTATTTATTTATTTTTGCATCTAAACTTTCTTTATTTTTTATTTTTCACTTAAATTCACAGTAAAAATTGCTGACACATTGCGTATTTGGATTGCACACTGATGCCTATTTATTCATAAAAAATAAAAATAAAAAATATAATTATAACTGTGTATTTTTGTTGTGTTAACTTTACAGTGTACTGATAACCACCATACTAATCATATGTGATGTCACACAGGCCTCAGGAATTGCATTTTTATTGTTATTTACTGCAAATGTATATGCATTTATCCCAGTGAATTCTGGGTCTGCCTTATCCAGATGCTGCCAAAATATGGTACTATTTATGCATAGTACCACTAATATGCAGCCTGATGACCTTTTGGAACAATGTTTTAATCAAGAAAAGGCTTTTATTATTCATAAAGAGGGGTTTAGGACCAAACTTTTTGGTGTTGATTGCAAAAGGCAGCTGACCAAGCAAATAATAAACAGTGTATCAAAATTAATAGAATTATAAATGTGTGTGTGTGTGTGGGCATGTTTTTGTAACATATCAGGACACAACTCTGTTTAATGACATGGGTATGACACAGGTATTACAAGGAGAGGGTGACTTTTGAGGACATAACCCATGTCCCCATTTTTCAAAACGCTTATAAATCATACAGAATGAGGTTTTTTTGAGAAAGTAAAAATGCACAAGTTTCCTGTGAGAGTTAGGGTTAGGGTTGGTGAAGGGTGATAGAATATACAGTTTGTACAGTATAAAAACCATTACGCCTATGGGATGTCCCCACTTTTCACAAAAACAAACGTGTGTGTGTGTGTCTGTGTGTGTGTGTGTGTGTGTGTGTGTGTGTAACCAACTGTTTATTTGTGATCAGTTGTTTTATATAATTGCAGATGTGATATTGATGTCTGCAGGAGTCTCAATATAAACAACCGTACTCATTTAATGTAATTTATTTATAAAGCTAATATATATATAAAAAAAAGAAGAAAAGAAAAGAAGAAAAGTTGACCACTGTGCTGTACAGAAAGAAAAGGGTCAACCTAAAAGAAACAACACAATTTAGGTTAAAATAATACTAAAAATTAAAATGTATTAAATGCAAAGGTAAAAAGATGGGACTTTGACTTAGGTTTCTGCAGTATTTGCAGTATTCTGCATTGTCCGTCTCTACTGCTAACTGCTTCTGAAATGTCGACCTTCCTCTTGAACTAATCCCTCTTTATGTGAGGTAGCAGTAGTTTGTGTGACTCCTCGGATGAAGGCATTTGCACACCTGGCCTCAGATGACATTCACCCATTTTTCTCCAGCCCACACCTTCTCAGGGAGCAGAAAGTTGCTTACAAGTCTGAATAATTAAGGTGAGATGTTGCAGCAGCCATTCCATGTTCCCTCTCAACAGATGGGCTACGTGGGCTGCAAGGTTAGTGTGCAGTGACGATGAGCAAATCCATGACCCTGAAACACTGCAGCACAAATCAATGATCTGTTTCTCATAGGTTGACATGAGGAAAGGACTGACGCATGCAAGCTAAAATTATTTTGTAATAGTCAGTCCAAAGGAAATCTGATGGCAGCTTGTGTTTAAATGATATTTCACGTTAACATGCTTGCTGCATCAGTCTAATTGTCTGGACTGTGTGCTTTTCTCTTTTTCAGTCCACTGGGCAGTTTTGCATCATAAACCTTGTGCAAAAGTACTACACTTTATTATTTAAAGCAGAGTAGACATTATATACTAATTATATTAAAATATTATATTTAGATGCAAACTGAATTTAATGTTTTAAGGCACTTAGTTGCATGTTAATTGCAATTACATGAACGTGTATATAGTATTACATTTAAAAAATATTTCAAATGAAATTAGCTTATTTTTTGAATGTTTCTGACCCACTTAAAGGTCCCCTGAAATGCTTTGAAACACACAGCATTATTCTATGTGTTGACATCATTTTAACTGAAACAGGAAGACAGGATGGGACTTATCAAACAGCCCCACCCCTTTTTTAAATAGCCAATAGCGTTCATTCATACCACAGTTTGACCTGACTGTTGAGATCCACTGAAAAATCACATCCATATTGCTATAAAATATAGCATTCTGTGTAGAATTCAAATAGGTCTGATACAGGCACATGCACACATAGACATCAAAGGGGGCTTGAGCACCTGCCCTTTTTATTCCTGGAGAGAAAGTGCCCTTTTTTCTGGGGTGTTTTTTTTTTTTTTTTTTTTTTTTTAATATATATTCCACAGCTTCCATGTCAAACAAATATATTTATTGAAGAATAGTATATCTAAATATCAGGTCAGGAGTTCTGAAGCGCTCATTGAGAACCGTTTCTGTCAGACGCGTCTGATTCGTTGAGAACCGAGGAGCTGATGATACTGCGCATGTGTGATTCAGTGTGAAGCAGACTGACTCACAGCTCGTCTGAACCGAACTGATTCTTTTGGTGATTGATTCTGAACTGATTCTGTGCTTATGTTATAAGCGCGGGTAAACTGAAGGCTTGAATTAAGGGCAGTCATCGCTAATGACATTACATCGAGCGCAAAAGAACCGGTGAACCGTTTTTTTTTTTTTTCAACTGGTTTATTTGATCGAATTGTCCGAAAGAACCGGTTCACTTGAGCACCTGCTCCTTTGCCCCAAAAGTGCCCTTTTGTCAAAGCAAAATTTCCTCGAATTTTTTTTTGTAATAACATACCCTTTTGTGAATGCCTGCCAACGCCCAATCATAATATTATTACAATTTATTAATAATAATTTAGTCGTAAATAAAATGACCAATATGATGACCTTTCACCTGACCGGGAAAATTCCTCAGGCCGCACGCAGATTTTTAATTGCTCAAAGATATTTTCAACACCGCAGCAGCTGGTAAGTGGTGTTTCATTCTCAGCGAAGTGATTTTGATGTTTATTTACTTATTATTATTTTACAAGAACGATGTGATGTGAGAACATGCAGATATGTTACTGTGTGTAGCCTGTAGTGTAAAAGTAACACTAGCGTTAGCTGTTTGAGTATGGAAGCATATGGGTAGCATTATTCAATTTGGGATGTAATATGCAAAATGACAATGCAATATGTAAAATGGCAATGCATTTCTGTATTTACATTTACATTTTCCAATACATTTGTGCAACGTTTGGTGCAAAATGAAAATGAAAATTAAATTACATAATTTTCATTTGCCATTTACTACACCAGTTTTAATATGTAAAATGAATATTAATTTTAACGCTTTATAAGTTGCAAAATTAAAATTAAAATGTATTACAGAAATGATTAGATATGTCTAACATGTTAAAGCAAAAACTGTGGCAAAATGATCATTTAAATTCTATTTTTCTTAATTGCATTAACACTCACAGTCAAGACACTTACGATTGCATTTTCATTCGGTGTCCCGCAATGAATGTAGCAAAATTCAATGTGCACATTGAAAATGCATTCCGAGCCGATCACGTGTCCCCGCCCTCGCGCCACGTCAATCATTGTGTGAACAAGGCGGGGCTTACAGAAGGTCAGAGACTCAAGTCTCAAGAAGAGGATTCAATCAAGTGAGACAACATGGACAAGGCAGTTGGTCCGTGTATGTTTTGATCATTTCGGTTTATGGCTTCAATATTTCATTCGGACTTGTGGGCGGAGCTGAAATGCTGCTTTCATCTGATTGGCCGAATCGGATCGGTTGTCATCTGACAGCCTTCAGCTGAAATGTCTGAAACTACACTCACTGTTAATTAGCATAATATTTGAGTCAGATGTAGCTGGGCACATAATTCGTGCTGCTGAGACCTGCAAATTATTTCTAGGTTGTAGTATTGTATGAATTTTGTCCCACTGATAAAAACAGTGCAAATAGTTCTGTCCCTTTGGATAACAGTAAAGTGGAAATAAATATAGTTAAATTTATGAAATAAAATTAAATAGGATTTTTTTGGAAGGTAAGTCTGGCCAGTTATACAAGCAACACGAGTCGGACGAGTCTAAAGATATGAGCTGAATTGGGTGAAACATTAAAGTTCTAGTCTGTGTCAATTACTCTCATAATAAATAATAATAATAATGTTAACTGTATTTTTCGGTATAAGTTGCATCAGTCCAAAAATACGTCATGACGAGGAAAAAAACATATATAAGTCGCACTGGACTATATGTCACATTTATTCAAGACCAAGATAAAACATTACCGTCTACACCCGCGAGAGGGCGCTCTGTGGTAGGCTACAAGAGCACTGAGCAGCATAGAGCTAATTTTACTATTTTTATTTAGAAATTTAACTATATTAATTTTTACAATTATTTATTAATGTCTCTCTCTCACACACACACACACACACACACACATACCTAGTGCCTTATGACTTAAAAGATGAGAGTGGTAAATGTTACAGACATGGAACTGTTCAGTCTATTATTGATTTTAATTTCCACTTCACTGTTATCCAAAGGGACAGAACTATTTGCACTGTATTTATCAGTGGGACAATATTCATACAATACTACAACCTAGAAATAATTTGCAGGTCTCATCAGCACGAATTATGTGCCCAGCTACATCTGATTCAAATATTATGCTAATTAACAGTGAGCGTAGTTTCAGACATTACAGTGCTTCACTCGCACTGACTCTTATTTTGCCTGAAAGAATGACAAGACCGAGCTGAAGGCTGTCAGATGAAAACCGATCCGATTCGACCAATCAGATGAAAGCAGCGTTTCAGCTCCGCCCACAAGTCCGAATGAAATATTGAAGCCATAAACCGAAATGATCAAAACATACACGGACCAACTGCCTTGTCCATGTTGTCTCACTTGATTGAATCCTCTTCTTGAGACTTGAGTCTCTGACCTTCTGTAAGCCCCGCCTTGTTCACACAATGATTGACGTGGCGCGAGGGCGGGGACACGTGATCGGCTCGGAATGCATTTTCAATGTGCACATTGAGTTTTGCTACATTCATTGCGGGACACTGAATGAAAATGCAATCGTAAGTGTCTTGACTGTGAGTGTTAATGCAATTAAGAAAAATAGCATTTAAATGATCATTTTGCCACAGTTTTTGCTTTAACATGTTAGACATATCTAATCATTTCTGTAATACATTTTCATTTTAATTTTGCAACTTATAAAGCGTTAAAATTAATATTCATTTTACATATTAAAACTGGTGTAGTAAATGGCAAATTAAAATTATGTAATTTAATTTTCATTTTCATTTTGCACCAAACGTTACACAAATGTATTGGAAAATGTAAATGTAAATACAGAAATGCATTGCCATTTTACATATTGCATTGTCATTTTGCATATTACATCCCAAATTGAATAATGCTACCCATATGCTTCCATATTTGAGGGAGAAAGGTTTCACAGGCATCGAGGGGTCTGGTCTTTTTTATGTTATTTGACTAAACTTTTTTATATTACAGTACTTATTTATTTTTTAACACGTTGAGTGCCTTAAAAATAATTATCACAACACTGGTAAGGCTTATTTAGATTTTCTCATTCTCTGAATTATCATTATAAAAATTCAGGAATTAATTATATAATTATATTTTAAATGTGACGCAATTTTTTTTTTCTCAAATAGCAACAGTGTTTACAACAGCAAGACCACTTTAGCCTGTAAACTCAATAATATCTCTCTGGAAATAAATGTAAAAATATCAATGTCAATAAAAAATGCATGATATACCTGACATCAAAGTGCACTGTGAAGGATATGAATAACAAATGGAGCCTGTCATTTGTTTACATTGCAAAGGTGTTCGATTTCTAAACAATAACAACTACAACAGTAATAATAATATTAATCACTATATTCCAGTGGATCAGTTTTTTATGTTTTGTATCAATATTTAAGGTGGACTTATTGATTAGGTGCAAGAGTAGTAGTGATGGTTAAAATAATAGTTTAATGCTGAAACAGAGAAGAAAAAGCCATCAGGTTGGGACAATATAAGACATTTCAGTTTCTAATCCCAGAGCTATTATTATTTTAAACTTAAAATTGTCTTCTATATTGTTTCTTTGCATCAAAGCATTTGCTGCTGTATCAATACATAACCATCCATATCGATACGTGAATCCGCAAGGAATGCATCACAATATATTGCTGTATTGATATTTTGAACAGCGCCATTTAAAACCTTGTTCCATGTGCCCCTTTTATACTTTGAGCACCTGCCCCTCCAAAGGTCTCTGCATGGCCCTGGTCTGATATGTTTTGTGGTCTGCACTGACGTGCGCAGGTGTTCCGCTCCATGCTATCATGTCTCTGGACCGGAGCAGTGTGTATGTGGTGTGGTGGTTAGCGTGACACCAGACTTCTTTTTCCTCAATGGAAAGTATATTTACACTGTCTGAATCATTCCTTGTCCCCTATATACAGCACTATAAAATACTATCATAAAATACAGAAAATACTAATTCTGTAAACAAGTCACTGATTACAGACGCGGCTTCAGCGTCTATTTATGGTGTAGGGGCAGGCCCTTTGGATTCTAGAAAGCATTTGATTGGACAGAAGATCTGATGAGAAGTTGAAGTGGGTTGTGATATCATGAAAACCCGTGATCCATTTTAGCGGAAGTGAGAGACTGTAAGTTCCCTTTCAAGGGTCCTGTTTATAGTCGCGCCGGTAGTGACATCAGTCACTGTAGCCGGCCTACATGGTGGTGTTTTTTCAATGTATGATTCAGACACGGGTCATGACGATATTTTCGCCATAGCAGCCCCTAGAGGACGTAGTGTCTCGTTCCCTGTTCCCTGTTAATGTTACATTCATAACCGGAGACGTTTTGAATACTTATATCTCCTTTATGCAAATGTTGTCATTGTTTTGGAACACACCAGCTTATTCATAACCTTAAGGCTTACATATTATACTACATGCTAAAAACTAAAATTTTGATTTCATGGGGACTTTAAGCAGGATGTAAGTACATTCTAATATGTAATTTTACATATTGTCTTTGAAATATAATTAAAGTGTAATGCTGAATAAACGGACAAGCATTTATGCCACTTCTATTCAAACTTGTATATCATGTATTGTAATAATAAAGGTGACTTGACTTGAACCTAGGTTTACTTGCTTCAAAGTCGTTGCTATGGAAATGATATATATACCATGGCGGGAAGATCAAGGAAAGAGTCCACTCAAGGCACCAAAGAGACATACAGGAGCGATGTTCCCTCAAAGCTGCAAAGCTACCAATTGAGCTACAGGAACACTTCAATTTAACAATTCTAGTTAAGTCCAAAATAATTGCAATGATCATGCAAACCTCTATAGAGTTGGTGTCATTATAGCAGCGGTTCTCAATTCCTGTCCTCGCGCCCCATTGTTCTGCATATTTTGTACGTTTCTCTTATTGCTTCAGATGTTTGTTCGAACATAAGTGCCCTGCGAAGTAGACATCACAGTATAATCCACCATGATTCCAGTTCGAGGTGAACATTTATGTTCCACTCAAAGTCCATTGAAGTGCACGAGACGTGTATTTAAATTATATTGATTTACAGAGGTATATGTCACACTTTTCCGTGTGTGCAGACGAAAGTTGTGCAATGCAAATCCGTGAATCAATGTTCCTGAAGTGAAGTAAAATTAAATTAAATTTCAACAGATACCTGCAATCCAGTACGGAGCAGTAAACACTGTGTAGAGACCATGTCAATCGGAACACAGTTCATGGCATGCACAGAGCTCACTTCTAACGAGTTGATTATCTGAATCAGGTGTGTTAACAAAGAGGCATGAGGACTGGAATTGAGAACCACTGCACTATAGAGTTTGAACTGGTGAATGTGGTTTACAGGTTTCATAGAAAGAATGTTTTGTGCCAAATCAGTCGTTGTAGAAATCTAATACTTTAATCTAATACTTTTTAGCGCCAGCACAAGCCTAAGGATGTTAAATAAAACATAATATGTTTTTTATTGGCTTTATTAGGTATAACCATCTTAAGTATATTATAGTAAATATTTTAACTAATCTGTTTGATTTTAATGTATTTATTTATTGCTTATGTCATGTCCTGTAGCTGCCGTGCATATTGAGTTTAAGCTTATCACTAGTTTTATTTTGATTTCCCGAGTCCGCTATTTATCTAATATCCCATAAGCATCGCCAGCGTGATTGTTGTTAATGCCGGGCTTACATTGCTAAAACTCTATTCGCACACATTACAGTTGCGTTACTAACTGTTACTTGCTTTAATGGCAGATGTATGTCTACCTTTGAGTGGAGGTGAGGACACATTCAAGCTGCATTAGAGATCTCCATCCGAAACCACTTCGCTCCCCTCCATGAGATGAAACGTGACGCAGTGATAGTCAGAGACTCCATCGTGCAACACTTCCATGCTACGCTAGCCAAAGGTAAAGTGCACACTCACTATTTCCCTGGTGCTCGTGTTCTCAGAGTTTCTGCAAAGATACCTGCAATACTGAAGGCTTCAGGAGCCTTCTCAAGACGGTGCGCAGCACGATGCTAGTGGGGACGATCATCGTATCAGGACCACTGCCCACGTATCGACGAGTACACGAAAAGTTCAGTAGAATTTCAGCTTTAAATGAATGGTTATTGTCATGGTGAAAAGAACAGAAACTGCTATTTGTTAATAATTGGAATCTTTTCTGGGAGCATCCCAAGTTTTATTCACACTGATGGCCTGCACCCAAGTCGGAGCTGAGCTCCTCTCGGACAACATCTCCAGGACACTTTGCTCCATATGACTAGTAAGCCAATTCTCAAATAACTACTATGAAGGCTTTTGTTCTTCTACCCGCTTAAATGATAGAAGTACTTGGCACTGTCCAATCTATTAAGATTGTGTCTGTCAAAATATTAGTTCAATGAAGGATCTAGAATTTTTTTTTTTTTTGTGATTAATGTAAAATAAATTAACAAAAACAAAAGTTTTGTCAGGGTTACTGAGGGAGAGGACCCAGATGGAGAATGAACAAGGAACGTTTATTGACAAAAGACAAAGCACGATAGGAGGGAGTGGCTTGAACAGTCCAGACAGTAGGATTGGGTAGATGGGTAGACAGTGGAGCAGGCAGTTGGGGGGGATGACCGCCGAGGGGGGCTCTGGGTGACAACCGAGTGCAGGACTGTAGAGGAGGCTGTACAAGGGACCAGACCACAACACCAGGAACCAAGGGCACTTGACTATAGAGGTATAGCCACACACGTCACACCTCCAGGCGGGGAGACCCAGTAGCCAGGGAGAAGGCAGCGGGCAAGACAGGAACAGACAGAACTCACAAAACACTAGACAAGACTTAAGACAATGTCACGGGGTGACGAAAGGAAAGCGGAACTAAGTCCCGCCGGAATTTTGTGTTCCCCTCGGGATGGTGTCGCGGTAACACCGGTCCACTTCCGGGTTGCGCCCGATGTCGCAATAACAACGCTAATGACAGATTGACATCTGGTGTGGGGAGTTTGATGTGGCGATCTGTGAGAGGATTATGGAGGCGGAGTAACCACATAAAAAGAGAAGTGCAGAGACCATGGGGGAGGTTGTGATTCTTTTTGGTCGTTCGTGCTCCCGGCTATTCTTCCTGGTTGGCTTGCCCCCGTGTGTGGTTCTTCTCTTTGGATGTGTTCCCCTAGGAGAGGTGAATTCCTGGGACGTTTGGGCTGGCGTGTGGAGGTATTTGAGGACTATTGTGGGGTTTCGGTTATTTGGCTGTGTAACAGATATATCAGCGATCGAGTGGAGATATTCAGGACAGAAAGAGTGTGAGCTCTGGAAAGTAAGTGAAGACCAGGCCGCGCCATCACTATCGGAGGGAAGTTAAGAGACCTGATCTGGGACTTCGGTCAATTGTATACATCTGGACTGGGAGTGATAACGTTGTGAAGTGGACGGAGTCATCGTTGGGTGAGTGCTGGCTCTATTTGCACTAAGAGTGGGTGTGCCGTGTCTGAAGTGGTGTGTTGCACAATAAATCGTTTGAAGTGAAGTTACAGAGTGTGGGGAAGATATATAGAGTTAATGCCGGACGCTCACCATCCCGAGAGCCCACCACCGTCACCGTAATCCACACCCAGGCACTCAACTGAAGCATCTCCCAGCCGTAAGCCCCACTACTTATTCAAGAACACATACTTACTGTTGATTACTTACTCTGCTGTGCAGATCGCAGGATCCTCTGGGCCGAATGCCGCATGTGATGTCCCTATGAAAGGAGGTGGACACAAGAATTATTCCTTTCCCGGTCACAACCGAAGCCTCTCCCAGCCGTAAGCCCCACTACTTATTCAAGAACGCATACTGGCTGTTGATTACCTACTCTGCTGTGCAGATCGCAGGATCCTCTGGGCCGAATGCCGCATGTGATGTCCCTATGAAAGGAGGTGGACACAAGAATTATTCCTTTCCCGGTCACAACCGAAGTCTCTCCCAGCCGTAAGCCCCACTACTTATTCAAGAACGCATACTGGCTGTTGATTACCTACTCTGCTGTGCAGATCGCAGGATCCTCTGGGCCGAATGCCGCATGTGATGTCCCTATGAAAGGAGGTGGACACAAGAATTATTCCTTTCCCGGTCACAACCGAAGCCTCTCCCAGCCGTAAGCCCCACTACTTATTCAAGAACGCATACTTGCTGTTGATTACCTACTCTGCTGTGCAGATCGCAGGATCCTCTGGGCCGAATGCTGTATGTGATGTCCCTGTAGAAAGAGGTGGACACACGAATTATTCCCTTCCCGGTCTTAACCGAAGCCTCTCCCAGCCGTAAGCCCCACTACTTATTCAAGAACGCATACTTGCTGTTGATTACCTACTCTGCTGTGCAGATCGCAGGATCCTCTGGGCCGAATGCTGCATGTGATGTCCCTGTAGAAAGAGGTGGACACACGAATTATTCCTTTCCCGGTCTTAACCGAAGCATCTCCCAGCCGTAAGCCCCACTACTTATTCAAGAACGCATACTTGCTGTTGATTACCTACTCTGCTGTGCAGATCGCAGGATCCTCTGGGCCGAATGCTGTATGTGATGCCCCTGTAGAAAGAGGTGGACACACGAATTATTCCCTTCCCGGTCTTAACCGAAGCATCTCCTAGCCGTAAGCCCCATTACTTATTCAAGGACACATACTTACTGTTGATTACTTACCCCGCTGTGCAGACCACAGGATTCTCTGGGCCGAATGCTGCATGTGATGTCCCTGTAGAAGGAGGTGGACACGAGAATTATTCCTTTTCCCGGTCTCGACCGAAACATCCACGAGCTCTACTTACCCGGATACCCCCCCTCACTCCGGGACGGGTGACAGACTACCCTGGCTCTTGCTGGCCCCGTACAGGCACAAACTGCCGACGACTCCACGCCTTCCCGGCGTCCGAGGTCTGGCTCCATTCTGGTCGGGAGACACGGAAGGAACACTGAACTTTTAAACTGCTTTTAATCAAATAAAACCCTGTTCATTTTTTTATACTCTCGTCTGTCTGGTTCTTCTGGTACGCTCCCCGAGGTGATCCTGGGTTTCAGGGGTGGGTGCAGTCTGGCTTGGCCCCCCCGACCTGTGACAACAACATGAGAACAACAACAACAACTATAATAATAATGGGCAAAAATCAGACAAGGGTGCGATGACCTAGAAACCAGATTAACTAGGGAAATAACCAAAGTAAACTAAAAAGGTAAAAAACAAATACAAAACAAAGTTCTTGAAATAACTGGAAGACTAACCAAGAAAATAACTCAAAAGGGGAAAATAAATACTTTAAAGAACAAGTCAAACTTAAGTCAAATTAAAAGTGAGATCCAAACAAAAAGAAACACTTAAACTAGACTAGAATAAACAGTGACAAGATAAACTTAAACTAACAAATACCAGACTTAAACTGACAAGGGAAAAACGCTATTAGTTTAGAACAGCTAGCACACTAAGCAGACACTAACTCACACACAAAACGAACCAGCAAACACACGAGGGAAGTGATCACAATAAGAGCATACAGAGACATGAGAAACAGGTGACAACACTCTGACTAATCGGGACTAAACAAGAGGGCGTGACCAGGGAAAACAAGGAGGTGGGACAAGAGGAGCACGTGGTAGACACAAGAGACACAACCATGTGCTCAGGCACAAAATAAACAAAGACACATTGAACAAAGACAGTACAGACAAGACTGTCAGGGCAGGATCCTGACAAGTTTGGGCTCATAAAAATTAGATCACTCACAACCAAAGCAGTTATTTTAAAATAAATGATCACAGATAATAGTTTTGAAATCTGGCTAAATCCAAATTATTATATTGGTCTAAATGAGTCTACTTCACCAAACTAAAGTTATAAGCATGAGCCTCGTCAGGCTGGTCTTTGGGGGTGATGTTGCAAATATATATAGTGACATTCTCAATGTAACACAGAAAACAGGATTAACTCATTTCAAATACATATGTTTAATGTTACACTCTCAGATAAGCAAAATAAATCTATTGTATCTCTTGCTCTGGCTACTGTGTATAGACCACCAGGGCCGTATACAGAATTCCTAGAGAATTTGCAGATTTCCTCTCAGACCCTTTGGCTACTGCTGATTAAAGCACTGATCATCAGAGATTTTAATATGCACGTTGATAATACAAATTATGCATTAGGACTTGTGTTTACTGACCTAATAAACTTTTTTGGAGTCAAGCAAAATGTCACTGTGCCCACTCATCATTTTAATCATACACTAGATTTAATTTTATCACATGGAATTGTTTTTACTGATATAGATATCGTACCTCAAAATGATGATGTTACTGACCATTTCCTTGTATTGTGCATGCTGCATATCACTGATATTAACCGAATGGCTCCGCGTTAGCATCTGGGCAGAATTATTGTTCCAGCCACCACAGACAGATTTGCAAATAACCTGCCTGATTTATCTCAACTGCTATGTGTACCCAAAAATACACGTGAACTAAACGAAATGACTGGCAACATGGGAACTATTTTCTCTAAAACATTAGAAGCTGTTGCCCCCATCAAATTGAAAAAGGTTAGACAAAAAAGTACTCCCGACTGGAGTGGGTGTGTGAGAGGAGGGGCGCTGTACGAGTCAGGGCTGGCGGCGTGTGATGGGGCACACCCAGGGCTGGACTGGGACAAAAAAAGGGCTCTGGCATTTTTGCTCAGACCGGCCCACCACAATCGGTCCGACATAACCAACCAGTACACCATCCTTGTGGCCCCTGTATATATTCATATCTACCGTTCCATTCCCAAAAAACCCTACAAAGCTGAGAACTAAGTGCCATGGACCAGTGTCCCAGAGCAAGTGGACCAGTGTACTCATTCTCTCTTGACTGACTCCCTGGTGATCAAAGGTGCCCTTCTCCACTGCTAACTCAACCTGGCTTGACTATACATAAGGACAAAGAGAGAGATGATTACAATTATTTGGAAGAGTTATTAAAAGTACACTTAGTAAGGATCCATTTTGGTTATATAGTCCTGTATTCTTGAAGAGCAGGATTTCTAGATGGACAATGTGCTCCATGTTATAAAAGCTAGTTAATCATTTAGAACACAATAGAATGTGGATGTAGAATACTGCTAATTCTAAAAAGATTTTTTTTTTTTTTCAATGAACCAGACAGCAGAAAAACTAGTTTACAATTGCAAGTATAGGCTACTTTGTTTTAAAGAGCACAAACCCCTCTTTAATATGACACCAAACAACATTTAGCTATCATTGTTGAGATACTTCCCATAAAAAAGAAAAACAAACTATGCTACCAAATTACTCACACAAAACATCCTAATAATATATATGATATTCAAATTACTCACTCACCATTAATATTGCATATAAATGATATTGGAAATTCATTAGAAACATGAGAAAATATCTACTTTGTTGAATATACAGCTTTCAAAATGCAAGGCGGGTTTTAATCCCCAAATATCATGCGTTAGCTACTTCTCTCGCGACGTGTAACTCGTCGTGGGCGCTTTGACGCAGCCGTTTTGAGTAATAATTAAAAATAATCAAATGGCATCATTTAAGTTTTCTAGAGAAGGGCGTATGTCCATTATGGGTTTTAAAGGGTTAACATTAAAATAGTCAGTCGAAGTTGCAATTGAATAAGTTAACTCTGCTAACCTAGCTACAAAAACAATGCAAAATAGCTTATGCTGTGTTATTTGACTTTAGCTGACTGAGTAGCTAGTGTAGTAGGTAAAAATCTGACAGACTTTATAATAGCGACAACGATTGTTATCTTATTATAATATTCATTAATTTATGTAACGTTAAATCATCACACTATCCTCCTGCACCCGCCCTGATTAACACTCCCTTCCTGTTAATCATGTACTTACAGTACCATGCTTACCATTCCTATTACACTCTCCTGCTCAGTCTGTCCCTCCTTGACATCACTATCAGACACCTGCACCTCTGTATGGGTGCCGCCGGTGTAGCAGTCGATTCTGTTCACCTCGGAATGTCTATTTCCCTGTATGCAAACATACTACAATTCCTGCGTAGTTGCCGAGTTACCGAGTCGATTGTTGCCGCCGATACAGGATGGCTGCCTCCGTGACGAGTTCTGCATATCCGGACTGCTGAGAGAATCATCGGTACAACCCTCCCTTCTATTCAAGAACTGTACTTATCCAGAGTGAGAAAAAGGGCTGTCAAAATCACTTTGGACCCCTCACATCCAGCACACTCCCTCTTTGAACTGTTGCCATCTGGTCGACGCTACAGAGCACTGAGCACTAGAACGACCAGACACAGGACCAGTTTCTTCCCTCAGGCAATCCATCTTATGAACAGCTGATAATAACGGCGAACTCACTATCTACTTATTTGTATTTTTTTATTCTTTTATTATGTGTTTTATGTTCTTTCTCTGTCATTCTGTTGTACTGCGGAGCTTCTGTCACCTGGCAATAAAGCTCATTCTTCTTCTGACTATACGTACGATCAGAACTAGCGTGCGCAAGAAGCGTGACTGGATGTACGGCGAGTCAAATAGTTCAAAATACCGTCCTAAATCTTAAACTTGAAAATACATTTAAGACGAGAGGTTTTTCAACTTGAAATGTAAAAACATAAGACAAAAATAACGGAACAACTGCAAGATGAATAATAAAAAAAGAACATAAACGGGAGTGTGAGAATCATTTTGCTATGCTGCAGTGTAACAAGAAATTTGTCCCTTTTTGCTTTCCTTACATCCAGGTGTGTTTGGTGTATTTGGATGCGGGAATGTTGCCAAATCTGCGGAATTTAGGCTACTTTGGGAAAATGTTTGATTAACTATTTGGTTGAGTTTATTACACGGACCTGGCAACCCGAGGGGAAACAGACATTCCGAGGGGAACAGAATCGACTGCTACACCGGCACCGCCGTGGCTAGTCACCTCCATGTGCTATGTTCACCTGTTCTTGCAAAATTTCGTCAGGTACTGTAGGCTTGGAAACTGAAGCTACAGCACTAAGCATGTCGGTTATTTTTGCACATGTTGAGACCTCAACCTCTAGAATTTTTATTTTTTTGGCCCACAACTTCTCCGCACCCCCCATTGCACTTTTGTTTCTGCACTGAGCCACTGACTGCATCTGACACAAGAAATGGAGGGGGAGGGGTGGAGCCTGTTAAGAGATGATTGGGCCAGTCCAGTGTCAGTATGGAAAATTAACCAATGGGCCACTGTCCCTGCTTTATGGGCAGGGAAATATTATATCGACCAGCCCCCAAGTGCGTCGGCCCACCGGTACCAGTCCAGCCCTGGGCACACCTGAAGAAAATGGAGCCTCATCACCGCCGCTGTTCAAAAGCCCAACGCGCCTCTCCTCGGGAGACTGGTCTCTTCCCCGTGCATGCACACTGGTGTCCTCGTGGGTTCAGGAAGGGTGCGTTGAGGGACTCCCGCGCCACCGGAGACCTGAGCTGCTGTATTGCCGATCCGGATTGGAACCGCACCCGTTTGCACGGCCGACGGGCCAGGTGGCGGGCCGTCCATCCCCTACCAGCACCCTGGCCAACGAGAGTGATGCGGCCGGACTCCGCCCCTTACCTGGACCCTTACTCCATGAACACTGCCCGACCCACACGAACCCTGCAGCACAACGAGGACACCAGATCCCCTGTTTGTTTTGGACCCACTCTCTCAAGAAAGAAACTCGTGGTCTTAAGTGCAAATGGAGAAAAACTAACTTGAAAGCTTTTGGAATTGCATGGAAAAAACAGTGTGTCCAGCTATAGACAGGCTCTAAAAACTTCAAGGGCCAAGCATATCCACACACTCATTGGATTGTTTTGGTTTGGTTTTTATTTAGCTAGTTTAACAAATAACCAGATGCCACCTGATTCAAATATTCCATCAACATTTAACAGTAATGACTTTATGAATTTCTTCACATATGAAATAGAAAACATGAGAAATACAATAACAAATGTAGATTCTACAGCATCTAATACTTCAGTTTCATGCATTACACCCAAATATAAACTGCAGTGCTTTACAACTATAGGACAGCTATATAAGCTATATTAACTTATCACTGTATCTAAACCAACAACATGTTTATTAGATCCCGTAACCACTAAATGACTGAAAGAGTTGTTACCTGTAGCAGAAGAACCACTTCTTAACATTATTAACCCGTCGTTATCTTTTGGTCAAATCCCAAAACAATTCAAGCTGGCGGTTATTAAACCTCTTATTAAGAAACCACAACTAGATCCTTGTGAACTTGCAAATTGAAGCCCCATTTCTGCTCAACTGTGCTCCTTCCAGCAAAATAAATAAATAAATAATAATAATAATAATAATAAGTTGCATCTCAGTGCTAGTTTTACTTGATCTTAGTGCTGCGCTCGACACCATAGATCATGACATACTCATAGATCGATTACAAAACTATACAGGTATTCAAGGGCAGGCTTTAAGATGGTTTAGAGCCTACCTGTTCGATCGCTACCATATTGTTTATTTAAATGGGGAGTCATCTCATTTATTACCAGTAAATTATGGAGTGCCACAAGGATCTGTACCAGGTCCTATTCTATTTTCAATATACTTGTTGCACCTTGGTAATATTATTAGAAAATACCAGAATAGTTTCCACTGTTATGCTCATGATACTTAAGTATATATCTCAACGAGAGCAGATGGAACTTCTAAATTATCTAATTAAGCTAACAGAGTGAGTTTAAAAATGTAAAATATTGGATGACCAATAAATTTATCCTATTCAATTAGAATAAGACAGAGATAGAACTTATTGGACCAAAACAACAGTACACACAGAATCTTGTAGACTACAGTTTGCAACTAGACTGATGTACAGCTCCTTCCTCTACAGTCAAAAATCTAGGTGTTATATTAGAAAGTAACTTGCCTTTTGAAAACCATATTTCGCATTATTATTCTTTAGCTTGGGTTAAAATAATTAATTTTACTCGGTTGGAACAGCAGCTATGCTAATTATGTCTCTATTTGTTTCTCTGTTTTGCCACAGGATGTAACAAGGATTTACACAAGCTCCAGTCTGGATCCAGAACATCTGAGAAGAGATGATGCCAACCCCTCAGAGGACCTCAGATGATGCTAAACTTGAAACGACATACAGAACCAACAAATATAGCTACAAGTGTGATTGCATCATATAATAATTGATGTTAATAGTGTTCATTGTCTGGTTGACTACGTCTTGTATAAAGTTTTCTAAAAAAAAATCCTGTCATATGCACATAAACTGACAGTCACCAATGATAAGCTACTACTAAATATTGTGGATTTTTTTTTTTTTTTTCTGTAAAGTTGCTTTGCAGTGATTTGTATCGTAAAAAGCGCTATACAAATAAACTTGAATTTGAACTTAAAATGTATTTATGATTTTTTTTTATTCTATTTTTTTAACACAGCACTGTAAAAAAAGAAAGAAAAAAAGGAAATCAGGTAATCTAAAATGTGCTGCATCAAGGGTCAAAACAAATATAAATAGCAAATTACAGTTAAAAGGTACACAAAACAGTGTGTGTGTGTGTGTGTGTGTGTGATGCACATGTCCGGTATAAATAATAATGATAATAATAATAATAATAAAAAATGGCTCAGATGGCCGAAATGTTGACACGAAAGGTTTATTTTTTTATTTTTAATCAGTAGATCCCTAATACATACTATACAGGTAGATGATTTATAAATATGTTGCCTAGTGTTCAAATTTAAAATGATAAAATAAGATAAAATAACAAAAAGTTTATAATTAAAAACATTGTTTATTGTTGATTAATTTTGGTTTAGACTGCTTCTGTATTTTGTTTCTGTTTGAATGTATGATGCTTTATGATACAGAGTGTCTAACTCAGATGTGCTTAAGGTGCTCACCAGGTGCACTGTAAGGCAGCATTTATTTCATCTGCTGCTAACATGTCCTACTGAACCCTGAAATAAAAACAGTAATTGAAGTGCAGTAGCCTGCATTCTTTAAAAAATGATTCTGTAACTCTTCCAGACATGGTGTTATGCCGTCTGAAGACTAAAGCAGGTCCAGATGTGGAAGAGAACAAAATGTGTTATCTGCTCTTGGAGAAGCAGATTGCTAAGGAATATCCACACACACATATATGATGACCTGGTGCTTCTAGTGTGTAGTTTCTCAAGAAATATGATGTGTGTAACTACATTTTTCTTCTAGTAAGACGACAGTGAATCTACTTCAAGGACAAAAGCATGATGCATGTGTTCTGATCTGATGAGGAGAGATTGGAAATATCTTACTACAGGGATCTCTGATGGGCGCTGTGTTCACTGATGTCCTTGGATTTGCCATTAATCCATGTTTCTTTAAGAAAAATGTTTGGACAAAGACTGACCCCAACAGAAAGATACACAACACTGTGATCAGCCTGTCACACTCCTTGAGAAATGACTGATTAGTACAAATACAAAACCTACACTAGTAATGCTAAAAATATGATCAGTATCTCATATAGATGGCATAATAACTAGTGTAAATCACTATAAACATTGTTGTTGTTGAATATTCATTGTTTATATATTTCACAAACCAAATTCCCTTTCATTCGGTCATGTTCAACATTACGTCAGTGACTGCCGAAATTGGGGATCTTGCTAGACGAATCACATTCGAGTGTTAACAAAACGAGCCAATGAATATTGGCATGCAAGATTTGCATCACGCACCCCGCCGCGCAACACGGGTATAAAATAAGATTGTGTGAGGTCGCATAAACAGCTTTTTCGCTTCGGAGCCGAGCCTTCAGCTTCCTGAGCAGAGTGTCGTCAAGACAAGCCTTTCGACATTGTTGGGGTTACGGAGCGTCTGTTGCCTTTTCATCAGCATGCTGCAGCTTCCCATCATGAGGTCACGCTGCAACTCCTCCTGGGTGCTTCAACACTTCGGTGTTTAAAACTAAAAGAGCAAATTACTAAAACAGTTATTTTTAAAGATGTCTTTCCACTCGTGTTTCTGGATGTAGTCGCTTCCTGGCTCCATCTGATGGTAACGTTCACTGCATCTCGTGCATGGGCCTCGAGCACACTGAGGCAGCGTTCATGGATGAGTCATGCTCTCCTTGTGGGAACATGACCATCGCGATGTTGCGATCAAGGCTCCTCTTCAGTAAAGAGGAGGAGTCTCCATCCCCATGACCCATTCTAGTTCCTCCTCCATGGCCAAGATGATTTGAAGATTACAGTGAGGGCTTCCTTGCCGAGCGAGTCTCCACGGGCCCCTCACTCCTCCAGCACATCGTGCCCCTTGGTGTGCCGCGGTGTGGATGCTGTTGCCTCAGACAGGGTGGGGCCCAGCACTTCATCCAGCCCACCAGCAAATGACCTGATGTCAATCACTGCATTGCGGGATGAGGTAGGCAGTGGAGATGAAGATTCGGCTGCGTTGCCTCCTTCGTTTCCAGGAAGTGCATGAGGATGTCACTAGGTCCTGGAGGGCACTTTTTTTCAGCACGAAACAGATCTAGTGCATCCTCATACCCATAAGGGGTATGTTGAGATCCCACCAATTATTTGCGATGCAGATTTGCCTGCAAAGCACTGCCACCTGGTGGGGTAATCCACGCCTCCCATCCTGGGGCCCGTAAGTTCTCATCCACACTGACAGCTAGGGTTTACGGAGCTGATGGACAGGCCACCGGTGTCTGCATGTCCTGAACCGGGCTCTTCACAAGCTCCCTTTCAGGATGTTAACACAGAGACGTATACTTGAATGTATTCGTCCACGTGATTGGTTAACAGCGATCGACTGGAAGGATGCATACTTTCATGTCTCGATTCTCCCCTGAGACTCCCCTTTTCTCCGCTTCGTATTCGAGGGGTGGGCATATCAGTACAGGGCATATCAGTACAGGGTCCTCCCCTTCTCGACGACTGGCTCATATTGGCTCAGTTCAGTTTCCCTCTTGGCGAACCCTGTTGAAGTTCCTCCCACACCCTCTGCAGTCAGGCCTGGTGGAGCGCCAGACGTCAGGTCCAGCACTAGTGTGTATGCACAAGGTCAGCCCTTGTGCTGGGCTAGGTGCCCGTGTGTATTGAACCCCCCTTTTGGGGTGATCGAACATATGTATTCTTCCTTGGTACTGCTTCCCTCACAATGAGCCTGTGTCTTTCCCTGGCAAAGATCTCTCTGATGTCTCTGCTGTGTAGTGATCTCACCTCAGGTGGGCTGAATCTACTGCAGGGACTTTCATATGCAGCACTGCCTTATGGCCAGTCCATTTGTGTAATTTCCACGTGTTACCTCCTATGCGCAGTATGTGGTTCTGCAGCATCCCCCTACTTGGGTATGCTTTCCCAGTGTTATCCAATTCTCACTGTATGTAACAGCAGTGCGGGTTCCTCTGCCTAGGCCCTGTCCTATCTTCCACCTCAACTGGTGTGTGGGGACTTGCCAGCTTTCGCAGGGCACTGGAGGGGGTCAGCAACAGTGGTGTTTTCCATACGCTCCCCAATTTCATCAGTCACTGACGTTGAATGTTGAATGTGACCAACTGAAAGGGAACGTCTCCGTTCCCTCCTTCAGGGAACGAGGGTTACATACATAACTGAGACCCTTTCAGTAGGTCACATTCAATGTTACGTTCCATTGCCACAGTTGCTGTACCACCCACAGTTGCTGTACCACCGCTGTATGGCCTGGGCACACCATCTAGGCTCCTCAGCGAAAAACTGTTTGTGCGACAGCATGCATTCTCCTTTTATACCCGCGCTGCAGGGCAGGATGTGCGATGCAAATCTCGCATGCCAATATTCATTGGCTCATTTTATTAACATTCGAAGGTGATTTGTGACGTAGCATTTTCATGTTTCAAAAATTGCATTACATACATTTTTTTTTATTATCTAGACATTTTGCATATCTCTTTATCACTCTCAGGTGTTAATAGCAGCAGTCCTGACCATTAATAGTATTCATCTGCTTAGGGAGCAGTCATGGCCTAATGACTGAGATAAGATATTAATAAAATAAGATTAAAACATTGGTTTTAATTAATTAATTTGGCATTATCATAGCTGATTTTATTTTATCCTATATGTATTTATTTTATTTTATATAAATCATTTATTATATGATGACTGAAAACAGTGTATCCGTGTGGTGTGGCTGACAAAGAACAGCCTACACAGTTTGCATTCAGTGGATACTCTGAAAATTGTTGAATAAAGTTGGAAGTTTTATTTTCTTTGCGTACAAAAGTATTATTGTCGCTTCATAAAATTTAGATTGAACCACTGATTGCAAATGGCCTATTATTACGATGTCTTTCTTACTTTTCTGTGAATCAGAATCAGAATGAGCTTTATTGCCAGGTATGTTCAAACATACAAGGAATTTTTTTCGTGACAGAAGCTCTGCAGTGCAACTTAACAGCGACAGAACAAAAAAAATACAATAAGGAATAATACAGTAATAAAAAAAATACAAATAGATGCCAACTCTTTTGCTCACTCTGGATAAGTACAGTTCTTGAATAGATGGGAAGGTTGTACCGATGATTCGCTCAGCAGTCCGGACTACCCTCTGTAGCTTTCTGAGGTCCGATTTAGAAGCTGAGCTGAACCAGACAGTTACTGAAGTGCAAAGGATGGATTCGATGATGGTGGAGTAGAACGGTTTCAGCAGCTCCCGTGGCAGGTTAAACTTCCTCAGCTGGCGAAGGAAGTACAATCTCTGCTGGGCCTTTTCTCTGCTGGGCCTTTTTCACAATGGAGTCGATGTGAATGTCCCACTTCAGGTCCTGAGAGATAGTGGTGCCCAGGAACCTGAATGACTCCACTGCAGTCACAGGGCTGTTCATGATGGTGAGTGGGGGAAGTGCAGGGGGGTTTCTCCTGAAGTCCACGATCATCTCCACTGTTTTGAGCATGTTAAGCTCCAGGTTGTTGAGAGTGCACCAGACAGCCAGCTCTTTAACCTCCTGTCTGTAAGCAGACTCGTAACCATCCTGAATGAGGCCGATAAGTGTGGTGTCATCTGCAAACTTCAGGAGCTTGACAGAGGGGTCCTTAGATGAGCAATCGTTAGTGTACAGGGAGAAGAGCAGTGGGGAGAGAACACATCCCTGGGGAGCTCCGGTGCTGATTGTACGGGTGCTGGATGTGTATTTTCCCAGCCTCACTAGCTGCTGTCTGTCAGGAAGCTGTTGATCCACTGACAGATGGAGGTGGGCACAGAGAGCTGAGTTAGTTTGGGCAGGAGGAAGTTTGGCTGAGTGTTAAAGGCTGAGCTGAAGTCCACAAACAGGATCCTCACATACAGTATTGTTCAAAATAATAGCAGTACAATGTGAATAA
Organism: Carassius gibelio; assembly: GCF_023724105.1. Taxonomy (NCBI): domain Eukaryota; kingdom Metazoa; phylum Chordata; class Actinopteri; order Cypriniformes; family Cyprinidae; genus Carassius; species Carassius gibelio. The sequence continues at coordinate 5,034,737 of NC_068375.1, read as the reverse complement.
CCAGAATAATCAAGGTTTTTCGTATTTTTTTTATTGCTACGTGGCAAACAAGTTACCAGTAGGTTCAGTAGATTCTCAGAAAACAAATGAGACCCAGCATTCATGATATGCACGCTCTTAAGGCTGTGCAATTGGGCAATTAGTTGAAATAGTTGAAAGGGGTGTGTTCAAAAAAATAGCAGTGTGGCATTCAATCACTGAGGTCATCAATTTTGTGAAGAAACAGGTGTGAATCAGGTGGCCCCTATTTAAGGATGAAGCCAACACTTGTTGAACATGCATTTGAAAGCTGAGGAAAATGGGTCGTTCAAGACATTGTTCAGAAGAACAGCGTACTTTGATTAAAAAGTTGATTAGAGAGGGGAAAACCTATAAAGAGGTGCAAAAAATGATAGGCTGATCAGCTAAAATGATCTCCAATGCCTTAAAATGGAGAGCAAAACCAGAGAGACGTGGAAGAAAACGGAAGACAACCATCAAAATGGATAGAAGAATAACCAGAATGGCAAAGGCTCAGCCAATGATCACCTCCAGGATGATCAAAGACAGTCTGGAGTTACCTGTAAGTACTGTGACAGTTAGAAGACGTCTGTGTGAAGCTAATCTATTTTCAAGAATCCCCCGCAAAGTCCCTCTGTTAAAAAAAAGGCATGTGCAGAAGAGGTTACAATTTGCCAAAGAACACATCAACTGGCCTAAAGAGAAATGGAGGAACATTTTGTGGACTGATGAGAGTAAAATTGTTCTTTTTGGGTCCAAGGGCCACAGGCAGTTTGTGAGACGACCCCCAAACTCTGAATTCAAGCCACAGTACACAGTGAAGACAGTGAAGCATGGAGGTGCAAGCATCATGATATGGGCATGTTTCTCCTACTATGGTGTTGGGCCTATTTATCGCATACCAGGGATCATGGATCAGTTTGCATATGTTAAAATACTTGAAGAGGTCATGTTGCCCTATGCTGAAGAGGACATGCCCTTGAAATGGTTGTTTCAACAAGACAATGACCCAAAACACACTAGTAAACGGGCAAAGTCTTGGTTCCAAACCAACAAAATTAATGTTATGGAGTGGCCAGCCCAATCTCCAGACCTTAATCCAATTGAGAACTTGTGGGGTGATATCAAAAATGCTGTTTCTGAAGCAAAACCAAGAAATGTGAATGAATTGTGGAATGTTGTTAAAGAATCATGGAGTGGAATAACAGCTGAGAGGTGCCACAAGTTGGTTGACTCCATGCCACACAGATGTCAAGCAGTTTTAAAAAACTGTGGTCATACAACTAAATATTAGTTTAGTGATTCACAGGATTGCTAAATCCCAGAAAAAAAAAAATGTTTGTACAAAATAGTTTTGAGTTTGTACAGTCAAAGGTAGACACTGCTATTTTTTTGAACACACCCCTTTCAACTAATTGCCCAATTGCACAGCCTTAAGAGCGTGCATATCATGAATGCTGGGTCTTGTTTGTTTTCTGACAATCTACTGAACCTACTGGTAACTTGTTTGCCACGTAGCAATAAAAAATATACTAAAAACCTTGATTATTCTGGTTAGTCACATTGTACTGCTATTATTTTGAACAATACTGTAAGTCCCCGGTCTGTCTAGTTGTTGCAGAACATAATGCAGTCTGATGTTTACTGCATCGTCCACAGACCTGTTTGCTCTGTAGGCAAACTGAAGAGGATCTAGCAAGGGTCCAGTGATGTCTTTCAGGTGTGCCAGCACCAGTTTTTTCAAATTGCAGGAGGTGTGAATGGTGAGAACGCTTGATTGGAGAGGTGTTCGGGGCGGGTTGCAGGAGTTTAGAATGGTGTGAACGGTTGATTAGAGAGGTGTTCAGGACGCGTTGCAGGTGATGGGTGTTCTTTCAAACCTGCAGTAAAACTCGTTCATATCATCTGCCAGTCGTTGATTCTTCACAGTGCCGGGGGGTGGTGTCTTGTAATTGGTGATCTCCTTTAGACTTTTGATCTCTTTGATCTCCTTTTCCAGTGTTTATTTAGCCTGTTTATACAAGACATTGTCCCCCTTCATGTAAGCATCTTCTTTGGCCTGACGGAGCTGTCTGAGTTTTGCAGTGAACCACGGTTTGTCATTGTTGTAATTTAGTTGAGTCCTGGTAGGAATGCATATATCCTCACATAAACTGATATAAGATGTTACAGTCTCTATGAGTTCATCCAGATCGGTGGCAGCAGCTTCAAAAACACTCCAATCAGTGAGGTCAAAACAAGATTGTAAATCCTGCTCTGCTTCATTAGTCCATCTTTTTACAGTCCTTAATACAGGTTTAGCTGACTTTAGTTTCTGCCTGTAGGTCGGTATAAGATGAACCAGAAGGTGATCAGAACGTCCCAAAGCTGCTTGTGGAACAGAGTGAAATGAATCATTTATTGTCCTGTAACAGTGATCCAATATATTACTGTCTCTTGTGGGACATGTGATGTGCTGTCTGTATTTTGGCAGTTCACGGGAGAGATTGGCTTTATTAAAGTCCCCAAGAATGATTAAAATGGAGTCCGGGTGTTGTTGTTCTGTCTCTGTGATCTGCTCAGCGAGTTTCTGTAAAGCGGAGCTCATGTGCGCTTGCGGAGGAATGTAAACACTCACCAGAATGAACGAATGAAACTCCCGCGGCTAATAAAACGGCTTGCAGTTAATGAAGAGTGTTTTGAGATTTGAGCAGCACATCTTCTTTAACACAGTTACATCTGTACACCACCGTTCATTGATGTAAAAGCATGTCCCGCCGCCATGTGATTTCCCTGTTGATTCTGCTTCGCGTTCCGCTCTAAACAGCTGAAAGTCCGACAGATGGAGCGCGTTGTCCGGTATGGTGTCATTCAGCCAACTTTCCGTGAAACACAAAGCAGCAGAGTGTGAAAAATCCTTATTTTTCCGAGAGAGAAGAAGCAGTTCGTCCGTTTTGTTCGGTAGAGAGCGGAGATTTGCCAGATGGATGCTAGGCAACGGCGTTCGAAATCCTTGTTTTCTGAGTCTCACGAGCGCGCCAGCTCTTTTTCCCCGTCTGCGCATCCTCTTGAAGCGTCTAATCAGCGCAGCCGGTCTGCCGACAAGAATGTCCAGCAAAACATCAGAATAGTCGAAAACCGGTGATATATCGGGTGTGTCAGGCAAATACCGGACGATCTCGGGTAATTGGTCTTAAATATTTTGTTAGCAGATGATATAAACATTCCCTTTGTGTGATATTTAATGCGCATCTTGTCAGTAAAGCCGGTTGTGTAATAAGCGGTAAATCTCCATCACCTGCGCACTTTCATGTGGAGCAGCATTAGGCGCGTTTGACTTGAAGCAGCTGCACAGGATCCGAGTGCATTGGATCCGTGTGCTCTCTTATCGGTCGTGCGGTACTTTAATGTCATCATTGTGATCAGTGATCATTCTGTGCAGCTGCTTCATGACTAACGCTAATGCTTCTCCACGTGAAAGCGCACAGGTAATGGAGATTTACCGCTGATTGCACAACCGGCTTTACTGACAAGATAAATAAAATATTGCTTGTGATTTATCGTGCAGCATACTGCCTAAAAGACATTCTCTGGTATTGCTTAATAAACCAAACTAACAAGACACATGTTAACAGGCTAGATATTGGCCTACTCGGACTACATAGAGCTTGCATAAAATATCATAATACACAAAGGGAATGTTTCTGTCACCCACTAACAAAATATTTATGGCTAATTACCTGAGATTATCCGGGATTTGTATGCTAATGTAACGAAGTATTTGTACTTCGTTACTGTACTTAAGTAAATTTTCACGTATCTATACTTTACTTAAGTAAAAAATAATAATGCATACTTATACTTTTACTCAAGTAGATTTTTCAGCAATTATCTGTACTTTGTACTCCACTACATTATTAAAATGCGTGTCGTTACATCCTTCCGAATCTTGCATAAAACATTTTTTGGTCGACTGATGTTTTGGCGTTGCTGGCCAATGAACGTTGAAACAGATCGGAGATCTGATTGGTCAAAGAACTCACGCGCTCAGCGCGTGTTTTGAAACAACACAAGCGGAACTAATGTAAATCGAAGAAAAGGACACGGTGGACACCAAATATCAAACATGGACGAAGAGCCAACAACGTCGACTGAGCTTGAGCCTGTGCCCTGCAGCTCTGATTCTGAGAGACATCCCTGGCCTCATTTATGCAAGTTATTTGAATTTAAAGGTTCAAAGAATGACTCCTGGCGTTTTCAATGTGTCAAGTGCCTACCTCAACGCAAAGAACTGTTGGCGTTTAAAAACTCCCCTTCAAATTTGAAGAAACATATAGAGGTAAGACATTATTAGCCTAATGCTTTTGGATTTTCTGTAATCAATGGAGTATAAGCCTCAAATGCAGTTTTAGCTACGTTTTCCCCATGCAGGCCTAGGTAAAGGACTAAAGCAACTGTTGTTGAGCAGAATAAACTGGTCATACAAATTTGATTAAAGTGTTCAGAATAACACTCACCTGTGTACTTTTGAGTTTTTTTTTTTTACTGCTCTTAATAGTATAGTAAAAATAAAATAAATTGTATGTCATAATTGGCTTAGCCTAATTATTATTTAATGAGTAATAAGTAAATAACCAGATTTTTACAGTGTCAGTATTGCACAACAACTCTCTAGTACACAATAGATATTGTTTGTGATTGTTACAATTGAACAGCCCAGACATTGAGACAACTGATTGTACTTTTACTTAAAAAAAATTATTTAAAGTAAATTTAAAAGTATGTACTTATGACTTTTACTTAAGATGTTGATGTAGTAATTATACTTTTAAGTATATATTTTGCAGGGTAGTTGTACTTTTACTTAAGTACTAAATTTAAGTACTTCCTCCACCACTGCTGACGCTGGTTATCCATCTTCACACACCTGCCCAGCAGCCAGGAGTCGCATTGGAGTGACGTCAACTCCCCTTTAACTGATTGGCTAGAGGAGCAGCTGTCAATCTAGAACTTGCAGCCAATGATGACACTAAAGCCCGCCCTGATTTACATGAAACTCAAACTGCAACTTTTAGAAACGCAAGCGCAGAACGTGGAAACAAGAGCAAAGGGGAAAAGACCACAAGCACACACATAAAAATAACATGAGCAGGAAACCTGATTTTGTTTGCGATTTGGAAAATGTTGAATTCATGTTTCAGTTTTCTGCAATCCATGACTGTGCTGTTTGTTATTTTAAAAAATTGCATTTGTTTTTCGGTTTTGTGAGTTATTATTTTACATGTGTTTTTACATATTTTATATATGCTTATTATTTTTCGCTCTGTGTCTGCAATACATTTGGTGGGAAAATAATCCCATATTCAATGTTTTATTTTTAAAACAAAACAGTAAGCCTATTATTCATCTGTAACTGCAGGTTAAATTCACCCATATCCCCGCTGAAATATATTAAACTTTAGGCTAAATGCCATTTCAGATGCAGATTCCAGAAATGTTTTCTTATGTTGAAATGAAATACACTAATACCGGATGAAGTGCTTCTCATTCTCATTCTTCTCATTCATGGAAGAAATAGTTAAAACTGAACACAATCCTCCTACTATATATATTTGCTTCTTTTCAATTTTTCCATTTGCTTGTACTTTTACTTTCAATACTTAAGTATGTTTGATATAAAAAAAATACTTTTTGTACTCAAGTACAATAAATATCACATAATTTAAGACCTTTATTCAAACAATATTCTAAATGCTGACTTCAACTTCTACCAAAGTAATTTTCTGTTGAGATATTTGTACTTTTACTTGATTATGACTTTCAGGTACTTTATACACCACTGCAGGTTTGTAATGACATGGGGGCAAGTGATTAATAGCCAGAGGTGTCAAGTAACGAAGTACAAATACTTTGTTACTGTACTTAAGTAGAAATTTGGGGTATCTGTACTTTACTTAAGTAATTATTTTTCAGCCGACTTTTTACTTTTACTCCTTACATTTTCAGGCAAGTATCTGTACTTTCTACTCCTTACATTTTAAAAATAGCTTCGTTACTGCTATTTCATTTCGGCTTGTTTTCATTCCGGCTTGTCATCATAAAAAAAAAAAAAAAAAAAACTATCCAGATAAATCGCGCCATCCGGATGGAGTGAATTTGACTGTGGTTGGATGAAAGGTATAAACATATACCATTCCGACACCCTATTGGTTTGTACGCGATCCATCGCACCTGCACATGACACAAATCACATCACACTCCAGCAAGGACATAGCCAATTTTGGGTTCGTTTATCAAAAAATATATTTCTTTAAAGTAGGGTTGGGTATGGAACCTGTATCCGATCGCCTCAGAGTCAGTCCCCTTAAATTTCATTTGAAACCGGCGTCAGACCGGTCTCCCGTCTTTCAGCGCGCTCTTCAATACGCAGACCGTGGCGGCGCAGCGCATGCGCACTTAAACAAACAGAGGACACAAGGTATGTGTTTATCGATAGATTGTTAGAATATCCGCATCTGTGCAGTTCTTTGTCATAAATACAGTTTACAAAAGGTCACGAGGGAGCAGTCGGTTTCTCATCTGTAAAGTTTTCGCTCATCACACCACAGCCGTTTCCTCCAGCGAAAATCTAGCCCTTAACACATATGAACGACCACATGCTTTAATTACACTTATTTTTAATATACTTGATTTAATCATACGTACTTTATACATACACTACTGTTCAAAAGTCTTAGACACATTAGTATTTTCACTTAAAAGAATGGTGTTCGGCCAGTTATTTATATATTTTGCTGTAGTGTGTCAGTATAAAATATCAGTTTACAAACATTAATTTTGCCGTTGTCAAACTGCTTGTGCATTCAAAATCGCACTAGATTATTATTAAAATTAATGGCAAACTGATATTTCCTACTGACACACTACAACAAAAGATATAAATAACTGGCTTAAAACCCTTTTTTGGGGTGAAAATACAAATTTTTCCATAAGACTTTTGCACAGTACTGTATTTTAAAAACGAGATTGTTGCTACTTTATAAAGAATGAGCATACAGTAATTCACAGAACGGATTAAAGACAGTAACAGACAGCACTCATCTTAACTAAATATCAGAGAGATTGACAGAGAAACAGTAGAAACATTATGTGTGGTTTTGTATTAAATAATAACCCAGATTGTGAAATACATTTATTAGCCTTAGATTAAGGGAAGCATAACTTGAGAAATGAGAGCATCCAAGGTGAAAGCTATGGATTTATTTTAAATATTTTTAATGATCTTTAAACTTATCCATAGTTTTTTTTTAATTTTTTATTTTTTTTTTTATTTTTTTTTTTGTGGTTCTTTTTTTTTTTAAGTATCGGTTCAGGCACAGTTTAGGTGCATAGCAGATGTACCGAATACAAGAAGCTATCAATCAAGAAGGTATCAGGATTATGACTTATTTTTCAGTTTTAGTTTTTGATTAATCACTTGGATTAATCATTCATTTTGACAGCACTATAATGTTTATTGTAAATAGACAACCATACAAGTGTAATTGTTACTAAGCCTGCACCAATGTTGCCCTCACAGATTCCTGCAGCTAAGCTTAGATGTACAGTACATTTACATTCCATTAAAAGTTATTGATGACATGCCTCTAAAGTTTGACTTTTTGGACCATAACAATAGTTATTGGTAACTAGTCATCATATCTCTAGTCCTTTAATGTATTTGCATTGTACTAAAGTGCGTTCATTTTAAATGGCCATATATGCCGCTGATGTAGACCTGAAGGTCGAAACGTTGCTTGATTAAATTCCTCTGGAGCAGTAGTTTTCAGTGTTCAGACTTCACTTCTTTATTTGTCTATATCATTCAGTTGTCTTGCACCTGCGTCCTAATTGGATGTTTGGGATGTGCACACCATTTTTGTATTTTCATATATGCGGCTGAAACAGGTAGCCTAGTGCATCCCAAATTTTTCAACATGAACATTTTAATATAACATTATAGTCATTATGGCCTTTAGAAAAATGTTTTTTGAGGAGGTGGGGTAGTGCACAATAGGCCCCTGTGGTGCGGCCTAAGCTTTTGTTCTTAATGGCATTTTTCCCCCCTTACATTACTTTTACTTTTATACTTTAAGTAGTTTTTTAAACCAGTACTTTTACACTTTTACTTGAGTAAAAAAGCTTGAGTTGATACTTCAACTTCTACAAAAGTCTTTTTAAACCCTAGTATCTATACTTCTACTCAAGTAATGAATGTCAGTACTTTTGACACCACTGTTAATAGCTAAATTTTCCTTTTGGGGTGAGGTAACCCTTTAACCTTACCCTGTGTTATATATCAATCCTGCATTAATGTCCATATTTATATATTTATAAGATCAGTAACAGATTGAACCCAATAAGATGGTTTGGGGGAGGGGTCTCAGAATTGCTTAGCTTATGCAGCATTACAGATAAACCATTGTATGAATAAAACCAGCAATTCACAGCCTCTAAATGCAATGCTTCATTTGTATTCTGCTTGAAATGCATCAGGTCTCGATTCAACTTTCTGTAATACATTTAGAGGGAAAAAATGCATGTAATTGCTGCAGATTGTTACCCACATTCTGCATGTACTGTACACCAAAAACCAAAGAAGAGATGGAAAGCTAACAAAACTTTGTCTACAGCAGGTGGCCCATTCAAAGCGCTGGAAGAAATTCTTTGGATCATTTGGCACTTTCAAGGACCATTACACTCCTTTGTGTGTTATTCCCCCTACAGAGATCAGAATTCAAGGGTATTCAGGGAAAAATTCAATCATTTTGAATATTAACATATTTGTAATGCATGACCACATTGTATTTCCCTTAACATGTACTGTACATAATCTACTATCTTCACGATCTGCACTTCTGAAAAAAATAACAGCAAATGTTATTTCAAAGTGCAAACTAAAGAAGTCCTTCCTGTGCATTCGTTCTGAGATAAAAAAAAAAAAAAAAACTTGCTCACCTTGACATTAACTCAATGTCAAGTCTTACACAGTTACAACCAAATAACTTCTTAAAGTGTCATGTATTGTGCTGAAAAGTGACAGAAACCTCTGGCCTCGAAGGTGAGTAGTGTCCTTTGCATTCACCAGATCCTATTCAACACACATTTACACGCCGAGCACAAGATTCAGTCCCACAATGCTGAGCTCTACTTTTTTTTTTTTTTTGGAAGAACAAACAAGGCAGAGGAATGAGTCCCCTTGCACTTTGTCAGACTGATGTAGTGTTCTTAATTGGTGTTGGGCCTTCTGGGCTGCGGCTCAGTCAAACGGGGAGACCTCGACCCAGAGTGGCGCCCTGCAAGGTCGGCCCGCCCTCGCCGCCATGTCCGGCCAATAGCGCCATACATCACACACGACAGACTGAAAATGAATGCCAGTAGAACTCAGAGAGCCCTTGTGGTGAAGCTGGAGTGCTAATCAGACTCATCTCACATGTGTGCTTTTGAAATTCATTTAAAGAACCTTTAAATGACAGTAGCACATTGTGTGTTTTCCTCCCAATGCAACATGGGCAAAGGCAAATATGGAACAGCTGCAAGAAAATACACCTTGAGAGAGCTTATTGCAACGAGCAACATTATACAACTATAAATCACAGACTGTCACGTTTTCACCCAAAGTTTGGAGTTGCTGACTACATTATTAACTCTATCTGCACTAGTCAGGTAAGAGATGGATGTGTTTTGTTTTGATGAATGCAATTTTTGTGTTGCACAATTAAGCTTTGGGTGTGTTTTGAATGCTAAGTGTATTTTTATTTGTGTAGAGGCAGAGTTTGAGTCTTTCTCCAACGTACGTTCCCAGAGAGTTGCTCTACAAATGTCACAAAACCAATGTTTGCATTAAAAAGACTATGTTTGCTTTTGGAGTGGTTTAATTGCTTCCCGAGATTAGAGAAGCAGTTTTCATGATGGGATGGGAACACACACCAAATAAATAAATAAATAAATAAAAGAACTGGGATCGTACTTTTTTGGTATGATAAAAAAAAAAAAAAACTCCACCACTGATACTTTGCAACCTCAACATTCGAAAGTGAAAATAAAACAAATTTACTTTCACAGTGTAGAATACAGCAGCATCTTATCATGATGTTAAACAAATGAAAATGCTACAGTGTTTGCAGCTGGTTGAAGTCATGGTATGGGGTCACCTTTCAGACTGAAAGGACACTGCTGTGGCTGTCAGTTTTGCACAGGCAAATCAAAAGATATGTTTATGAATAAAAGAGGACATATAATGCGTTCAAATTAAATAAAGGAAGTAATCTTTTGGTTTTGTTCACCTTTAAAGGAAAATCATTCAAATAATTCCTTTGTTTGCAAGCGGGTCTTAGATTTCATTATACTATTAACTTTTCTTTATTGCTTAAAATATGGATAGCTTGTTAACTCTAAATAGTATTCTCTAGTGTGTTGTTTTGACAATTACCATTGCATTTGCAATTTGAGCTCATCTCTTATCACTCTCCACCCTTTAACTCCATTTGTATTAGCAGGTTTTTACAGATGTTGCTATCTACATAGGAAATTAAAGCAGCTCATATTTCTCAGCTGTTTATGTGTGTCTGCTTCATCAAACTTTGCTAATTGGTTGACTGACCAATACTTCTTCTCCAGTCTACAAAGCCCATTCATTACAACCAAAGTAAATCATAGCTGATTCTAGATCAGAAAGATGTCCACATTTACAGTACATACTGTAATATAACGTAAGGGGTCATAAAAATATAGTCACAGTAATGATAAGTGGGCTCCATTATTTCTGACCTCATGAGAAATATTGTACCAGCCGAGCAAATGGCATGAAGATGAATAGGAAATCTACAGCATACAAACTTTGTCCCACTATCTGCCACTTTTGGAAGTAAAGCACAATTACTCTGAAATTTCACAGGTTTTAAGTTTTAAAGGCATGGCAGATATAAATATGTTTAATTCTATGGGTCAGAAAAATTGTAATATTTTTTTATGGATGATTTAGCTAAATTTCAAACAAAAAGATGGTTGCATTAATTGCATCCATGTAATTTCATTACTGTGAAAATATTTCAATTTGAAACATAAACAGACTGTAATTTCCATTGAAAAACCTGATGGATTATTTTGATGCCCAGCACCATCTGGCTATATCAGAGCCTTCCTGTGGATGTTTTACTGTTGTTCTTTGTTCTGGTATAGAATTTGATTCTTTGAGCCATAAAACTCACATACTGCACAGAAACACACGCCAATCAGAGCTCACTCTGTATGCTGAGTGGTACTAAGGCTTCCTAGAATTAATGGTCTTGTTTGTTCTTGAGACTGACTGGAATGTTTAAAAAAAGGATTCACCACATCTCATTTATGAATATACTGTATGCACAGACTACATACACAATGCATTCATATATGATGCATGCTATCTCATATGACAGTAATGATATTTCTTAAGAATATTATTGTTTTTGCACCAAAATATAACCATTTAGCAATTCATTAATCTCCTTATCATGCAATAAATCAGATTCAGCGTTTAATTAATTAATGGTTCTAATTGTTTTACTTGCATACATGCAATCATTTTGCTAAGATTTCCTATTCCATTGAACGAATGGATGAAAATCAATAAAATCAGCCGACATTGCTAACCAATATTTAGAAATCCATATAGATAATTTGAGCAGCTGTGGCACTTATCAAAGGTTCTTTTGCTTCTCTCTGGTGATGTGGGTGGAGGGTAAGCAGGAGGAGGTCCAGAGTGGTAGATGTGTGTAACCTTCATGACACCCTTCATTACTGGGCACAATCAGCGGCTCTGTGGAGCAGATGGCGGGGAGGGTACACAATCTGAACCGCTCAATCTCTCATGCTTTATCCCAGCAGAGGACCCAAAACAGATCCCAGCAGCACCCCAGAGCCGTCCTTGTGAAGGTGCTTGGATGGAGTGTAGCAGAGGACTGGGTCAGTCTGCATGGTGTAATTGTCCTTTCACGATCTCCTGCCATGCACTGGTAATCATCGAGGGTAGCGGATGTGATGGGGCAAAACCTCTGAATACTTCCATTTGCATGTCAGAAAGGCAGGCTAACGATTTGGCTTTGAATTTGTTGGCCAGAGTTAAGATTTTGCTGCCTAAAAGACATGGAAAGTTGTATGTATGGGTGTCACTTTGCATTAAAATGGTGATAAGTTTTGAATCATTTGCTGAGTATGAAGAAAGAGGTCTTTGTTGGGTAGATTTACAAAATTTTGCTAATCACAAGATTGTGTCCCGCTACTCAAAAAAAAAAAAAAAAAAAAAAAAACTACTGACCACAAATTGCCCTGTCCACCAAAACCCCTATTTTTCAGTCCCAGTTGGATTATTTTTTTCTCGAGTTCTAGTGTCATATGATATTTTTTTTTCAATTTCCCACACAAACATTGCTTCAGATCTCAAACACATTGTTGCAGCAGACAAAAAAAAAGTGTGCTTTCTGTCGCCTTCACAGACAATCCAAAAACATTAAGAATAGCCAACCCTGTGTCTGTACATTTGTTTTTGTTGCAAAAGAGGTGAAAACAAACAGCATTTTGTACCTAAAAAAAAAAAGAAAAAAAAAAAAAACGGTTTTATTTTTAGATATGTATATTTTGCTGGAATCACACAAGTCATTCATTTCTACATCCTTGCACATTCAGTGTCAGAATTTGCCCACCTGCACTTAGCAATCAAAACTTGGCCACATTATGTTGTGTCAAGTCCCATGGATCACATGTGAGTACAGATCTCTGTATGAAGGTGTGCTTTTAGTTGGTTTAACATTATCCACACCGATAGGCAACAATTAGCTAGGAAACTAAAAGAGTTCTGGTCTTTCAGGATGTCCTTGGAATGCCTATGCAATGTTTGGGGAGTTTTCTTTTCTAAAGGGGAGGCGTCTCTGGGTACCTAGTGGCATAATCCACAGTCAGCAGGACCTCACTAGGGAGCAACAAAGGACAGAACACCATTCTTTAACCATAGAGAAGAGAGAGAGTTGAGCCAACTGGGAGCTGCTATTACTTTTCTTCATTAACAGTATTTAAATGTGACCCCCAACATAAACTGATCACCTCTGAAAAAAAAAACAACAACAAAAAAAAAACAATTATAACTTACTTAAAGCAATCAGAATAAATGTTGGAGTTAGTGTGTGATTCAAATGGAAGACCATGTTGCTAACAACTCTAAAGACATGGGTTTGGTTCCCAGGAAAAGCAAGAACTGGCAAGAATGTGCTTGATTGCAGTGTAAGTCTATCTATCTATCTATCTATCTATCTATCTATCTATCTATCTATCTATCTGTCTGTCTGTCTGTCTGTCTGTCTGTCTGTCTGTCTGTCTATCTATCTATTTATCTATGATCTATCTAACTATCTATCAGTAGTTTGGGTGTGGCTAAAACTCTATTTTAGCTATTCAATGAGAAGTGTGGTCTTACACATAAGATACAAAAAAAAATAAGGGAGTTCAGATGGATGCCTGAAAATTGGCTATGAAAGCTCCCAAAAATAGAATTTAAAATCAATTTATTTGAAATTATCTGTAGTTATAAAGTAGCTATTTAGGAAGAACGATAAGATGTGCTCATTACTAAAAGCTTACTTAAATCATAAGTCTGATAATTGTCCATCCATTACATAAACAATAATGTGTAATCAGAGTAGTGGCTAAAATGCTAACGTAGCACTAGTAACTTGTCCTGCATTACACCGTAAAAAATAAATAAAAATAATAATAAAACATTAATAATAATTATTTTCTGTCAGCACATTATTTACATTTATAGACATTTCCTTCAACCCTTAAAACACAATGATCAATATGGAAAATTCCTTCATATGAACAGTACATTGGGCCCGATTTTTACAGCCATTTTTGTTTGTTTGTTTTGTTTTGTTTAACTCCTTAAGTGTCACCCCCCCCCCCCCTTTTTTTGGGGGTAGAGCTGAAAAGGGCATGTCCAGATTCAAATTGATGTAATTCTGGAACGGTTTGGAATATGAACCTGATTTTGTGCTTGTTTCTTGTACATGTGAAAGAAGTTGAATAAAATTTTAAACAAAAAAGTTATAGGTGTTTAAGTTTGTTGTAATAATAAAATATATATATATATATATATATATATAAATATATATATATATATATATATATATATATATATATATATATATATATATATATATATATATATATATATTTATATTTTATTACAGAAAAATAAAATAAAATATGTGTTGAATTTAATTTCATGTCAAATGAAAAGCCTTAAGTTTAAAGAAGTTTTGCTCCAAATTTGATATTGATATCACAAAAAATGAGGTTTCTGTGTTATTTTTAGTCGCTATACCAACAATGTTCACTAGGTACTAGTCATGCTCCTTGTATGAATTGTAATGGATGACTGATTTGATTTTTTGTATTCAAACAGCAATAAAACATTCTATATAGGTTGTAAATGATTTTTAATTAAACATATCTACTAGAGTGTTGTTACGGAAACTTCACAAAAAAGTTTATTTCATATATGATCATACATAAAATTGACATGCATTACATTTTTTACTGAATACTTGCAACATCAATCATAGCTATACACATATACATATTCAATTTACTCTCAAAGATTTTGATAAAAACTAGAAAATATGTTTTGTCTGAATTATTGGCAGCCAAAAAAAAAAAAAAAAAAAAAATATATATATATATATATATATATATATATATATATATACTTTCGTGATTGTATGTGTATGTATCAGCTTTTTGTAACAAAAGCCAACTTCTTGGTGGGTTTTTTCTTTTTTTTTTGCTAAATTTTCTTGTTACAAATTAATGAATTACTGTCACTACATAATTTTAAATATAAAACAGTGGTCCAATATAAAAAATACAATCTCTAAGGTCTCCAATGATATATAGTTTGTCAAGATTAGTTTAGGTTTAGTATAGAATATTACGGTTTTAAATATGTAATGGCCAGTGACACTTGGTTGTTATTGTTATTTTTTAGTTGCATTAATAAAAAAAAAAAAAAAAATGCTATCAATTTGCTAATAGTGAACTACCATCAGGGCCGTGCAGAGACCTTTGGAGGGGCAGGTGCTCAAAGTATAAAAGGGGCACATGGAACAAGGCTTTAAATTGCGCTGTTCAAAATATCAATACAGCAATATATTGTGATGCATTCCTTGCGGATTCACGTATTGAGATGGATGGTTATGTATTGATACAGCAGCAAATGCTTTGATGCAAAGAAACAAAAGAGAAGACAATTTTAAGTTTAAAATAATAATAGCTCTGGGATTAGAAACTGAAATGTCTTAAATTGTCCCAACCTGATGGCTTTTTCTTCTCTGTTTCAGCATTAAACTATTATTTTAACCATCACTACTACTCTTGCACCTAATCAATAAGTCCACCTTAAATATTGATACAAAACATAAAAAACTGATCCACTGGAATATAGTGATTAATATTATTATTACTGTTGTAGTTGTTATTGTCTAAAATTGAACACCTTTGCAATGTAAACAAATGACAGGATCCATTTGTTATTCATATCCTTCACAGTGCACTTTGATGTCAGGTATATCATGCATTTTTTATTGACATTGATATTTTTACATTTATTTCCAGAGAGATATTATTGAGTTTACAGGCTAAAGTGGTCTTGCTGTTGTAAACACTGTTGCTATTTGAGAAAAAAAAAAATTGCGTCACATTTAAAATATAATTATATAATTAATTCCTGAATTTTTATAATGATAATTCAGAGAATGAGAAAATCTGAATAAGCCTTACCAGTGTTGTGATAATTATTTTTAAGGCACTCAACGTGTTAAAAAATAAATAAGTACTGTAATATAATAAAAGTTTTGTCAAATAACATAAAAAAGACCAGACCCCTCGATGCCTGTGAAACTTTTCTCCCTCAAACAGCTAACGTTAGTGTTACTTTTACACTACAGGCTACACACAGTAACATATCTGCATGTTCTCACATCACATCGTTCTTGTAAAATAATAATAAGTAAATAAACATCAAAATCACTTCGCTGAGAATGAAACACCACTTACCAGCTGCCACGGTTCTGAAAATACAATTAAAAATGCGCGTGCGGCCTGAGGAATTTTCCGTGTCAGGTGAAAGGTCAACATATTGGTCATTTTATTTACGACTAAATTATTATTAATAAATTGTAATAATATTATGATTGGGCGTTGGCAGGCATTCACAAAAGGGTATGTTATTACAAAAAAAAATTCGAGGAAATTTTGCTTTGACAAAAGTGCACTTTTGGGGCAAAGGAGCAGGTGCTCAAGTGAACCGGTTCTTTCGGACAATTCGATCAAATAAACCAGTTGAAAAAAAAAACGGTTCACCGGTTCTTTTGCGCTCGATGTAATGTCATTAGCGATGACTGCCCTTAATTCAAGCCTTCAGTTTACCCGCGCTTATAACATAAGCACAGAATCAGTTCAGAATAAATCACCAAAAGAATCAGTTCGGTTCAGACGAGCTGTGAGTCAGTCTGCTTCACACTGAATCACACATGCGCAGTATCATCAGCTCCTCGGTTCTCAACGAATCAGACGCGTCTGACAGAAACGGTTCTCAATGAGCGCTTCAGAACTCCTGACCTGATATTTAGATATACTATTCTTCAATAAATATATTTGTGTGCCATGGAAGCTGTGGAATATATATTAAAAAAAAAAAAAAAAAAAACACCCCAGAAAAAAGGGCACTTTCTCTCCAGGAATAAAAAGGGCAGGTGCTCAAGCCCCCTTTGATGTCTATGTGTGCACGTGCCTGACTACCATATTTAACTGTGTGTGATCAATTACAAATTAATTAATCAGTTTCTTTAAGATTAACAGTAGTACCTATCATTTATTCCTCTGTAGTTAATAATTAATTACACAACAATATTCTAAAATGTTACTGAGAATTCAAATTATTATTATTATTATTATTATTATTATTATTATTATTATTATTATTATTATTATTATTATTATTTCATTGAAGACAGATTTTGATTTAGTGTGACATGCTCTCCAGCAACTGATAAATTTCATTTGCAATGAATCATTGTCCCAGACTGTTTCAGTCTTGACATAATTTTTGGAGGCATACAGTGTACAGACTGATCCAATGAAGACAGTCTAATCAAGAACCAGCAATTGAAGAAAAAAACTGAAACATTCAATCCAGATCCTGGGTTTGGTTTGCCATTTGTAAGGGCAGAAAACAGTCTACTGTGTTTAATTTGATCAATATATATATATATATATATATATATATATATATATATATATATATATATATATATATATATATATATATATATATATATATATATAATAAATAAAAAAAGGCAAAGAAATGAGTCTCAAATATCTATTTTGTCCTGTTTCTAAGAAAATTCATCAGTTTAATCAGTTCAGTTTGTGTGTGTGTGTGTGTGTGTGTGTGTTCATGTTAATAAATCATTTCAATATATTGCTGTAAGGCAGACTTTATACAAACTCAAAACTCATCCAAAGCTAATAACCATTTTTCTCCATTTTTCTTTTTTTAACGAAGTGCTAGAAAAAAGTGAGATAGTGAGAGAAAATAAATAAGAGAATAGTTCACATCACAAACGATAACGGCATCAACAATTTTATTGTTGATATCTCTTTTCAGAACAAATTCCATTTGATGAAAGACAGAAACAGTAACAGACAATCAGAATCCATTTGAGGTCAAAGAGCTTATTTAATTTATCATGCAGCCATTTTTAACCCTGTCTTTCATCCTCTGACTGAAAGGGAGCCTTATTTTTCAAGGTTTCAATAGAAATGGTCACTTTTTTTAAGGGTAACGTCTTTACATCAGAAATATGTATCCTTCTATTCCCTGTTATCCCTCTATTCACTCATGTAGCTTTTTTAATAACTCCCGATGGCTACCTGAATACAGCAATACATGTTTGTTCCAGATTCTGACACTGAACTTGATGAAAAGAAATCCGTCCACAGTCAAAATGAATAATGATTTATGTTGCCAGTTTCCACATATCTTGTACATTTGTAACACTTAGTATTTATTTATTTATTTATTTTCTAAGTAAGGCACTGCATATACACAACAGTACTTTACTGAAGTCATTTGATTACACTCACAGTGTTAACTGATCTGTGCAGCTCTGTGGTGCAAAAGAGTCTGAGATTGATGGCTCTGACTGAAGTCTTCTTTTTCATACCATCTCACCGTTCCCCTCTGCCAGTGTTTGCTTCACTAAAGCGGCATCTCTCACCCCATCCATCTCTGCCAGGGGACCCAGACCCTCTCCAGCCCACACATCTTTTGTTTCTCTCATTACAACCTCCTCTCCAAATCCACCACAAAGTTTTTGTTTTTAACCTGCCGACTCCAGCAGGCTTGTTGGATAAAGTGTGGCTGGTGGATTGATGTGTTCCACCACCGTCTGTTTCTGAGGTTAGGGATTACACAGTGGGAAATCAGATGTGCTTTGAGTGAAGGGGTCGGTGAACTAGTTTGAGACAGGAGCGTGTACACGTTTTCATACTTAAAGGTTCAAAAGAGTCTTTTGAGTGGAGAACCTAATTAAACCTAATCACCTGCAATATCTTACACAATTGTTATACACAACCAGATTCAGTGAGAAAATGACAAACTACTGCACTTCATTTATGATTTGAATTATTATCGAAATAATACTGCAAAATTCTAATAGTCAAATTAGTATGATTAGGAATGTTCATTAAAGGTTTTTATGCTCTGTTTGACAGACCTTTGTGGATTTAAAGAGGTTCACTCCTCTTTAGTGCTTAACCACTTTAACCTACATCAGAGGTTTTCAATATTTTATTTATTTATTTGTTTTTTGTTTGTTTATTGTCAGCTGAACACTTTTGCCATAAAATCATTTACTTGAAGAACCCCCTGCGTTTTTAAGTAAATATTTAGTAATTTTGCAACACATTTGCATGTTTACTTTATCTTTTCTACTTTAATAACAGTTTTATCAGAATTATTGTTATTGGAGAGAAAAACAAACAAACAACAACAACAACAAAAACCTTTTATATCACAATTACCGTGACCAAAATGATCACAGTTACCAATATTATCTCAGTACTGTTGAAATGTACTGGAAGTACTCAAACACACACTGGACATTTTTTTAATGGACTTTTATTACTTATTCAAAAAAAAAAAAATTATATATATATAATGGAGAGAGAGAGAGAGAGAGAGAGAGAGAGAGAGAGAGAAGAGGAGTCAAAAATGGTTAATTATAAGTATTTTATCTGCTCCAAAACAATTCTACATTTGGTACCTTCTTATCAAGTGTTTTAGAATGTATATTAGATTGTTTTCCCATCTACCAGTTAAAATTTGCTATATAAATTTGTTCCAATTCTCACATTGGTTTGAACAAAACAGCAGGCAGGCTGAATAAAAGCATATACTGTATATATACTCTGTCTGACAGCAGGTGGCACATATTGAACAGCAGAAATAGAGGTGTTTCCATGGTAACCTTTATAAAAAAAATAATGCAGATCAGTTATACACTGCTTCATTCATCATTTCAGTATTATTATTTATTTACTCTATGATTTAATATTCAGGGGTTCATGAACCCCCTTTGGGAAATGCTGACTAACACTATAGGCAACAATAGAGTATCACTGAGATAACATGCACAGATTTGGAAATAACAAAATCTCATTTTTTTTTTATTATTATTATCTGTGTTTGCAACTTTCAAAATATAAAAAAATAATTGTCACTACGAGCCAGAGACACAAGGTTAGGATGCAAACAGGATGGTTTATTGACAATGTAGTGAGAGCAAGCTGATGTCAGGTGAGTATGAGAGGATAGAGTGTTCTTGGGTCCTTAGCTGTGGGTTGGTTCATCTTTTGCAGGTATCCGGGGAGGATGAGAATGGGACTGTTGATGAACAGGCTCAAAGGAGCTTATAGGGGTAAGTAAACAGCAGGTCAGTACTAGGTAGGAGTCCGGCTTATTCCAAGCAAGTGAACTGTAGACTGGACAGTGAAGCAGGGATATAGTGTGCTTAATGACTCTCTGCAGGAGCGGGTGATCAGTACTCTGGTGATTGGGATCTGGTGTGAGACTCCCTGACAATGATGACCAAAAGCAGCAAAAGCAATAACGATTTCAGCATGCACACCAAATGCATGACAATATTCTGTTTATTATTAACATGACCTGCAGTTTCATCATCTGCCACTTTAATTGAAAGGTGAAATAAATAAATAATATAATATAATAATAAAATAGAGAAGATTAAATAAATCACCAGTAATTGTGTGCTGGACATAACATTTTACACATGCTAATGTCTTAGATAGCATTTTATGTTTGCTAAATACACACAGATATTTTAACAAGGTTTTTGTGTGTGTGTGTCTGTGTGTGTTATTTTGTGTATATCCTTCCAAGTGGTCACTTACTTACTTATTAAAAATCTTTATGATAGATTCTACATTTTGGTGGAAATAGCAGTTTTCTTATGTTAATATTAAAAGTCTCTCATACAAGGGTAAAACAATAAAAGCTTCATGTAATTCATAATCCGTAATAAGCATATATAAATGATGAAAGAATAGTAATAATAATAATAATAATAATAATAATAATAATAATAATAATTAAAAAAAAACTTTTCCAGACATTTTTAATATGACCTTCAAAAAATCAAGCCCGGAGCTATAAAAATGTCAGAGTATTTGGGAAAAATATGGATTTGTGGCAAGCAGGGTTTATGAGAATGTGTTGAATATTAACATGGCACAGAGCTTTCTTTGTGATGCTATCGGTGGCCTATTTGAGTTTGGCAGGGGTACATTGTTAGTGCGGGAAGGTCCATGCTTTTGCAAGCAAGAAAGGTTGTACGCTGGTCATCGCTATGTAAAAATGTTCTATTCTGTCAATCACGCAGCATAAATTGGGCTGAAAATATGTGTCTAGCCCAGCACTGAAAAGCTGAAATATTATATATATATATATATATATATATATATATATATATATATATATATATATATATATATATATATGTTTATTATAAATTGGGTCATTTCAAATGTTTTCAGGATTTAGCCTTGACATTGTTCTAGTTTTAATGTAAAGGTGATGGATTGTTTAAAAAGTAGCTCTTAGTTGTAACTTATAATGGTGCACAGATGTATTCTGTCCCGGTTTAAGATAGTGTAGAAAGACTGAAGGATGGGTTGATTTTTTTAACTTCCACCTTTCCTGATTTGATTTTTCTCCCTTTCCTGACAGCCAGTGATGCCGTAGTACATGGTGAACTTGTAGGATGCTATTTGCTGTTTGCTTGCTGTTTCTGTCCCATGGAGAAGTACTGAATAAAATAGGAATATGTGCAGGAGCTGTATATGGCAGCCAGAGTCAATCTTCAGCACATGATTGATGATATTGTTTCTGTGGTGAAATGACATTTTAGGCAGGACTGGTTGCTCGTAAATGCACAGATGCTAATATATTTGGCCAATGCCAGGGCCATTGATTTTCCCAGCAGGACAGATTAAGGGTGCATTTGGGAACGTTTCTATAGCAGATGGAACGATTCCCGTTTGATTTATTTATTTTTTATCTACTTAAGGAGCCTTTGTTACAGAAGAGTGTATGCTTTATGTTGTCACAGAGCGTGCTCATTATGCTCTCTGCAATGAGAATTTTTCTTCCCCCATTGGATGCCTTTTTAAATATCTGTGACGTTTTGAGTTTTCTCTTACTAGGAAATAAGGTTTTTTTACACTACACTTCACCCTGGATTAGTGTTGTCAAAAATATTACCTTGTTAAAATAAAATGATAATGAAATATTTACGAGTTTCAATAGTCATTTTCCATAGTATCATACACTGATACCTACGGAAGTTCTAAGCGGCCATGCATTATAATATTTTTTCTTCTTGTTTTCTCGTTTTCTCTACATAACGAAGTTCATAATCTCGATATAACGAAGTTCGTTTTCTCGTTATAACGAATTAATTTTCTCTAATAAGTTACAAAACTGCGCCAGCAGGTGGCACTATAGACCTGAATATAACTGATGGGGTGTTGTACACTGTCCACTTTACTGTACGCGGACCTTCCTCGTGATCGCTAAAATTTGTGCAGTCTTCATTACTGACATTTAATTAATTCATAAATGTTAAATGCTTGAATCAATATGAATATTTTGTGTATTAAGTTCCTGCTAGATGCATGAGTTTCACCAACGCGTTCTGTGTCATGAAATAAAAGTTTGTTGTACTGTCTCTGGAAAAATCAACAGTGATTGATCAGCCTTTATTTATATACAGTATTGTAGACGTTATTACCTAGGCAAAGCTAAATTTGCTGAAATATAGGCTACAGTAAGAGCGCTTGCATGATCCATCAAATGCCTGTCAAAGTTGAGTTCGTTACTATAGCAACAGTAAAACTGTCATGTCGTTATAACGAGAAAACAAACTTTCGTTATGTCGAGATAACAAGAAAAATAAGTCGTTATAACGAGAAAACGAACTTCGTTACGTCGAGATAACGAGAAAAATAAGTCGTTATAACGAGAAAACGACTTTCGTTATGTCGAGATAACGAGAAAATTAAGTCGTTATAACAAGAAAACAAAAAGGAAAAAAAAATTATAATGCATGGCCGCTTAGAACTTCCGTAGATACCAGCTATCAGTAAGGTTAAGGTATTTTTTTTTTTATTAAAATGTTTTCGGTTATGCCCTTATTTACACATGAGCAGCTCATGATCTGGTGTTTTCAGTGTCTCAGAAAGACTTGATTCACAGTAAATGCAGCAAACTCTATCTCTGCATGTGATGTGAGTTTAATTGGGGAATGCATCAGTTTTTTTTTTTTTTATTTTTTTTTATCAAATGCATTTACAAGGCGTTTGAGAAGTCAACTAAATATATATATATATATATATATATATATATATATATATATATATATATATATATATATATATATATATATATATATAATTCATTATTAATTAAGCCCAACATTTTTTTTTTCTGGGATAAACATTACACAAACATACTAGAAATGAACATCCATCATACTGAATTTAGATTCAGAATAGGAATGCAGCCATATAGGATGTGATTGTTGTTAGTATATAGTGTATGTTCGCATTTGTATGCATATGTCTGCTTCTTTCAGTCATATCATCAGGAACCAGTTTGCTGTTCTCCTGAAGCATTCCTCTCAAGTGCTTATCTTTGAGTACACATGTCTCCTTCTTCATATTACAGGATTTTCTCAGAAGACTTTTATCAAGGTCAGATCTTCAGCTATTCAGTAAGTGCCCGATTTGATGCTGTCTAAACAAAAACAGGAAGAGGACAATGAGGAAAACAGGATTACTGGGGGTTGTAGTTCCTTGGTGGAATGCTTTCCCAGTAATCCTATTATACTGGCTCAGTCCGTTGTGCTCCAATTCTGCTGAGCCGCTGGGGTCATAGCCAGCATTTTTAATGTCATCGGATGATTAAGAATGGACAAACGTTGTCACAGAAGGAGATCTGGAAAAATATATTTATTGCTTTATTTATTTATTTAACTGCCCGATTCTCTGAGCTCAGTGACCCGTGATGTTCACTTTGACCACACAACTGGAATTCCATGCACTTTTGGGCTTCTGAAAAAAAAAATGCTGTCACAAGGTTTAGTGAGAGGTTTTCTATTGGTATTCTGGGAATCAAAAAGATATTGGGGCCAACCAATAGGTGTCACGGTTCATTAATTCACTGTCTTACCTTTTCTGTGCGTGTGGTTGTGTTGGAGGCGTGGTTACTGATTACCTATCACTCTGATCACTGCCACCTGCTGCACTCATCACCGGGGCTATATTAACCTCACCCGGCCATTTTTGTCAGTTAATTTCAGTGTGTTTGGGGTTCCGGCTGTTCATGTGCATCCTGGTCTACACTCTCCGTTTTGGATTCCTGGATCCCACCGGTCTGGTTCGCCCATTGCTTCCCTGCGTCACGGTCCTGAGCGGTCGTATCCTCAGCATGCCTGCCTGCCACAGAGCCCGTCTTCACTCGTCTGTGCTTTGTCCAGCGAAACTGTAATTATCATTTCACGAGTGCTTGAGTATAATAAATCTCTGTCATTAACTTGCTATTGGATTCTTTGCCTTTCTTTCCGAACTGGATGTAACAGAATGAACTGACCATCGATGGATCCAGCGAGAATGGCAGAGCTTCAGGAATACCTCACGACCAGCAATCAACATATGGATCATCAGGAGGAACAGGTCTCCGCCACCGCTCAGGCGTCTAGTGACGCAGGTGTCTGAGCTCACTACCCAGATTCAACAGCTACGTTTGCCCGCTGCGCCCACCCCACCGCCTGTTTTCCCCAACCCTATTAACATCACCAGCCAGCACGAGCCCAGGATAGACTAGATGCTCATTATTCTTTTCCCTGCAACCTGTAACCTTTTCCACTGAGAGATCCAGAGTGGCGTTGGTGTTAAACCTGCTGTCGGGGCGTGTAGCTCTTTGGGGAAAGACGGTGTGGGAGAATAACAATCCTTTTCTGTCCCTCATTCCAGGCGCTCCAGGAGGAGATGAGACTGGTGTTTGACCGTCCGGTGTCGCGAGGTGGCCCGCAGACTCTCTGATCTTAACCAAGGCAAGCTTTCAGTTTCTGACTACATGATACAATTCCGCACCCTGGCTGCCGAGTACCACTGGAACGAGGAGGTGCAGCGGGACAGATTCCTGCATGGGCTGTCTGACCGTGTCCAACGTGAAATATATAGCTTGGATCTTCCCAAGAGATTGAATGGATTGATGGAGTTAACATTAAGGGTCGACTCGAGGTTGGAGCAGCGCTGTCAAGTAGAACAGCACTCCCGAGCCAGAAGACAACTCGTGCCATTGGGCTTCCTCACCGAAGACACGGTCAGCCCATCCAGTGATCCCAAGCCCATGCAGGTGGGTAGAGCTCGGCTTTCCTGGGAAGAGAAGGAGCATCGACGACCTGAGGGACTATGTCTTTACTGCGGCGTGGCGGGTCATTTCCTCAATCGCTGTCCACTAAAAGACCAAGCCCAGCAGTAGGGAGGAGGCTACTGTCGGGTGGAGCAGCACTGGGTAAATCCTCATCCGCGACTCTCTTTCCGGGAAGAGTGCAATGGGCAACTGGTTCTCACAACTGCCAAGCCCTGGTGTATTCCAGAGCAGAGGGTGATTTCATGAACTTCTCAATGGCCCATCCCCTCTGCATCCCCATCACATCACTCCACAAATCCAATGCAGTTCACACTCTCAATGGTCAGACATTACCCACCATCACGCACACCACAGACCCCATCATGTTGTCGGTAGTGGGTAACCACACTGAAACTCTGGAATTCCTCCTCACTGATACTCCCCTCAGCCCCATAGTTCTCGGCACCCCTGGCTTATCAAACACAACCCCAAGGGTGGAATGAGGCAAAGGCTCCATTTCCACCTGGAGTAATCAGTGCCATGCCTCTTGTCTTGTGTCTGCTCATTCGTCTGTGTCTAGTTCTATGTTTAAGGAGGAGATGGTGGATTTGTCTAACATGCCCAAGGAGTACCTCGACCAGAAGGAAGTATTCAGTAAGTCCCGGGCTGCTTCTCTTCCTCATCATCGTCCCTATGACTGTGCTATAGACCATATGCCATATACGTCTCTGCCTAAGGGCAAGTTATATTAACTTTATACCCCTGAAAGGGAGGCCATGGAGAAATATATTTCTGATTCGCTGGCTTCCAAGTTCATCCGCCCTTCCTATTCTCCAGCGGGGCGGGGTTCTTATTGTGGCTAAGAAGGATGGATCTCTGCGATCTTGCATTGATTACAGAGGGCTGAACAACATCAAAGTGAAGAATACCTATCCTTTCCAGTTGATGTCTTCAGCCTTCGAGAGGCTGCAGGGAGCGTCAATATTTACAAAACTGGACTTACGTAATGCTTATCATTTGGTCCGCATAAGGAAGGGGGATGAATAGAAGACAGCATTTAATACCCCCCTGGGCCATTTTGAATATTTGGTCATGCTTTTTGGGCTGTCCAACACCCCTGCTGTCTTCCAAGCACTAGTCAATGACGTGTTGAGAAACATGGTAGATCAGTTCATTTATGTCTACCTGGATGACATGCTGATATTTTCTTCTTCTCTCCAGGAACACGTTCACCACATCAGACTAGTGCTCCAGAGGCTGCAAGCAAATTAGCTTTTTGTCAAGGCGGAGAAATGCGTTTTTCACGCACAGTCAGTTCCATTTTTGGGGTACATTGTGTCGTCCGAGGGAGTGCACATGGACCCCGACAAGGTTAAGGCTGTGGTGGTTTGGCCAAGCCCAGATTCCCGCAAGGCCCTGCAGAGCTTTCTGGGGTTTGCCAATTTTTATAGACGTTTCATTTGTAATTTCAGCCAACTAGCCGCGCCTCTGACAACGTTGACCTCCCCCAGAACGACGTTCAGGTGGTCTGGTTTAGCCAAAGCTACATTTTGCAAACTGAAGAGCCGATTCGTTTTGCCTCCCATTCTTGTGGCCCCTGACCCATCACATCAGTTCATGGTGGAGGTGGATGCATCAGAGGTGGGGGTAGGTGTGGTTCTCTCCCAGCGCTCTTCCTCGGATGACAAAATGCATCCATGCGCGTTTTATTCCCATCGCTTATCACCAGCTGAACGAAATTAAGACATTGGCAACAAGGAATTGTTGGCAGTCAAGCTTGCATTGGAAGAATGGTGTCACTAGATAGAAGGGTCGGGTGTTCCTTTTATAGTATCTATCGATCATAAGAATCTGGAATAGATCATATTGGCTAAAAGACTCAACTCTAGGCAGGCTCGGTGGGCTGTTTTTTTCGGATGTTTTGATTTTTTTCTGTCGTACCGCCCGTGTTCTAAGAACATCAAACTCGATGCTTTATCACAGGTTTTTGACCGTTCCGAATGCCTGTCTACTCCCGAGTGTATCTTTCCTGAGAGACTAGTCATCTCCACACTCAGATGGGGGATCGAATCGAAGGTCATGACGGCCTTAGAAGGGGTAATGCCTCTGCCCGGTGGTCCACCGGGTCGATTATTTGTGCATGAGGGAGTTCGGTCCGACGTCATATGATGGGGCCATGGTTCCAATGTAGCTTGTCATCCAGGAGTTAATAGCTCAGATTAATAGAACCTTGGTTAATAGAACCAAGTTTTCGGTTAAGCAACGGTTCTGGTGGCCTGGTATGGCTGCGACATTCGGGAGTTTGTTTTGCCGTGTTCGTTTTGTGCCACGGGTAAGACTTCCAATCGCTCCCCAGATGGGTTACTCCAACCGCTGTCTGTTCCTTCGAGAACCTGGTCACACATTGCTCTAGATTTTATTACCCGTCTTCACTCGTCTGTGCTTCGTCCAGTGAAACTGTCATTATCATTTCACGAGTGCTTGAGTATATTAAATCTCTGTCATTAACTCACTATTGGATTCTTTGCCTTTCTTTCTGTTTATATGTCTATTTAAATAATTTTGACATTCTTCCACTAGTTTGCACTGTACCCATTTTTCTTTAAGTTTTGTCTGTTTTTTTTTTTTTTTTTTCTGCAACATTAGGTGAAGCCTGTTTGTTGACAGCAAAATTGTTGGCTAAAAAAATATGTATAATAATAATAATAATAATAAAACTTAAGGCAAATTTTGAGTAATTTTATAAACATTTCTGTATGTACTGTATGTATTTATGTATTGTTTATTTATATCCTATATTTGTGCACAATTTTATAAATCATTTTTTATGACATGGAATGTAGTTTTAAGAGTTTTAGGCAAGCATGTAGTTGTTTAGACTTCAAAAATGTAGTTTGTTGATAAAGGTACTGTAACATCTATTTTAAAATTTGCTAAGACATTTTCAGAGATGTCAGCTCCAGAGTTTCAGTATTCATGAATGTGCCGAGAGCAGCCTCATCACACCTTTGCCGCTGGCTCTTATGTCTCTATAGTGTTTAAGCATTATAACATTAATTTGTTTTTAGTAAGTCTAACAGGCAATATTTGGTCTCATAAACCTATTATTTGTTCTAGAGCAAATACTTTGGGCTGAGGGCAAAGTCTCATAACTTTATATGTTTATATAACTTTAATGCTGTATATCACAGTGTTGCCTTTGTACTTTTGACTGAATTGCTTCATTTTATAATATAAAATATAATTATGCAATAGATATATGTTATATGAATAATAATAGTATTTAATAATGGTATTTGGTATTGAGAAGCAGTTTGTTTAGTTACATTGTTACACCATTAGATTTTTTTTTTTTTTTTTTTATGAATAAATGAGTCAGCAGCAAATACTTTTATATTGAAAGAGACTGAAGCAGGGTTTTAAAAACAAAGAAGTTATTTTTACTTTTTAACAATACCTTAAGATGCAACCAATATACATAATAAATTGAGCGTATACAGTACTACAATAAGCTTTCAGTGAAGCAACTCAACGTTCCTTCGTTACTAGTTCTAAATAGACATTTTGAAATTAGTAACAGAGGCTTGAGCTCAGCTTTCAAACTGTCAAACTGAGATTTGAATCTGTAGCGGAAGGAAGTAGCATACTTTTTTTTCAAATCAGTGTTAGTTTCTTAATTATTTGCACACTTGTGCTGTTGAACTGTTGTAATGTAACATTCGCAAGACCATTTCTCACTGAGCGTGATACGAAAAAACAAGGCGAATTGCTGACGAAAGGTGCTTTCTCTCTGCGAAATGATTGATTGCCTTCCGCTAATTCATGCCTGCAAGGTAGGTGGCGCTGACCAACAATGCATTTTTCCTTAGATCTGTATTTCTTATAAATTGAGCTCAGCTGTTAAACTGTCAAACTGAGATTTGATTATGTGGCGGAAGAAAGCGGCATATATATATATATATATATATATATATATATATTTTTTTTTTTTCAATGGTCGTTTCTGAGTAATTTACACACTTCAAACTGCCATCAAAACTGTTGTACAAATGCAATATCACACTCACAGGACCATTTTACACTGAGCATGATGAGAAAAATATAGGCGAATCACTGACGAAAGGTGCTTTCTTACCAAGTGCAAATGATTGATCGTCTTCTGCTATTTCATGCATGCATGGTAGGTGGCGCTGACCAACAATGCATTTTCCTCAGATGTGTATTTCTTATAAATGAACATCGTCCACTGCTCAATAAGATAAATTAAGATAGATTAAGCTTGGTTCTTCACCAGAAATATCTGGTGTCCTTACACGAATAGCTTACATATATTACATATATTTTAGATTCATTGCACACCAACTGAAATATTTCAGGTCTTTTATTGTTTTAATACTGATGATTTTGGCATACAGAAAACCCAAAATTCCTTTCTCAAAAAATTAGCATATCATGAAAAGGTTCTCTAAACAAGCTATTAACCTAAAGATCTGAATGAACTAATCAACTCTAAACACCTGCAAAAGATTCCTGAGGCTTTTAAAAACTCCCAGCCTGGTTCATTACTCAAAACCGCAATCATGGGTAAGACTGCCGACCTGACTGCTGTCCAGAAGGCCATTATTGACGCCCTCAAGCAAGATGGTAAGACACAGAAAGAAATTTCTGAATTAATAGGCTGTTCTCAGAGTGCTGTATCAAGGCAGCTCAGTGGGAAGTCTGTGGGAAGGAAAATGTGTGGCAAAAAACGCTGCACAACAAGAAGAGGTGACCGGACCCTGAGGAAGATTGTGGAGAAGGACCAATTCCAGACCTGGGGGGACCTGCGGAAGCAGTGGATTGAGTCTGGAATAGAAATATCCAGAGCCACCGTGCACAGGCGTGTGCCGGAAGTGGGCTACAGAGAAGCAGCACTGGACTGTTGCTCAGTGGTCCAAAGTACTTTTTTTGGATGAAAGCACATTTTGCATGCCATTCGGAAATCAAGGTGCAAGAGTCTGGAGGATGACTGGGGAGAAGGAAATGCCAATATGCCTTAAGTCCAGTGTCAAGTACCCACAGTCAGTGATGGTCTGGGGTGCCATGTCAGCTGCTGGTGTTGGTCCACTGTGTTTTATCAAGGGCAGGGTCAATGCAGCTAGCTATCAGGAGATTTTGGAGCACTTCATGCTTCCATCTGTTGAAAAGCTTTATGGAGATAAAGATTTCGTTTTTCAGCACGACCTGGCACCTGCTCACAGTGCCAAAACCACTGGTAAATGGTTTACTGACCATGGTTTTACTGTGCTCAATTGGCCTGCCAACTCTCCTGACCTGAACCCCATAGAGAATCTGTGGGATATTGTGAAGAGAAATTTGAGAGACGCAAGACCCAACACTCTGGAATAATCTTAAGGCCGCTATCGAAGCATCCTGGGCCTCCATAACACCTCAGCAGTGCCACAGGCTGATTGCCTCCATGCTACGCCGCATTGAAGCAGTCATTTCTGCAAAAGGATTCCCGACCAAGTATTGAGTGCATAACTGAACATAATTATTTGAAGGTTGATTTTTTTTGTATTAAAAACACTTTTCTTTTATCGGATGAAATATGCTAATATGCTGAAATATTTAAGTTGGTGTCTAAAATATATGAAAGTTTAATTTGTATCATTACATTATGGAAAATAATGAACTTTTATCACAATATGCTAATTTTTTGAGAAGGACCTGTATATGATCACATGGTTGACAGATCTATAGTGACGCTCTAACTCATACACTCGCGCACATGTAAGAAAACGGACAGTGCTTTTCCGATCACAAAATTAAATGGAGAAATAATAGGAATTATATTGTTGATAAAGAAAATGTAAGATTAAATCTGTTTTAGATACCAATGATAACAAGAAAATAGGCCCTCTCCGAAATAGCACCCTAAACCTTAGTCCAAACGTTCGTGATGTAATGCCGCTTTTGCTGTGGAGCTCACCTCGACAGAAGTGCACTTTGAGGGTGCATAGTGGCCTCAAAATGGATGCTCATATGCACCATTCTGAAAGCTAAAATTATGAAAGGGACACCCTATGTTCTTGTGAACTTAATGGACACATGCATATGCAGCTGGCATTGTAAGTTTGAAAGACCGTAAGTTCACATGAAGTGTGCCATTTAGGACAAGGCCTCAGTATCCACTCTCTTCTCTCTTCCGGGATACACTTCTTATGCATTTTATTACACAGATTTTCGAAACAGCGCCTCCACTCTGCCCTTTTGTGAAACAGCAGCTGCTCCGGGAACATGATCTAACCACAAATCTGATTGGACGGCCATTTTCCTCGGTTTTCCACATGAGGCAAATGATCACACCTGGTGTGGATAGCCCCATAGGGCCAAATTTGCACGTTCAGCATGAAAAGTCTTGTAGTTATGTAAATACGTATTGCACTCAGCAGCGATATTTACACTTACATTTACATTTAGTGATTTAGCAGATGTTTTAATCCAAAGCGGCTTACATATGAGGACTATGGAAGCAATCAAAAACAACAAAAAGAGCAATGATATATAAGTGCTATAACAAGTCTCAGCTTAAACGCAGTACACAGGGCTTTTAAATAATATAAAAAAATATATATATATATATATATATATATATATATATATATTTAATAATTGTATAATAAGTAAAAAGAAAGTAGATACAATACAAAAAGATTAAAAGATTCTTTTAAAGATTTTTTTTTTTTTTTTTTTTTAAGATATCAAACAACTGTACAATGACATTATAAGTTTGAATGCAGCAGAACAAAGCTCTGATAGGAAATGGCTTTAATTCGAAAATCCATCCAAAAGCATTTGCAATGCTTGGTCTGAAGATTCTGAAAAATCTTCCTATGAACAAAAATTGTAGAAGAAGACGTAAATATATATATATATATATATATATATATATATATATATATATATATATATATATATATATATATATATATAATAAAATAAATAAATAAATAAAATCCAAGATAGTGGTCAATTCAATGTAGTAGGTGGAGAGGTGGAGCTTTGAAATCTGAAAAAAAGCACAACATTTTCCCAGAAAAAAAGGGTTATAAGCAGAAGAAAAAGTAAAAGCTGGGGACTCCTCTCAGACCCATCCCTATCAATGTGCTGAATTTCATTACTTTGTTAACAGTATGGTTTTAGAGCTGCTGTAGGCTGGCAGAGCCAAGAAACAACATAACAAGAACATCATCAGATGCACATTCGGCTCTCGGCCCTTAATAATAGTTATTATCTTGTGTCCAGATCTGACATAAAACCCTACAGTGTTGGAGGTTTAAGGATGCAATCGATCTATCCCAAGTTGGTCCTGCCGTCTGATGCTGGAGCATAGGGGATATTCGTGACATATTGTTGATGTTTAGTGTTATTCCTCTCAAAGAGCAAAGCTCAAATCTTGCTCTACTCCTCTGTGATTGAAGATGCTGATAGAGATGATAAATCTTTTTCCTTATTGCTTTCTTTTGCCTCATGGCACATTTTCTTAGAGCTAAAGCTGAGAATGAAGATTTATAGCGTTTCATGACTGTAGTGATTTTCTGCAAATTAGCAGCCTGTTTTTATATAGTTGCCACAGCCTATTTACAAATTCATGCATCTTAAAATGCATGTTTTTTTCCTCATTATGGTAGAATTTTTTTTCTATTTCTTTTTTTTTTTTTCTAATCATTGGACCGCCTTTGCCAAAAACAATTTGCTGAGAAGTCTTATACAGAACCTGATATAGAATCACCATGTCTGCATCAAAAATCACTGCTTTGTTGTTTTTCAAAGAAATGCTGCATCTAAGCAAACTAATGACATAGTGTTTCTTCTGGGACTGTTTCAAAACCATTATCAGTATCAGCAAGTTTTATGTTTCACATGCTTGAAAACTTATTTAATGTAAAACTTGTTTGATTGGCAGTAAATACTGTTTGATGGGCTTGGGAGTACTTATACATAGAAAAGCCACGGACATTTTTCAAGATCCTCATTTTAATCACACTCAGTAACACACATGCCAGTTTTCGTCTTTCCTGCAACAAAAAGGGAAAACCTTGAATTGATGCAGCTCTATACCTTTGCTATTTCCTTTGAGTTTTCTCAGAAACCCAAGGCTAGATGTACAATAACCTGAAGGCAGTCCATTATTAGTAGCTTCACATTCATTCAGTGGTTTCGTACTGAATCATAGTCAACTGCATTGCTACTGAATAGCATGCTGGTCTACCAATTTATCTGTTGTCATTACCTTGGCCTGTGCAAATTCATTTCCAGCAAAATCTCTTTGAATGTGGGAGCTACATGTGAAATGGCATGGTCAAGAACAGGGGTGTTCAATTAAAGTTCTAAGACATCCAGTCCCTGCATTTCAGTCTGGACACAGTTTGTGGGTTGTATTGACATTAAATAAACTATGTGAATTAATGCAAAACTTATATAGTCAAAAGGGTTTTGGTTTGTGAAACAGTTTTCAAACAGAATCAAAAAGATGCTTGAAGTTAGTAGTCCAGAAACATTTTAGACATACATAAAGCTGAATTTGATGTAATAGACGGTGTGCCTCGGCCGTACATCGGCGCAAATATTCTTCTGACTCAAAAGGAGGAGATGGTGGGCGAGTTGCAACATGCGACGGGAGTGTAGACCGCCTTGGTGGTTGATGTACTCAATGGTCACAGTACTGTCCATCCGGACCAATACGTGCTTGTCATGTAGCAGCGATTTGAAGCGGCACTGAGCAACCCATTCTGCTAGCAACTTGAGGCAATTGATATTCCACTGCAGTTGAGGCCCTGCATGCCTGTTGCACATGGCCCCCCAGCCTATGGTAGATGCATATGTTGAGACAACAACATGCCTGGACACTGGCACTAGGGGAACTCCTGGATGTAAAAAAAAAAAAACAAGGTCTGATCATGTCCTGAAGGTCTGGTGGCAGGAATGAGTGATTGAGGTCCGGTGGGGGCCGCGTTGCCATGCCCATCTCGGGACACGGTCATGAAGCCAGTGCTGAAGCAGTCTTATATGAAGCAATCTAAGCCTTGTGACAGCGGCAACAGGTGACATATGCCCCAGGAGCTTCTAAAACAATTTCAGTGGAACCACCCTCCTGCACTGAAATGACTACAGGCAGTTCAGCATCGACTGAGTAAGCTCCACTGTGAGATGTGCTTTTAGATTGACAGAGTCCAACTCCATACCAAGAAAAGAGATCCTCTGGATCAACTGGGAAATTATTAAACTCTCCCCCATGCAAGGCCCAACTGGCTGAGGTGACAGAGTACCATGTTCCTGTGTCCGCACAATTGTGCTCAAGATTTGCCCTGGAACGAGGGCTGCCTCCACAACCTTAGTGAAGACACGAGGTGACAGGGACAGGCTGAAGGGGAGGACCTTGTACTGATATGCTCGCCCCTCGAACACGAAGTGGAGAAAAGGCCTGTGTCGAAGGAGAATTGAGACATGAAAGTACGCGTCCATCAAATCGATCGTGCAATCGTGCAGATGAATGTATTGAAAGATATGATTCTCCATTAACATCCTGAATAGGAGCTTGTGAAGGGCCCGATTCAGGACACACAGGTAACCCACCGACTTTCTTTGGTACAATAAAGTATGGGCTGTAAAACCCCGACTTTATATCGGCTGGAGGGACCGGCTCTATAGCATCCTTTGCCAGAAGGAATGCAATTTCTGCTTGCAATACAGTAGCTTCCTTGTTCAGCACAGGGGTGAACCGAATGCCCATAAACTTGGGAGGACACCGGGCAAACTGAATCGCATCACTAAGTTTGATGGTTCTCATGACCCAGCGTGAAGCACGTCCTGATTTTGCCAAGTTCGATGTGTTCCTAGGTCAACATATTTTGTTGACCCTGGAACAACATTTTACTCCAAAAATATATTCTTAACCATATCCCTACACCTAAACCTAACCTTAACCATGAGTAATCCCTAAAATCAGAGGAAATGATAGATGAATGACACTGATGTACAAGCACCAAACACTGATTTTAAGCGTAAATTTCACAAAATCTAAAAGCTGGTTCTTCAAATCTGATTGGTTAATCACAATGTTGTTCCAGGGTCAACAACGATGTTGTCCCAGGAACATGTCTCACTTGGTAAAATCAGGTTCTGCCAGCGTGAAGGTCTTTGGAGCATTTGCCAGGCCCCCAGGAACTGAACAAGTGGAAATGGGCAACCACTGACCAACTTGCAGTGGGGCAGTAAGGTGGTGCACTGGGACCCGACCTGAAAGGCACACCATCCCGAAGTGGGTTCTGAGTGCGCAGTGCAAAACTTAGAGAGTTAGAAGACGTCCTAATAATATATATGATATTAAAATTATTCACTCACTGTTAATATTCCATATTATTAATGATATTGGAAATTCATTAGAAACATGAGAAAATATCTACTTCTTTGAATGTACAGCTAAACAAAAATATACAGCTTTCAAAATGCAAGGCGTGTTTTAATCCCCAAATAGTATGCGTTAGCTACCTCTCTCTCTTCCGACGTGTAACTCGTCGTGGGCGCTTTGACGCAGGCATTTTGAGTAATAATTAAATTAATCAAATGGCATCATTTTAAGTTTTTCTACAGAAGGACCGTACGGCCATTATGGGTTTTAAAGGGTTAACATTAGAATAGTCAGCCGAAGTTGCAATTGAATAAGTTAACTCTGCTAACCTAGCTACAAAAACAATGCAAAATATCTTATGCTGTGTTATTTGACTTTATCTGACTGAGTGGCTAGTGCAGTAGGTGACAATCTGATAAACGTTATAATAGTGAAAACAATTATTTTGTCTTATTATAATATTCATTAATTTAGGTAACATCAAATCATCATCTTCGTTGTGGCCCAACCAGGCCCACACGCACACACACTATCCTCCTGTACCCGCCCTGGTTAACACTCCCTCCCTGTTAATCATGTACCTGTAACTACCATGCTTACCATTTCTATTACACTCTCCTGCTCACTCTGTCCCTCCTTGACTTCACTATCAGACACCTGCTCCTCTGCATGGGTGCCTACGGCACTGCCATGGCTAGTCACCTCCATGTGCTATGTTCACCTGTTTTTGCAAAATGTCGTCAGGTACTGTAGGCTTGGAAACTGAAGCTACAGCACTAAACATGTTGGTTATTTTTGCACATGTTGAGGCATCATATGCCCTTTTGTTTCTCCACGCTAAATCCACAGATTTCTGTCTCTGAGCCACTGACTGCATCTGACATAAGAAACAGAGGGGGAGGGGTGGAGCCTGTTAAGAGATGATTGGGCCAGCCCAGTGTCAGTATGGAAAATGAACCAATATGCCGCTGTCCCTGCTTTGTCCCTGCTGCTGTCCCTGCGCTGCCCAATTAAAAAATATATAATAATAATAATATTATATCGACCAGCCCCAAAGAGTGTCGGCCCACCGGGCATTTGCCCGGTATGCCAGATTACCAGTCAAGCCCTACTCAAGGCCCAGGCACAAGATGCAGCGATCGGGACCATAAGATGAAGCCAGGAAGCAACCACATCAAGAAATGCATGAGTGGAAGGCCATCTTTAAAAGAATGCAGCATCACTAGTACAGCTCTTTTAGATTTTCTTCTTTAGAAAATAAAGTGCTGAAGCACCCAGGAGAGGTCGCAGCATGACTGAAGTTTGAATAGCTGCAGCACGCTGTCCAAACACCAACAGCAGCACTGGACCAGCAACCCCCGCTGTCGCGCCACAACATCAACACTGTTAGAACATTTTCTTGTAGACACTCTGTTCAGTAACCAGACCAGCTGAAATTTTAGGCAACGAAGCGAAAAGCTGAAATTTGTGACTACATGCGCTCTCCGCAAAGATCCATTGCCAACACTTATTGGATTGTTTAGTAAACACTCGAAGGTGATTGTTCTCCCTAGCGGGGAACCCAATTCATCAGTCACTGACGTAACGTTGCACGTGACTGAAAGGGAACTGTAAAATAATATGCAACAAACCAATTATTTGCAAATAACACTAATATATATATATTATTATTATTACACTAATATATTTATTTCATTTCAGTCATATGAGGATTCAAAAGTCTCTGTAGCTATAGTCTGTGTAGTGCATCAAAAACAGAAACAGGTTATCTGTCATTGTTATATCAAGTGGGTGCTGACAGCTTTGACAGCTCTATTGTTTTAATAGGAGTGATCTAGCTATGTCATGTCATGGTTCTCCACTCACTAATATGTACTAATATGTACACTTTAGTTACTGTGCCTTTAAGGGACCAATACAGGTACATAGGTCTACCATTTAAAAAAGGTACTGCCCCAATCATTCCATTATTTATGAGAGTTCAACATTCTGAACTAAATTGCCAGCCAACTTCTGTAAACGTGTGCATTAATTTACAGTTAAGAGTAAAATGATATGTTACATTTTTGTACAAACTTCAAAGATAATTAGATTTTATTAATACTGACCCTAACACCACAAGATCTGATTAAGCATTGCTGACATGATTGCATCTTCACGGGTCTTAAATGCATGCATATGTGACAATTTACTCAACACCGCAGGTTCTTTCCTACACATTTTAATACAGCAACATTTTAATAAGTGCAAGAATAATGCACATGACTGCTAATACTGAAAAATGATTTACTGAATACAATATTTATTGAACTAATTTTTTTCAGCAATTTAATATCTTGTATGATTTCATTAAGTAAATTAATGAGATCAGAGTATTAAATGGCCGAGATGGATATTGGAATTTGATTCAGTGGTCAGGCAATATGCCTATTTCTAACTTCGGTAGAGATATTCTTGACAAAACTGCACCAGAAGTCACTGCAGTTAATTTGCTATGTACACAAAAATGTGCTATTAAAAAAGGACAGTTACCATATAGCTTGAAGTTCATGTACCCTTTGAACAAGTCAATTGGCGTTGACGGTCGGGTGGATCTCCATATCAATTTCTCTCGCAATATGAACTTACGATACATTAAGCACAAAGCATGGTGA
Organism: Carassius gibelio; assembly: GCF_023724105.1. Classification (NCBI taxonomy): domain Eukaryota; kingdom Metazoa; phylum Chordata; class Actinopteri; order Cypriniformes; family Cyprinidae; genus Carassius; species Carassius gibelio. Next base: position 4,996,642 of record NC_068375.1, on the reverse strand, counting down.
TTTATTAGGACATTGTAATTATATCCTGGCAGAGCACTCGTGGTTTGGGTGGGGTGTAGCAGTGGGCTAGCTCACACACAAAGACTCATTCGCCTCATTAGCTGCTCCATGCTACAGCATTAATCAGCATTTCATGTAATGGGATGACACTAGAAGGACAATACCACAAATTCTGCAGTTTACTGACCACATATCAGTACTGGGCTGGACAGGGGAAGGGGGTGGTTTACTTGACCTTGGGGAGCGGGGAGGGTGGGGGTGAGAGGCTTATTTCTTTTATGTGGGGTAATTTTATTGACGTTGAGTGCTTGTGAAGAATGTGTGCATCCATTTCTTTGCGTCCTATGAGTTCATATGCAGTCCTTAAATAATTATTTACAAGTTAAGGAGCACTTTATAATTGGTGGTGGTTGCTAAGGGAACCATCACCAATATTTTTGCTTATAGTGATTTAAAAAAGAAAAGGAAAGAAAAGAAAAGAAGAAGTGATTTTCCTTAAATTGGTATAATGTTATTCATATGGAAAGTACTGCTTAATTCAACTCAAATTGTGAAACGTGTGTAATAAATAAATTCAGTGCACACAGACTGAAGTAGTGTAAGTCTTTGGTTCTTTTAATTGTGTTGATTTTGGCTCAAATTTAAAATAAAAACACCAACTCAGCAAATTAGAATATGGTGAAATGCCAATCAGCTAATCAATTCAAAACACCTGCAAAGATTTCCTGAGCCTTCAAAATGGTCTCTCAGTTTGGTTCACTAGGCTACACAATCATGGGGAAGACTGCTGATCTGACAGTTGTCCACAAGACAATCATTGACCCCTTTCACAATGAGAGTAAGCCACAAACATCCATTGCCAGCTGAATCTTACTACAGAGAGTAGCGTGGAAGGAAAAATTGTGGAAGAAAAAGACACACAACTAACCGAGAGAACCGCAGCCTTGGATTGTCAAGCAAAACGATTCAAGAATTTGAGTGACCTTTACAAGGATTGGACTGAGGCTGGGGTCAAGGCATCAAGAGCCACCACACACAGACCTTTCATGGAATTTGGCTACAGTTGTCATATTCCTCTTTTTAAGCTCCTCCTGAGGCATCTTACCTGGGCTAAGGAGAAGAATAACTGGACTGTTGCCCAGTGGTCAAAAGTCCTTTTTTCAGATGAGAGCAAGTTTTGTGTTTCATTTGGAAACCAATGTCATAGAGTCTGGAGGAAGGGTGAAGAAGTTCATAGCCCAATCTGCTTGTAGTCCAGGGTTAAGTTCCCACAGTCTTTGATGATTTGGGGTGCAATGTCATCTTTTTTTTTTTTTTTTTTTGAAACCAATGTCACTGCACCCATTTACCAAGAAATTTTGGAGCACTTCATGCTTCCTTCTCCTGACCAGCTTTTTGTAGATGCTGATTTCATTTTCCAGCAGGATTTGGCACCTGCCCACACTGTCAAAAGCACCAAAAGATGGTTAAATGACCATGGTGTTGGTGTGTTTGAATGGGCAACAAACTCAGCAGAACTGAACCCCATAGAGAATCTATGGAGTATTGTCAAGAGGAAAATGAGAAACAAGAGACCAAACAATGCAGATGAGCTGAAGGCCACTGTCAAAGAAACTCGGGCTGTCCACCTCAGCAGTGCCATAAACTGATCACCTAGATGCCACTCAGAACTGAGGCAGTAATTAAAACAAAAGGAACCCCTACCAAGTATTGAATACATGTACAGTGAATGAACATACTTTCCGGGAGGCCAACAATTCACTAAAAAGTTTTTTTTTTTTTTTTTAGTATTATGTAGTATTATGAAGTATTATTTGTTGAGACTGTGAATTGATGTGTTTTTGTTAAATGTGAGCCAAAATCATCACAATTAAAATAACCAAAGAATTAAACTACTTCGGTATGCGTGCATTGAATTTATTTAATACACAAGTTTCACAATTTTAGTTGAATTACTGAAATAAATGAGCTTCACCTCGACATTCTAATTTTCTTAGAAGCACCTGTATTCATCAGATTAAAAACCTAGTGTTAGTGAATGACACACATAAACTACCCTGTGTGCTCAGATTTTTAACCTTGACTAAAGCTATTTTAAAATCTAAATATGACACACATGAAAATAAATTTTTATGAATTGATACTCGGTTACTTTAATCATAATTTGAAATAAAAAGGGATAAAAGTTGTTGGTGTTTTACCACCTCTAGTGTTCATTATAGCTGGAAAGTGCACTGTACTGTATGTGTAGGTATGTTACAGTACAGGCACATTTTCCCGACTGAGCCAAAGTTGGTGTAATGGCCAAACCACAATACTGCTGAAACCCATTCAGGATGTTTTCTTTTTACTACACCAGTTTGATCAAGACATTTCATAACTCACTAAAGTTCATCTGTTATTTTGCCCATCTCTGTAAATGTTGATAATTTGCCTTTTCTAAGATAACATTTTCATAGATTTCTCAGGCATATCATTGGAAAGCAGTATTAGTTTTGCCCCGTGGTGTGATACAGTGACAGAAACTCTTGGTCTCACTGGGGTTCTTCAGAAGTATTTAGGTGTATTATGTTTGAGTTCTGACCCCAGAAATGTTTCTTTCATTCTGGAAGTCTGTAAACTCGAATGGCTCTGACAAGTATCGTGACCTTGAGCAGGAAACTTAACCCATGTTCCCTCAGGTCCAGCCGCAGCATGTTTCTACTACATCCTTACCTGTTAGTCTTGAAAACGACTAGTCTGCGGGTCGACCACTTTTACAACAAACAGACTGAGATTAAAAAATATTGGGACTGAAAAGATGTGAAACCATAAACCCCTTGATTGCTGTGTGATTGCTTCTGACTTTGTGCGGTACAAACAAGCATTGGTCTTCTTATTAAATATAGCATTTTAATGAGAAATAGAATATTATTTGAAACATTCATTTTGAAGAAAGCTGATATAGTTATTTCAACAGAACAGCAGAAATTACATAAAGTACTTGAAAGCAGTTTCTCAACCCAGTGAACGTTCTATCGTGTGATAGTGTGTCGTACATGGTTTCTGTAACAGAAGTGTATGGATGGCTGTAAGCATGTGTTAGTGTAGACCATAAACAGATTTAGCTTGGACAAGATCCATTTCAGCTGGTGATGTTTCTCCAGATGAGCGCAAATGATTTTGTGTCATATTTACAGTACTTGTGCTCGAGGTGGGGTTGTGTCGCGTTTAATGGGCTGCGGTTCATTTGCTGTAATCTAAGAAAAGCTTTTGATTCCATGGCTATATCAAGATAAAATAGGTATTTACACTTATAATACACATTTAACTCTAATTCATTAACCAAGTTAAGCCTCATCTCACTCTCAAGTGGTTATTTTCAGTTCATGCAGAGTACAGCAAGAAAGCTTTTGGCCCTGTTCCCATGAGTCAAGTGGCATGTGTTTAGATTTAGATGGGGTCTTCTGTTAAACAAACCAAAAAAAAAAAAAAAAAAAAAGAAAAGAAAACGTGAAGGAAAAGCATTAAAGGGATAGCTAACAGGCACTTAATAAGATTGAATAATAATGGCAATGATAATAATCAATGCTAATAATAATGGCATTCTCCCTATTCTAGAAATAACTCCAGTGAATGTTCTTCTGAAAAAAATAAATAAAATTAAAACAAAATCCCCATCCCAGCTAAGATTTTAGAGTAGAGAGATTAATCAGCCGACATGTCAAAAAGTTAAACCTGAATTGCATCAAGGAATATAAAACCCAAATGAAATCTTATAAAAAAGTAAAGTGTACATTTGGTATACAAGCAGATTTTGAGATTAAAACCATCATAGATATTTGAAGCTTTAATATACTGTTCTTGTGGATTCACTCTTGTTAATGAAAATGCAATGGCTTTACAATATCATGCCATAATCCCGCAGTACATATATATTACTTTCTCTTTTTTTTTTCTTTTTTTTGTGACCGCTGTGCTATATTTCATTAGAAAAAGACTGAAAAACAAAAATACAAAAGCAATTTATAGGACATTTCTCAAAAAATGTGCCAAGCTTCTTTTCTTTTTTTTTATCCCTCTGAGAAATGTATGGCTTTATGCTGACCGTTAAAGAAATTAGAAATGATCAAATTGTGTTCAGGGTGCTGCAAAAAAGCTTGACACATCAGCAATCACAATGTGTACATTATGCGAAGAAGTACGAAATAGCATGAATTGATTCTGTTCAACCATAGACACTGCACTCAGGCACCGAAGCGACTCAACCTGGCTGAAGAACAAGAGCGTGAATCTGAAAATACAACAGAGGGAGCCCAAACAGGATTCATTTCACCTGCCAGGCAGCAATTAACGGGAATTGAGAAAACTGGACATCCAGCAAGAAACGGTGGACGTCCGTCCTGAACTCACTGCCAAGCTCTCTTAGAGGGGTGTCATATGAAAGGACAAGACACTGTACAGTCAATGAAGCCTTACGCTGTATAAACCTCCTCTAAAAGATGCATGATAACAACATGGTAGAGTTTCACATTAATTACTGTATTTTGGTTCTGCCCTTACATAGTTGTGGTTATACATCTCTAAAAACGTGTTAACCAGTAAAGAATGGCAGTTTAAGATCTACCTTTGTTCCCTCAAAGTAAAATCAAGGCCTCTGTGTCACTGAATGTTGAATTTAATAAGTATAATAGTGATCTTTTCTCTCTTTTTTTGTTTGTTTAGGAAATGACAGACATGCTTGGACAAATATGATACAGTTTTTTTTTTTTTTTTTTTTTTTTTTTTTGTGAACTAAAATGGTTTATCTCTATATTTTTAGTTTCTGTTTAACAATTACACTTATAAAGTTGTTAATACATAAAAAAAAAAAAGGTTTCAAATCAAATGAAAAAGGAATCTTTCTTTTTTCTTTTTCTTTTAAATTGTGTTTTCAGCAGAGTTTGGTAGTCAGATGGTCTGATTGTTTCAAGATTTCTGTATTGTACATGTCCAAGGCATGATTTACGCGAATCATCTCGCTGTTGTTGAGCTTGAGTCGATGTTTCAGCATACAGGAGAACAGGTCCAGCTGGGGCTTCCCAGGGGCCACTGGAGGGGCCAGACGGTTAATTCTCTCTCGTATGTCCAGCAGCAGGAGCATAATGGATGAGGATGAGTAGAACTGGGACCCCTGCGTGTACGACTGATTGACCTGCTGCACAGCGCTCCTCAGCAGGTCAGCATTGAATCGCAGGCTATAGCCGAATACTTGGATGTCGGAGATCTTGATGTAGATCTGCCGCTTGTTGGGGTCAGATAAGTCCACTGGCCCGTGGCCCGTGTCGTTCCGCAGGACAGTGGGCACCTTAGCACGGCTTCGCAGGTAGATGTGCACCGTCTCGAAGAAGGTCTTCCAGCGGTTTCCCAACAGCAGGGTCCAGTTAAAGCACTGCGAGTTCTGCAGTCGCACCTTCTCCCAGCGCGGATATCCGTGCTCACCGAACGGCATGCTCCAACCCTCCGAGTGGCTTCCACTGAACGGGTTCACGTAGATGAAGAACATGGGGTCCACACTACTGTTGCGCATCTGGCAGATCTTCATGGACAGGCCTACGACCATGTGCAGGTAGTCCATGCGGTTCTTGTTGCTCTTGAGTGTCAGCGACATCCGCTTGCGCCACCGTGGGTCGAAGAAGGTCTCCAGGCGCACCTCGTTGCTGATGAAGGTAGTGTGGATGTGCAGCCGTGAGTCCATCTTCTGCAGCAGGTATTTGAGCTCCAGGTCCTGGAAGTCGAGGTCCGTCTCGAAGCTGATGAACTGCTCGCTGCGCTCCGAGTCCACGTTCTGCGGCTCGCAGCGTCCACGGTACAGCTTGTAGCCTTTGTTGCAGGAGCCACATTGCGAGATGTTGGCCAGGCTGCACATGGCACAACTGTTGTTGCCGCCGATCACGCAAGGGATGGGCCGCTGGCAAAGGGTGGCCCCTGTGTGGCACACGCACGTACGCTGGCTCTCCAGGAAGGTTCCCCAAAAGCCGTTCTCGTTGCAGTAGAGGAATGACTGCACGCGGTTCAGCCACTGTAGCACAGATCTGAAAGAAGACAGATAACAGTGAAGTCAAAGCAGGTGGTTAGAAGGATCCATTAATAATGCATCGTTAATCCAAAAGCATAAAGCTAGTGCCTCAGCCTCTTGACGTTTGTTACAGTCTAATCGCTAAAATGGAAATGTATTCTGTCAAACTTTCCCAACGCACACCTAGCCTTTTCTCTCCCCGCAGGAATTTAGCCTTGTCATTCTGAAAGCTTTTGGAACTTCTCTGCTTCATGATGGGAGAACTGAATGCTTGAATTTTGATTTCTGGGAGACAAAATGCTTACGATGACATGTTAATGAACCCGGAGTGTAACAGAGTCAGATGTGGAATATTCCTAGATGATATGCCTGACTTTCATTTGATGTTGAAAACACAAAAAAAGACAATGCTGCAGTTAGCTGTGCAGCTCTTTGCAACCTGTTTGTGGAGGATAAAGTGCTAGCATTTGTTTGGCCGGTGGGTGGTTATCAACAAAGGATAATTTGCCTTGTTGCTTAATCATGTAACGTAAGAAATTGATGGATGTATATTATTTTCTTAAAAGTGTTTTGTATTGTATTTCTATTGTATGTTCAAAACAATTTCACAGTAATACACAAGAAATTAAGAGTGTTAATACTGTAAGATTCATCAAATCAAATTATGCAGCTCTGTGAAATTCATGCTGAAAAGTTAATCAATTCTGAAAGTTTCTCTAAGCTGCTCTACACAAGACACTAGTGTCATCATTCAGCTTAAATTAGTTCAATATTGATTATTTTCAGTTTGTAACACTAGCTATTTACCATTCACATACTGTAGGTGTTATGTACATTTTGTAATATAACATAAAAAAATCTAAATAATAAAAAAAAAATAGTAAAATTTAAACCTTTGGATGAAAATAGCTAGCGTCATTGTTGCAAAATCTGCATTATTCAGCTCAGCTGAAATTCTCTTTCCTTTATATAGTGTCAATAATGTGATAAAATGAAACAAAATGATAACATGAACAGTGAAAGTAACAGATGCTCGGGCAATGCATTTAACAGGCATAATTAAGCATTCAAATTAATAAAGGTAACATTTACTAAACCTCTTTCGTCAATTGCTTTGAATTAAAGTGTCTGATAAATGCATAAAGACATTAAGCCAATTAATATGATAGTAATTGATTAAATAATAATATGATAATATAATATTTTGTTTTCTCTACCAATATTTTAATAATAATAATAATAATAATAATAATAATAATAATAATAATGATGATGATGTACATATAACTAAAAACTTGGCTGTCCCGTGGAAGTGTGATTCATCAAACCCTAAGTAATTATATCAAAGTTTTCCTATTTGAAATACAACCATTTCTGAAGCATGGTGTGCAATGGAAATGTAAAGCCTTCTTTAGTCACTTATTGTGAACTATATGCAGTTTCCATAGGCTATCAATTGTGAAATAAAACTGTAAACTGTAAACTGCATCTCTCATAATAGAACGGCACATGGCATTCAATCTATATAAAAAAAGCAATATTCCTAGCCAAGCAATATTAGATTTTCAGTTCACTCCTGATTACTTGACCAATAAAAGCTTAAGATTAGTCTCATTCGATTTGAGCCATACACAGTTGACTCATTTGTGACATTTAATATTGTATTTTTCATATTCAATCGCAATAAGCAAGCTTTATGCAGTCTGACTCCCATATGTTATATTTTCTAACTGCTTTTCTCAATATGGATTTCAGAGTGGCTTGCTGGTTTTATTTTGCACAATTATTTGTTTTTCTGAAACAAGTGGCTGACTTGAGTGTGCCGTGGGGGATTAGATGGAGATGACGGGGAAGAATGCTGCTTGTTTTCACATCCTCGTGTTTGTAATGTGGCATCAGAGCGCTCTGGTGCACAGACTGCATGAAGTATATAACCACAATTTCTCTTCTAATGGATAATGGAGGAGAGCGAGCAGACTGCAGATGTAAGCCATTCTGAGTGTGGGGGAAGCCTGTATATAGGGAATATATATATATATACAACATTTAAACATTTACATTTATACAAAGCATATGTATGAACCCAAATGTTAAAAGCACTAACTGTGCTATCTGTGTGGGTGTAAATCAGATTTGTTTTCTGTCCTCTGAATGTAAATTATCACAGCTACGGTTTATCAGGTAAAGCTCACAACGAGCAACAAATATCTATTAATTACAAGCAACCAGTAAGCGTAATTTTGGGGCTTTGCATAAACAGAAATGGCCAGCATGGTTGCGTGATTGAATATCACACTGGCTTTTGCGATGCATCCAGTAATTAAATGGCAGAGAAATCCCTGAGGCATGGCTCTATCTGTCACAGCAGTGGCGGCTGTGCTTTTGCTCTGGTCAGAGCAATTTATCAGCAACAAAAGATCTGCATACATATGTGATTCATAGTTATGTTTTACACAAGATCATTTGGTGTCTTTGGACCCAAGTCTGTTTGTCATCAAAGCTTGATTTGTCTAATTTGTATGAATGCAATTTGGAGTTCACAGGGCTTGACAGTGTGAGCAAACATATCATATGTTTGTGACTAAAACTAGATGTGTACAATGTGTAAAATTTATTGACATGCAAAATACAAAACGAAGGTGTCTGCTGTCCTTAAAAAGTCTGACTTTTGCACTTTCAGAGCAGTTCACAACCAATGAATATTGTGCATTAATATCAAGGGATTCCTAATGACCCACTGTTGATGAATTATGACAATGTTTGCCTTAATGGCAGGGTAGGTGATTTGGTTAAAAAACATATTTGTTATGCTGGTTGAAAGTGGTCTAAATGTACTTATAAGTATTTATATTGTCATAGGATCATAAAATGTTTGTCCATTCAACTGCAGTGATGTGTACTTATTGGTACGTATTTCGTATCTCGCTAAAAAGTGCACCCAGGTACATTTATGCCTTGAGACCAGGTAGCCCTCATCTGTTTGATTGAAAAACTGGAACTAGTAATAATACAGAGAGTAAGTAGTAGTGCAGAATAAGGAATTAATATGTGCTTTATACGCACTAATAAACAGCCTGTTAATTTTAATTTTGCGAACTGGTCCTTACAATAAAAAAATGAAATTATGTAACTTGTAAATATGTCCTCATGTCCCTTTATTAAGGAAAACAAATTATTTTATAATTTCTTGCTTCAACCCTAAAGTTATTTTGTGCTCTCGTATATTTTTTCAAATTAAAAGCACATACGCTGCTTGGGGAGAAAAGGACTGCAGTTGGTATTAAAGCAAGTCGCCACTTCTATAGTGTTTTGCTCAAAGCTGCTTGGCTCGAAATATATTGCCTTTGAAGCACAGTTCACATTGTTTTTGCCTCATGATGCATCCCAAAAGAAGAGTGCTGTTCTGTGAGATTTGGTGGTAAATTCAAATGGATATAACAGTTTAATAACAGAGTGAGGGGGTGTCATCCTTTCAGAGTTATAACAGTGGTAAATAGCTGATGCTAGTACTGTCACCGTTGATACAAACACACAGATTCAGACTGTATGGAGAGAGACGTATGGGAGCACAAGGAGGCTGGATTTCAAACAAGCAATCCGCCTTAAAATATCTCTTATTAGGAACTGTAGCCAACGGGACATTTTTAAAGATACGTGATTTTGGACTCTACTCAGGGCAAAGAAACAATAATACCAAAATATTCATGTAAAACTTGCATCAGCTTTTTCCCAGCCAGGACTAAACAGCAGCTGACTTTAAGACGCTTCCCTAAGAGTAGAAACTGCACAATTTGCAAAAGGCTGATAATTGAGCAAAGACGAGGTTAAAGCTGTGCTTTGGATCCTCTGCCCTGTTCTACGGATAGACCTTGTGCGTCGGCACTATTGCATCAAGAATGGACGAGAGGGAATATCTCACTGTCATGGTGCATATATGGATTTTCCCTTAATATAGAAACAGCAGCGTAATCTACTTTCCGCTCTTTTTTCAACCATTTCACCTGTGGGGCCCTTTTTATGTTTTGTCTATGCGAGAATATATATATATATATATATATATATATATATATATATATATATATATATATATATATAAACTTCCAATTGAATGTGTTCAGTTATTTATTTTTCTGTACTGATGATAACAAAATAAAAAGCATTGAAACCAATAAGTAAAGAAGCTCACCAGAAGATACCAGGTACTCTGAATTTTGAGGTGACAAGCTTTTAGGTTGCATGAGAATAATATATCCAGATCAATTCTTAACAAAGCACACATCATCTGCTCTTCATTTTTATGCTCCACTGAAAAAAAAAAATGTGTTGGACAAAGAAAGAGAGAAACCGGTCACCGAAATGCACATTAAGTATCACAGTTATGACTTCCGAACTCCTAAGTAAGAACTTCCGATAGAAACTTGGCAGTTATCACAATTAAGTTTGGAGCCAAATGAAGTTTTCTTCCTCTAGATAATTGGTGTGCCATCAAACTGGAAGCAGTGTGTCTGCAGAATGGAGTTAGTTAACTTCTATCTCTGGAGTCTATGGGGCGGATGTAGGCAGTTTGCTGCTAATAATGAGCAACGGGAAGCGGCTCGGTGTCAGCAGGAAACTCTTCCTCAAGCGAGTAGCCATCTTTCTTCATCAGGGCCTTCGGGCCAAAGAGCAGGTCAGTGGAGACGGAACAGACATCCTTGGTGACAGCACAGCTAACACAACAACAATGCTCATACAGTATGTGCTTCTATTTAGTGCTGATCTGAGCTCAGACACTTATAAAACAAACACTTTCAGCTCTAAAATCTGATTGGATAAGTGGCCTTCATTAAATGATTTGTCTATAATTACGACAAGCTATGCTAATGATCTTCCTTGATGGAAGAACTGTACATTTTGGTTATCGTAAGACATTTTTATTTGTATATTACTTTAAAATGCCTCTAATTTTTGTCATCTGTAGTGCAGCAATATCACCTATTTTCAGAACTCGTCACAGGTTTCATATTTTGAATGCATATGTTTCGTGGGTTGTCATACAGATGTGTGGAATATAATGACGTGTCTTTCAGAAAGCCGCGGTTGGCAGCAATAACAGTAACAACCTTCCCAACAAGTTTTCAGCCTACAGTTACAGATGCAAAATTTTGACATGTTAAAGTTTATTTACAGCTGAAAGTTTGTAATGATCACTACTAGAAACGTTTGCATTAGTAAAGACAGAATAAGAGCTTCATACACAGAGTATACAACAATATCACAAAATATCCACAAATGTGGCTTCTATGGGAGGGGTTCAAGAAAAAAAGCCACCCTTTAAAAAAAGGCCATATGCAGTCACAACACACTTTAAAGATTCTGATGCCACATGAGACTAAAATTAAATTATTTGGCCTCAACACCAAATGGAGGTGGTAATAATGGAATGTGTTTTTATAATTTTAAAGGGGGGTGATTATTTTCTATACCCAGTGTATGTATGTATGTATATATGTGTGTGTTTGTGTGTCATAAAAAATTATAATAAATAAATATGTTAAAAATATATGTTAAACTTTTAATAATATTTATATTGTATAGGTTGCATACGGAGCCCCGAACATTCCATGCAATAAAAAAAAAAAAAAAAAAATTGTGTACGATTTACTAATTCGTTCGCTCAATGTACTAAAACGTGCACATACTTACTATTGCGTTCCCTCGCAAATCGAGGGAACAAATTCATAAAACGTGCGCACAATTTATAAATCTAATAAATTGAACGGAATAGTTAATCGAGGGAATGCAATAGTAATTGTGTGCACGTTTTAGTACCTTGAGGGAACACATTAGTAAACCGTGCACACAATTTAGCATAATATTTTCTTCCTGTATGTCATGTTGCATCACATTTTGTTGCTTTGCAGGCTGAAATGAAGACAGAAACCAATAAGGACCTTAACAATACTTGGTTAGCTGAATAGACCTTTTTAAGTATACTTGAGCACTGATATTTGATACTACCATAGTAATGCATGCATTAATCATCTTCCGTTGAACTGCACAAGTATGTTTCTATGTGATGTGTTAACTGAAGCTGAGGTGTTTAACCATGGGCACTTGTGTTCAAACTCTATGCTTTCCCCCAGAGATTGTTTAACGTGACGAATCGTTAGCCCTGCTGCTTAGTTTATTCAAATGCGATGCTAATTCTTTGCACTGTTATCAGTTAAACTAGCTGCTCTTTGAAGTATGAATCTAGTAAGTTGCACATAAACAGAAATAGACTCTCTCATCCTCAGCAGAACAACACTAAACTGTCAAGTCCAGTGTTTAGCGAATTAGCCCTGAAAATCACAAGCAACTTTTCACAACACGGAACCGATAACATTCCCGTGCTTACCTAGAATTGTATTTGCCACCCCCAACCTCTCTCTCTCTCTCTCTCTCTCTCTCTCTGTGCTATTGCCATTAAACGTCCTTGATGTGAGCCCCACAGAGCTCTGACTCTGCTCTGCTCGGCTTTGATAACGCTTCAGCACAGACCTTGTCAAAGCTGCCACTGGAGCGTGGGTGAGCTACTTCCACATTAGTGACAGTTGATGCTCTCCTCCGCTGTATGAACAGTGTTTTTTTTTTTTTTTTTGTAAGAATTATTTGCATTTCCTGAGTGTGCATATTATTCTCTGCTTGATAAGTCAAGTTTCCTAGTGGACAGAAAACTTTATTTGTCTATGTTTCAGGCAGTGCTTCTGAGACTTTTTTAATAGACCATTGCACTTTTTAATTCCAGCCCAGTCAGAAAGAAACTGATAATGTCCTGGCAGAAAATTGCCAATATTTATTTATTTATTTATTTCCTGGACATGTCAGAACTATTCATAACTTAATTTTAATAAAACTGTTTAATAGTCAAATTCCCAGTGAAGTACTACACTACATGCAGTCCTGAAGAAACATCGAGCAATTTGAAAAGTCACTCAAATGTTAAATGGGTTAAACTTTTCACAGACCAGTGGAGGTTACTAGAGCTACACAACCAATTGTTAAAAGATAGCGCTCTTGGTCGTTCTTCTGTTTGTGTATTGCATTTTTAAAGAAATTAAAGCAAAAAAAAAACCTACATACTATTTTGGTTAGTAATCTAATGTTGAGTTTTCGTAAATCACTGAAAAATAAAAAATAAAAATAAAAAACAGTTTTAGAATCTCAATTAGATAAAGTTAGCTCATTAGCTAGATATCTTAATAATGTTAAGGTTGTAGTGAACAGTCAAATAATAATAATGATGATAATAATAAATATATCTGCAAGCAGCAATAATGGGGTCAAGCACAGCAGAGGCAAAATGATGAGCTAATCATGACATGTGACATCATACCAACTGCAACAATGAGTAAGTAAAGCTGTTTTAGATTGATTGTAGTGGAAATGACAAATACATTATGAACACAACTTCTTGAAATATGATTTAATGGCTTATAACTTTTGACCAATAGGTGGCACTGTTATCAAATCGATGTGGTGTGTTCCGTGTGAGGTAACAATGTTTGGTGTCAATATGCCAAAGCTTTTCAGATGTTTTTCCTCAGACATAATCTGTCATTATGCCTCAAATTTGTTGTGGTCCTATACAAAAATAGTTTTGTCTATCAACACAGAATCCATAACTTTTTGTCAGCACCATCTGATGATGATCGGTCGAGGAGTTCGAAAAAGTAGGTTTTCAACATAAAAACAAAATGGCAGACAGGAAGTTTGGCCGACAGTGGTATAATTGGTATGTATTAGTTTGATAATAATAAGCTATTGCAATCAAAATTATTAGCATTTTTGGAAATTTCATAACTAATGGTTAATTAAGGGTTTATTACTCTTGACCAATAGATGGCACTGTTACTGAAATGATGTGGCCTGGTCAGTGTGAGGAAGTTTGGTGTAAATATGTCAGAGCTTTGCAGAGATACAGCCACAAATGCAGTTTGACACCTTTCCAGCAAATTTGTTGATGCGCTAACTGAAAACATCATCGTATATCAACACAAAATATTTTTGCTAGCTTGGTCTGAAGATGATCCGAGTTCTATTTTGTGAATATCGGACGGTCTAGCAGGAGTTCGAAAAAGTGAATTTGAATCAAAATGGCAGACAGGAAGTATGGCAAAATTGGTATAAATGGCCGCATTTCCACTGTCGGTAGAGTGCTTAATCTTGCCTCGTCGGTGCTTCGTTCGGGGTCAATGGCCAGGTTTTTTGGCCCAAAGAAAACCTTGGGCCAAAGCGGGCCAGCTGGGGCTAGAGGAGTGGTTATGAACATTGGTGGAGTTTCTCTGCGTCTGGAGAGCGTCAGCGCCGCGGATCATTTCATAAAGCTAACAGCTATAACACCGGCATTAAAAACCTTTTAAAATAATTTGAGCTCAAAACTTACTTTCAGTCAGCAGCGAGTGTTTGAAACAACTTGATCCGATGTGGATTATTATCACAGGCAGAAATATTTCTAAGCGATGCAAAAGACTATTCACGCTAGGCATTAATGTTACCATGGTAAATCTGACCGCTTGAAGAAATAAGATGTCAGCTTCTTATTCTCAAATTTTAGCTCCGCGTAGCCTATGTCATAAAAATATAATAATGTTTTATTTTATTTTTTTGAGTGTTCTGTTCATATCTACTGAGGTCAGATTTTGGAATACAATCCTATATTCCTGCTGTATTATTCTGCAAATGAACTTTAGGTCTCACCTCTCTCTGGGCATCTGGTGGTTGGGGTTGTGGTGACAGCGAATGCTCAGACCGAAGAGTTTCCGGGCTGTGCGCTGGATCTTCAGTCTCTGGGCCTCCAGTGAACTCTGCAAGAGCCGATAGCGGTTCTGAAGGTCCCAGTCGCTCCCCCACAGCAGGTGCACGCTGCTCACAGGCAGAAAGTGTGTCGGGGGCAGACGTTTAAGAAACGACTTAAACTCATCTAAGGTGAGAAAGAGAGAAAGATATGTGCTCATACAGCAGAGGGCAAACGCATATCCACATAAACCACATATTGATACTTAGAATCCATTGTGTGTGAAACCTGTTAAGAGTGATGGTGAAAAGTATTGACTTTTACGGACAATGATTGATTTTAACCACAAACACTGTGTCAATACTATTATCTAGACAGCCTTCAGAGTTTCCCATGTTATATCTTTCAAATCGTTCAGTGTCTTTTAAAGTCATGATGCAAAGCCATACACTATCCCGTTTACTTACGCTATGTGTAAAAATTTGAAGTGAAACATGATTTACAACAAGAGTTTAGAAAGTCTGCCTGACCTACATCAGTAGACTAAAACAATTAATAAAGAGCCATTTGACTATTAGTTCACTGTAATAACTTAACTGTAACTAACATGTTTGGCTTGGGGAACATCAGTCAAAGAAAAAAAAAAAGTACATTCAAATTACACTTCTCATATTAACATAAAAAACTAGCATACACATCTATCAATCAAATTACAATTTATATCTCACAATGGCTTATCAAATCGCAAAAGGCTGTGATTTAATTAAATAAATATGTAGTCTATCACAATTTTCTGCCAAAATAAAACCTGGAGTGTTTAACTCTTGCTAGTGAAGAAATTAAGATAATATTATAATTGTCCAGTACCAGCGAATGCAAATACTTTTTATTCTGTTCAATTTGGACACCAAAACTGGGTTGGAGCTCTTAATAGTGAACGTGCACCAGGTTGGTGCATTTAACTCTAAAATGCATTTAACTTTAAAATGTTAAAGTGTGCCAAGGTCAACCTCAGAGTCTCACAAAATCCTGTGGAAAACATGATTTAATAGAAATAATAAAGACTTCTTCATGTTGACTTTAAACCATGTGTGGCCAATCCAGCTCTTCGCAGATTTCAGCTTCAACCCTACAGATTGGAAACCAATGCTTTAAACAAAAGATATGTCATAAGATAATCATATGACATGAGCTCAACTACAGTATAAGCATGCCTGTAGCCCACGGCACATACAGCAAATGTGTCTGTTTGAGTGTAGCTGAGGTTGGTTGATGGTACATTTACATATCTGCAGCACGGTCATATTGGGATGTAAATATAATGGTCTAAACATGCTGTCATGTTGTTTAACAAATCCACCTGCTTGTTTCCTTTGATGTGTCAGACATGCTATTAAAATGACACAGTGTGACATCTGAATGCAGTAAGCACTGCAGGCCCTGACACAATAACACACGACTGTCTACAGAGCACCTGTGTTTACTGGTGTGTTACTTGATAACGATTATGTGTCAAGAAGGAATCAACAAAACAGTTCATGTGAATTATACACTAACATTATGACTATATATACAAGTAGCGGAAACTGTGGGATTATTGTGACTAGTTTCCTTCCATTCAGGTAGTAATACGCACATAATCGTCAAACATTTAATCATCCATTATCTGTCTGTTTGATCACCCTCATCCTTTAAAGTGGTCATATGATGTTTCTAAAAGAACATTATTTTGTGTATTTGGTGTAATGAAATGTGTATATGCAGTTTATGGTTCGTTATATATGATTATAATAACTTATACTGTGTTTTTACACCTTGTGTTGCACCATGCCACGTAAACATAAAACCACATCTGCATTTGTGATCGTAGAAACAACAAACAACAAGCCGTGCTCAATTACAGTCCTCGCGCCCCCCTCGCTGCTACCCTGCTCAGAACTCGCGTTTGAATCATCGGTGGCAAATCCTTTACATATGAAAATGTTCTTACAGACTGTGAGTCAGAACAGATGGCATTAAAAATAAAACTTAACTACTGATTTCTGGTTGTGTCCTCTTTTGGGAGGCCAAACAAAGTAATTTCACTTTCACAACGAAACAGTGTCTCCAAAACATGGCGCTGGTGGAAACAGCAAGAATCAAAGGTTGCGCCATCTTTCTTTGCATGAACATTTGGGCTGCGTTATGCAAATCTACCAAAACCGTGTCATAGAAATGTGGGGGCGTGTTTAAACGAGACGTTACAGGAGGGCTTGGGTGACTCTTAACTTTTACTAACAATATCTCTTTGGGTTTGAGAGTTTAGTCTTTGCAACTTTACAGATCTTTTTTATGCACCAAGAGCTTGTAACACTCCAAAGAGAAAGGAAAAAAAAAAAAAATTGCATCATATGACCCCTTTAACTGTATGTGTACTTATATTACTCAAATTATTTATTTTTTACACCTCTTTTGTCATTAATGCAAATGTATTATTATTATTATTATTAGTAGTAGTAGTAGTATTAAGTCTACTTTTTGACATTTTAAATAAAAAAAATTATACAAATGCACCTTCTTTGTTCAAGCAAAAATGAAATATTAACAATGATTAATTGCCAATATAATGTTTTAAAGTGTTTAAAATTGAATTGCACTATTTCATCATAAGATGGCCTCATAGCCACAGGTGTCTGCACTAAATATCCAGTCAGTTCACTCAGATCATATTCAGTAACACTCTCGAACAGCCATTTCTAGTCAGGCAAATACAGCTTCATTTTCTTGAATAGGTGGAGACATAAATAATGGTATCATCAATTCTTTTTCAGCTCAGATACACAGAGAAGCTCATGTGAATGCTTGTTCAATAGTAAACGCGATTGCCTCCTTCTAAATGTAAAGCAGGACTTTCAATACTTCAGGCTCATTTTGAATTCTCCCAATGGAAATTGCCTCGGTATCTATTGACCTATAACCACTTTGATGTGGGGGTGTATATAAAGGGAAAATAGTTTTTGCTTTTTTATATAATGTATATACTTTATACAATGCCGTAATGATTCCCTTAATGTGCACTACTGGTCAAAAGTTTGCAATAATAAGCTTTTTTATGTTTTTGAAAGAAGATAAAGACTGCATTTCTGAAATATTATTACAATTAAAAAATTACGGTTTTCTATTTGAATATATTGTAGAATATAATTTATTCCTGTGATCAAAGCTGCATTTTTAGCATCATTACTCTTGTCTTCCCTGTCACATAATCCTTCATAAATCATTATAATATGATTTGATGATCATTACTTATAATGGCTTTTATTATTATCAATGTGAAAAACAGTTTTTGCTAGTTAAAGGGGTCTTATGATGTTGCTAAAAAGAACATTATCTTGTGTATTTAGTGTAATGCGTGCAATTTGGTGTAATGAGTTTGTGGTTTAAAGTTCAAAAAACACATTATTTTCCACATACTGTACATTATCGTTTCCCCTCTATGCCCAGGCTTTCTGAAACAAGTTGATTTTTACAAAGCTCATCATAAGGTGTGCTACGATTGGCCAGTTATCCAGTGCATTGTGATTGGTATTTAAAAATTTAAGTATTTAAAAAATACAGTTTCAGCAGATTTGCAGGCCATGACAGGAGCCTCTGACTCTTATCCTGTGTAACACCTCTCAACAACTGGAACACTAAATGTTTGCGCTAAAAATCCAGGAGGCTTCCTTATATTCTACCCTGTTATGAGTGGACTTATCCAAACAAGCTGACAGTTTATATCTTACAAAACGGTGATGATCATATTGAGTAAAACCTTCAAATGATGGCTTAGGAGATGATTTAAGAATGTATTGGCATTAAATGAAGGCTTTATTAACACATTCAAGCAATTATCACCTCCCTAATTGATCAGCTTGACATTTCAGAAGATTCATCTGTTCATGCATCATTTGGTGCTCGAGCGTCTTCCATTCGGGCCCGTCCAGAGGAATATTGCGGTGACCTTGAGGTTCACAGACTCAATTTGAGTGTCCCCTGCTCTATATAAATATATCACAGTGTCTGGTTTTATTTGGACCTTTTATTACCTCTTAATAATATATAAGTTAACGTGCTCATAAGGTGGATATTGAGCAATCACCTTGGGGAGTAACCTATTTCTGCTTTATGTTTTTTTGTTCAGAAATATTTGATCAGCGAGGTGAAAAATGTCTGTCGGCGTGTGAGCTGCATTAAATGTGATCTCAACAGAACCACCCTTTAAGGTCGATGACATTCAGAGAACCTTTCCACAACTATTTTACTGTTATATACTGTAATAGTCATCATCAGATGATTGTTATTAACTGAACTTTCAAGACTGGAAATGTTAAACCAGGGTTAAGCGTAGTATGAAAGTTAGACAGACCCTTCTTTTTCATTTACTTGCAGTGTTCTGCCTCAGGGAACCAAAAAAATACTTGTACCTAGGGTTATTATAGTTAACTAATAATAAGAAAGAAATAACGAAATTAAGAGAGAAAAGATTTGCTTGAAATAAAATTTACAAAACTGAATTAAAAAAATAAAAATAAGAAAAAGTAAAACTTATTTTATTTAATCTTGTTGCCAAAGATTTCTCATTTCCATTTATCTTAACATGATAAAGCTATAGAGCAATTATATAAAAAAAACACAACAAAATTTTACTGAATCTTTATAAATGTAAGGAGTAAAAAAATAATAGTATATTTTTTTCCCCTTCAGAATTTCATGTTTAAGTCAATGTGTTGCTGTTTCTTTCTAATAAATTGTGTAATTTATTAGCAATTTTTGAGTAAAAATATAAATAAAAAAAAATGGTCAGAACAATTTTACAGTTGTATTTTTTTTTAAATAATAAAATAAAATATAAAACAAAATAATAATAATAATAATAATAATAATAATAATAATAATAATAATAATAATAATAATAATAATAATAATAAATAATAATAATAATAAATAAAATGTGTTTGCTGCATCCTAGCACTGCAAAACGTTTGATTTACACTTTTTTTGCTCTTTCTCTTAAACTGACACAAAATCTAAATAGGATAAACATATTGCCATGTTTGGAATACAGTCAGGCTCTGATTTCAGATAAATAGTTGGTAGGAGTATAAGATTCATTAATGAACCTGAACAGCCTTTCTGCAAATCCATCTTTTGGGAGCGGGAATGGAGCAGAGCTTTCGCTCGTGGCGTGCGATTTGAGTTCAGGCAGTGGGGTGAAATTGACTGTTACAATAAACCGCAAGAAGCACTTCTACTCCCATAGAAAGCATTGTGGGGTGCTGAATTATTCATGCTTGCTTTATTTCAGATTGGCTCAAAGAGAGAAGTTAGCATGCTAGTCCTATGCAGAGTTTTCAGCACAAGTTGGCTCACAGAAATCAACAACAGACTCAGAATATAACCAGCTGATTCATTCAATTTAAAGCATATACTCTTGTGTGCTCAACTGGCCAAGGACAGCCTAGAATTTGGCTTACTTTAATATTCAGCCGTTTGTCACCCAATTGCATTTTTGCATTATAAGTCTAAGCTGTAATGCATGCATATATTATATTACTCTATTTAAACATTTTGTTATGATACACACATAAAGCCATTAAAATAATCAATGTCCATGTACAAAGTCATATACTTGTACAATACTAACACATTTTATTTAGTTAGTTAAGCAATAAAAACTTTTTTGTTTAACCAAAACATTGCTGCATCATTTGTTGACATGAAGTCCTTACATTTCTGATTTGTTGACTGAATGCAAACAATAAAATGATCTTCTCTCAGCAAAAACGAGTGCTGAATACATGCCTAGAGAACAGCCGAGAGCAGCTCCTCTATTGAATGAACAAACAGACATCTTCTGTTTAATTCAAGTAAAATCAATGCAGATGACTTCAAACGTCACTTAGCCCAATTAGCGCAGCCGTGGAAGTGTACAGCGGTGAGAGCGTTGTGGGAATCGATCTGCCAATGGGATTACAACACCTGACTCGATGCTCACTGTCACCGGGTCTACTTATTAGTCATGATGTGTGGCGTGATGAAACTGTCATATCTGACAATGGATCGTAAAATTAGCTCAAGACCAGACTTGCTGACAGACCTGACAAGCGAACTTGCCGGCTAATGCTGTCATATTGTTGGCATTTTCCAAGCAAACTCAATTTAACACTAGGGTTTTGACGGATATATGAAATATATATATATTTGAAAGATATATTAATATATACTATACTTTAAACTATGAAATATAATAAATAAATAAACATATTAATGTTAAGTTTAAGTTAATATTAAGTAGTGTTTCGTTGCTAAATGATTCTGCTTTAATGAACAAATCAGTTGAGTGAATGATTCAATATGCCATTCATAAAAAAAACAGCTGCTCAATTCAAAACTGCATAATAATATACCAACCTTTCAATTTTTTGCAAATCTTTCCGTGGCATGAATAAGATAAGCAGTTTACTAGTACATGGTTCTGAAATCAGCAAGTTACTTGCTTCATTCCTGCATGATAACATTTTGAATGAATCGGCTGAATGACTTGATAAGACAGTGAATTGTCGCATCCTACTGGTGGTAATAGTTTCATATTAAAGGTATCATCATAGTTCTGTATACATTATATATATTTCTTTTTTACGACTATTTATTATTTAACACATTAATCTTCTACCATTATGTAATTGTAACTGAAGTGTAAATGCATTCATGACATCTCTGAGCTGCATTAAACAGTCTGTGCAAATGCGGTACGCGCAGCGGTAAGCCCCAGAAAGGCTGGCCACCTACTGTAAACACCTCTTCAGATGCAGTTTCTCTGCCACTTCTATAATGCAAAGATTGATTTTTATTTATTTATTTACACATCTTATTCTGATTGCATTTATCGGATAAATATACGAATGCAAATTTTATCCTGGCTTTACAAATCCTGCTGCAGTGCTCTTTATGGTGCTATAGTAATGGCCACCCTAGTGTTACCTGAGTTCTCAAAGTCGTTGTAAGATGCTTCCCAAGTCTCTGCCATGCCGATGACCGTGTTCTCCATGATCTGGAGGTCAGTGGTGGGACAGTTGCAGTGTGGAAACTCATCGGCACACTGACAGATGCACTGACTGTTCTGGCAGACATATTCTCCCTCTCCGTTGCACATGATGTAGCTGAGTGCCGACTGGACAAACTTCTCCTGCAGGTACTCAGGGAAAATGACCTGCAAACCTGAAAAAGGCAAAGAGAATCAATGTTATAGTCATTGCAGAGATCCAAAGATATTATTGATTTCACAAGTGCTGCAGATAGCACGCGACAGAACTTGATTTCACATTAAGCGGTGCTTCGGCCGGCTCTGGATAGGAACACCTAATATGGACCTGTGTGTGGATCCTATGTAGAGCATTTACAGTTGGTGAGCTCAGAATACACAGATGACAGTGACAGTGAATCATGCTCTCGGAGAGCAGTAAGTCTGTGGTGAAAGTTTTGCCAGAGGTCCACTTGACTTTGAACTGTCCTCTTGGAGTGGGAGGACTTTACATAATGGAAGAAAACGGAGGAGTGATTGATGCATTCTGTCGTGATCGGCTTCGGCTTATTTACCAGGACTGTCATAATATCCTCTGTGTGTGTATGTGTGTGTGTGTGTGTGTGTGTGAGAGAGAGAGTGTTTGAGTGGGGGTCTGAATGTATTCTTGTGTTAAATGCAATAGCAGCACTACAGCATGTAATAAACTTATGTGAATGAATTCTCAAATCATGTTCCACGACATCACAGAAAATATGGCTTAAGCCTGTAAACCACTAGAGACGTGATACTGACAAAAACTGGCAGTATTTTCTAGAATTGTGTTGGTAACTGTAATATTCTTTGCTGATATCTTGACCCATCATGTCCACTGACTACTGAAGCTTTTCCTATTCTCCTAAAACTGTTCAGTAGTTCTTTCACAACGGTGACATATATTAACTTTTTCATTAAAAGGTGATATTGGATTAACAGGGGATTTTTACCATTATAATGGACTCTCTTTTTTGTTATAATCCTATTAGTTGAATACATAATTGTATGTAACAATCTAACATGTAACAAATCAATTAAGAAGTAAGTAAGAATAATAGCAGACTATGGCTGCTAACAATCAAATAAAATCGGGATCAACAAAATCCTTCTTTGTACTGCAGGAATGAATTTTCAGACTGAAAAAGTGGCTTGATTGCATTTGCATTGCAGTTACAATTGCATAAATAATATGAGATGAGTAATAAAGCATTGTTATGTACTAAGACAATACTGAAAACATGTTGTCTAAAATTTCAGCAAAAAAAAAAAAAAAAAAATCACAATGTTTATCAAATCCTTTTACAAAATCAGCATGACATTTGAAGTTGTGATATTCAGAAAAAAACATATATATATATATATATATTATTATTATTATTATTATTATTATTATTATTATTAAAAAATAAATATATTATTTTCTTACAAAAATTGAGTAACATATCCAATGATGCTTAATAATTGCTCATCAATAAAACAAGTAGATGATACATATTATACACCACTACAAATAACCACATTCCGACATTTATGCTAACACCTTATATCTACATCATCTTAGTAACCACCCAGAACACCAAGGAAATTACCTAGCAACAGGCAACACCCATTAACATTGGCCGCCACCCACAGACTCATGGGCTAACACCACCTCTGCTTCTTCAAATGTAAAAATCTAGACATCCCTGAACGACAAACATGTTATCCATTTGTAATGCTACATATCTACAGCATATCAGGGGCCTGTACCATGATGGTAGCTGAACAAATTCAGAGTTATAGGATTAGTTTTGAGTTGACAAAACCAAACCTCTCCAGTCTGGCTTTGTTAGTACCATGATGCTGTTCATCAACTTTCTTTGTCAACTCAGGCTTTGATCCTGAGTTTGTGGAGCGCGTGCACATGAATGTGTGACATCACTGGCGAGCAGCCAATCATGGCCTTGCAACACAAAGCAAGTTTAATTAACTTCTCGCGAGAGACCCAGCGAGATTCAAAACTAAAGGTTAAAGGTTTTGCTAAAGGTTAAGAGATTGATGAATATGTCAAATTTAAACGTCATATGAAATAAGGAGGACAAATAAAATAAAATATCTTGCTTTATCAGTGAAGTCACAAGTGAAACCCGTTAACTTAGTTTACACATTTGAAAATATATAGTGATAGAGACTCGAACATGTAAGGTCAGATTTTTATTTTTTTTTAAATAGTGCAATCTTTTGATCTGTATCTTATCTGTATACATTACTATTTAAAATAAACGATTTATAATAACTGTTAAAGTAAAATTGCTTGTGTGTAAAAGATAAATAATAATATGAATCACAATAATTATATAAATCATAAAAAGACTTAGTAATTATTTATTTATTTATTTATTTTTTTAGCATTAGTGACCTTTAATTTGGAGCAAGATAAACTGGAGTGACTGTGTCAGACATGTGTCACTTCTCTCACATCTGATTGGTCCAACTTCAGTTTGAGATCTCTAACCCAGAACTTAACCAGCCCCAGAGCAGGTTAGCTGTTGAGTGTAAGTTACTATGGCAATAAACGCAGCTAAAAGCCAAGCCACTTACATGGTGCCTAAAACCCAGGATTGGTGCAAACTAAACTGAAACTTACCTGGCTAGCCAGCTAATCCAGCTTCATGGTACAGGCCCCAGGAGATGCAATATATCCCACATGATAATACATAAATAAATAGATAATAATAATAATAATAATAATAATAATAATAATAATAATAAAAGCCATATGGAAAGAGCTATTGAGTTACATGGGGTCTTTTGTGCCAGAAACTGCATTACTCTCTTAAATAAATAATAAATCATACCTCAAGCATCAACATAAAACATAGTAATGGAAGCACGTCCTGATTTTGCCAAGTCCGATGTGTTCCTAGGTCAACATATTTTGTTGACCCTGGAACAACATTTTACTCCAAAAATATATTCTTAACCATATCCCTACACCTAAACCTAACCTTAACCATGAGTAATCCCTAAAATCAGAGGAAATGATAGATGAATGACACTGATGTACAAGCACCAAACACTGATTTTAAGCATAAACTTCACAAAATCTATAAACTGGTTCTTCAAATCTGATTGGTTAATCCCAATGTTGTTCCAGGGTCAACAACGATGTTGTCCCAGGAACATGTCTCACTTGGTAAAATCAGGTTAGGCGTAATGGAAGCTAGCCCTGATATAATACAGCACTGAAAAAATATCATAAACACTAAACACTAAAACAAACAAATAAATGAATAAAAACATTAATGTGCATAGTTTATCAACTGTAGAAGGAAAATAATTAGATGTTACACAAACAGGTCTCATATTAACTGATCCTGAATATAAGCAAAAAATCCATTTAAAATACCATTTCTAAATTGCATATCAATTCATCTGTTGATATTACAGCAGACAGCAACCTTTATCATAGGCTTACTGCTATTTATCAATGTTCATACTTATGGATTTAACCCTATAGCAGCAACCAGGCATGTTTTTTTTTTTTTTTTTTTTTTTTTTTTTGTCATTTACCAGTAAGTGAGCGGGGTTGGATTGGCTGTTCAGGTTCCCAGCATCTCTGAGTCGCAGCATTGCCAAACATTCAATGTGACAGACATAAGCTGCCATACAAGTCCAGGATTGATCATCACAGCAGCTCGACTGTCTCTCTCTCCATCAGACTGACTCTGGAATCCTGGGCCAATAATCATTTAGCTTGATGTATTCCTATTCCTGCAACTTTAATGTGATTTGTGGGAGAATCCAGATGGTGAGTTCATGGATGGGTGCAGCTCGACGACACTGGAGGTGCCAACAGCCCTGGGTTCACAATAACAGACCCAACACAACACACACACACACACACACACACAGTCCCCTTCTCCATTTCTGAAACACTGCAGTGTCAAAAGAGGTATTCCAGTGCTTTTCTTTCAGCTTTTCTCACTTTATCAAACAGCTCTGTCTGAAGTTTGTTCATTTCATGTTTAAATTTGCTCTCTTTCATTAAGCCTATTTCAATATTCCTGTAGAAAGAAATCGCAAAACAAATAAAAATAAATAAAATAAAATAAAATAATAAAATATAGTAATACAATAAAATAGTGTTATATGCAGTGTCATTTATTTCTGTGAAAATTATGAAAAAAAAAAATATATATATAAAATACGGTGTTGTCTTCATATATAAAACACAGGGTTACTTATCTTAATTCTTACAATGATGCCACAATGCATACAAATAAAAATACAAAATTTTCTTTAAGAAAAATAATAATCAAGCTATTTTTATATAAAAAATAAATGAATATATATATATATATATATATATATATATATATATATATATATATTTTTTTTTTTTTTTCTGAGTATGTCCTTGACATGTTTTTTTTTTTTTTTTACTAAGCTTCACATTTCATTAGTAAGTTATGAGATTCACCTCTATGAAAGCTGCTGAACAGCTTTTTTTTCTTCCCTTAATTTTCATTCTTGCTAAGGAAAAAATAAATAAATACGACAAAACATGCAGGTAAACACTGCGGGATGATTGCAAAATCTCACCTCATTCAGCTGATGTGAAAAAACATTCCTCGTAGGAGACAAATAAAGTGTGTGATGAGCAATCAGGTGTAAAAATACTAATGAGAGCCTGTGGATGCTGAAAGAGGCAGGTTTCATCAGACCATCTCACATATTCTCAGACTGTGTCCACAACTGAAATCATCAAACATGAATGATGGAGTTTAATGGGCTAAAACTAAAGATAAAACAGGAAAGAATTTATCTGTTCAGTCTTGCATTTCACATGTCAAAACCCAGCCGTTCTCCCTGTGGCTGAGCACGTAAATTGCAGGTCTAGTTTATTTAATTGCATCCCATATATCATTCAGCAGTATGGAGATTTTGGGTTCCTGTTATTAAAGTCATTCCGCCCTGGATTTCATGATAAATTTAACATCTATTTAAACTAATCTGTGTTGCATTTGTACATTCTGTACCATAACATTTCTATTTGAAAGTAATATCTGTGTGCTACTTTAATCTAATCCCTTTTCGTTCCGGGTCTGGTCTTGACTTTAATTCTGGCAATAGGACTAATACCTCCGAAGCACAAACCAATAAATGCATTTCCTCTTAAAGTCTAAACTATTGATCAACTCTTGCATGTGCCCTTTATTCAGGTAAGAAGCATGTTATCTAAATGTATAACTTTGGGACTTGGCCTTGACTGCTCATCTATTTTTACAGGGTTAATTCGGGCCTGTTTCCAGAGTTCACAGGCTCTTGGCAACGGTGCAACTTGCAATGCCACGGTCCGCCTCATAAGCAACGGTTTCATCAAAGATTAACTGAGCATTGTATGTCCCCAAATTCAAACAAAAAGAATCATTACCTAATGCGCTAATGGAGAGAGAGGCATTACTTGAATAAGGTGTTAAATTAATCATCAGTTCCTGTTAAAACTCACATTAAAAAAAAAAAAAAGAAAAATTGAAGACCTTGCGAACCGCCCTTCCCTCGCCTGTGTAATCACACTGAGTGGATGCTACAGCCAGCTCATTTAAAGGGTCATAGCTTTATAACAGTGCACTGCACTTCGTAGAGAAAAACAGCCCGCTCTTTTAATGCCATTGAATAAAACCTGCACATATGACTTTGGCTCCCGTGACAGTAACATTAGTCTGGAAATCAGATTGGTAGCATTGTATTCTTGTCCTCTGCTGAAATCACATGATAAAATAAATGGCTTTTTAACCAGTGCCATAAACTTCAGGTGAACGCTTCTGCACCAACTTCACTTCTGCGGCTCTCTGTCTGTGATGTGCCGATCAATGTGCGCTAAACTGCCTTTGCTGCGCTGAGACCCGGAGGGAAGAAAGGCATCGGAACTCAACAAAGTCTCACACATTTTATGACCTGACCTGATATGTATATATTTTTTTATTATTATCTGTTTGACAGGGAAAGCTGTGCACAAACAGAAACATACACACACAATAAACACACAAGTACACATATATAAATAAAAAAAATATCCCCAGAAAAAAAGGCACTTTCTCTTGAGGAAAAAAGGGCAGGTACTCAAGCCCACTTTTATGTACAGTATATGTATGCATGTGCCTGCTTCCTAGCTAGTGAATCTCCGATACCATCCTAACAAAACAAATGAACTACTTCTCCTCACCCAGATGAACAAGGACTTTTCAAAGTCTGCCTCATTGTGCTTCATTGAAACCTGGCTAAGTGCAGCTATTCTGGATAACGTGCTTCAACTGCCGGGCTTCCAGCCATTCAGAGCAGATCGCATCTTGGAGTTAATGGGGAAAACAAAAGGGGGTGGATTGCATTTCTATGTAAATGAAAGTTGGAGTTCAGACAAAAAAAAAAAAAAAAAAAAAAGTTTTCAGCCAATGACCCAGCGACAGTCTGGACAGGCCTGAGGAGCAGCACTAGGTATAAGATACCACCACAACAGTCTGTGGAGAATAAACTCCACAGGCTGATAATCTAAATGTGTTTTACTGCCAGTTTGAAAAGCCCAGTCTCACATAGGGATGCATCGATCCGATACTCAGGATCGGTATCGGCTCCGATACTAGCAGTATCTGCGAATCGGGTACCGGTTGCACTCCACACATTTACTTACCCCTCCTGTAACCCCCCTCCTTCCCTCACCCACCATTCAACCTGTGCTTATGGTCTGTTTAGAGGAGGTCTGTGTAGTGAACCAGGTCTTCAAGAAAGCTTCAGGCTCAGATGGTCTTTCACCTGGCTGTCTGCGCTGACCATCTGGCCCCCATTTTCACACAGATCTTCAACAGATCACTGGAACTATCAGTCTGGTCCCCAAAGTATCTCAAATCACTGGACTCAATGATTACCGACTTGTTGCTCTCAGGTCTGTGGTCATGAAGTCATTTGAAAGGCTGATTCTGGCTGACCTGAAGCAAATCACTGGAACCTTGCTGGATAATCTTCAGTTTGCCTAGAGGGCTATCAGGTCTGTGGATGATACAGTACAGTCACATCCTGCTACACTTCAACAGACCTGGGACTTACACAAGGATCTTATTTGTGGACTTCAGTTTGGCCTTCAATACTCTGAGCCAAACTGACCCAACTTTCTGTACCCACCTCCATCTGTCAGCGGATCACCAGCTTCCTGACAGACAGGCAGCAGCTAGTGAAGCTTAGAAACTAACCTCACAATTAGCACTGGTGCCCCTCGGGGTTGCATTCTCTCTCTATTGCTCTTCTCCCTGTAAATAAAAGACTGTACTTTTCATAACCCCTCTGTCAAGCTCATGAAGTTTGCAGATGACCCTACAGTCATCAGACTATGGGGAAGTTGTGGCCTAATGGTTAGATAGTCGGACTTGCAATCAAATAAAAAAGCGTCTGCTAAATGAATAAATGTAAATGTTTGTGAGTTTGAGTCTCGGGCCGGCAGGAATTGTAGGTGGGGGGAGTGCATGTACAGGGCTCTCTCCATCCTCAATACCCCGACTTAGGTGCCACTTTCACTTTCCAATTTTCAGTCTCATCCAGGATGGTGAGGAGTCTGCTTAAAAATAAGAGGTTGAGCAGATGGCTCTTTGGTGCAGTCACAAAAACCGGGATTTTAACACACTCAAAACAGTGGAGGTGATAGTGGACTTCAGGACAACCCCCCCTGCAGTCCAACCACCACACCATCATGAACAGCACTGTAGCCGCAGTTATTCAGGTTCCTGGGCAACACTATCTCTCTGGACCTGAAGTGAGGCATTCGCATCGACTGTAAAATAAGCCCAGCAGAAGCTGTATTTCCTTCGCCAGCTGAATAAATTCAACCTGACACAGAAGCTGTTCACACAGTTCTACTCGGCTATCATTGAGACTGTCCTGTGTTCATCTATAACTGTTTAGTTTGGTTCAGCTATCAAATCAGACATCAGAAGACTACAACCGACAGTCAAGGCTGCTGAGATGATTATCGGTGCCCCCTGCCCAACCTCTAAGATCTTTACATCTCCAGAGTGAGGAAAAGGGCTGGTAAAATCACTCTGGGCCCCTCACACCCAACACACCCCCTCTTTGAATTGTTGCCCACTGGCCGGCGCAACAGAGCACTGAGCACAGAAACAGCCAGACACAAGAACAGTTTTTTGTTTAGTTTTTTTAACCCAGGACATTCAACCTGAACAATTCATAACACATCTCGGGACTGCAAATCTGTAAATATTATCAAAAATGTTTCATTTATCATTGCATATCACTCTGCTATGGGTCCTGTGAAACAAGAGTCAAAAAAAAAAAAAAAAAAAAAAAAAAAATAGAGCTCAAAGACTTGTAGAGGCAACATTAAATGGCATGGTTGCATCTGACATTTGTTTTTGTCTCATATTTGTTTTTGTCAAAAAATTATGTTCATTATTTAAATTTTTATTACAATAGAGCATTAACTTTTAGTGCCAATTACCAGATATTTTACTTCTGAACTGCTGCAATACAACAACCAATGCAATACGTTGGCTTATTAACATGTGTAGCTTTAATTCCTGTGGCTCAGGTGGTAGAGCATTGCAAGGTTGTGGGTTCGATTCCCAGGGAACACATTAGGTAAAAAAAAAAAAATGGTAGCCTGAATGCACTGTAAGTCGCTTGGGATAAAAGTGTCTGCTAAATGCATAAATGTCTGCTAAAATGCATAAATGTAGTATAAAACTTGACATTTCACTATAAAAGCCACAAAACATTCAGGAAGAAACATAATACTGCTTTGTGGCACATTTTTTAGTCACTCTTTCGTTTGGGGACAAATTCATTTAGCATAAACTCCAGCAAAAATCACATCAGAATATTACACTAAGTGTAAAAATTACTAATAGACACAAGTGTCAATACAAAGTCATTCTACAAAGGCTGTCAGACAGTCAAAAAAATAAAATAAAAAGGGTAACAACTACAAAGACATAAAATTACATAAAATGATTGTCTGGCTAATGAGAAACTGCAGTCTAAAGGGTGAAGCAGAAATTGCATGGTGCACCAAATTGCTGGCTAATGCATGAGAGTGAGATGTGCTGTTGAAACACCAAGGACAGAAATACACTAGAATTATTTGCTGATCTCTGGTCAGTCCTAACCACAGGTTACTTAATATACCTCTAGTCTGTGTGCAACAGGAGGCAGATTTCAGGATAAAAGCATCAAGTATGTATGTATTTTACAGTAAGCATAATAGCTTTGATCCAAAAAAATGCTAAATAAAAAGTATTCCTTAAAGAGTTGTAAGCCATGAATCAAACGGACCAGCTATGAGAAGAATCACAATTTTACAAACTTTGATTTGACACAATAAAGTATAAGATAAGATAAAAAATAATGTGAACAGATGGCTCAAATCACATACTATTGATTAATGATAAATGACAGTGACAGAACAAAAAACACAGGTAATAAAATATAAATATGGAATAAAAATATACAAATTGACAATTGCCTGTACAAGTGTGTATATAACAGTAGACAGTTGTATGTACAGTAGGGGTGTAACGGTACGTGTATTCGTACTGGACCGTTTCGGTACAGGGCTTTCGGTACGGTGCACGTGTGTACCGAATGACGGAATGCAATATTTTGTGCGCGGAAAATAAGTACATTTTCGTGTTGCCAAACGAACATATTAAGTGGCGGAAGTCTCCGCGTTCAGCGCAAATCCCGCCCTGCAGCTGATTAAGGCCGGCGACACACTGGATGCGTGGAACAATCATCTCAGCTGCGTGGCGTGTCTGTTTTATAATTCGACTCCCATGTTAACCGGTTAGAGCTTGCAGACTGCCTGCGTGAGACGGAAAAAGCGTGCATGCTAGAAATAGAATCAACGCCTATTTTTCACACGAAATAGAATAGGAAATATGTTTATATGTTATTTTGTACACAAATACATAGTCTATTTTGCCGTCAATACTGTTGACGGTGTCCTTTATCAGTAGGCTTTATATTTATGCTCAACATGAAGTATAGATATTGTTGTCATGAAGACAAGATCCTGGTCTGTCGGCGCTCTCTCCGTCACCTACAGCAGCAGGCACAGCACCGTTCTGGTGAAGCAGGCCTACAAGCTGGGATTGGTAATGCTGCACTGTAATCATAGTTATTTATTTATATTTTCCATTATATTTTATTATATGATATTGGTTTGAGACTGATAGTATTTTATTTAGTGGAGAACTTTGCAGCAGTATTTTATTTCTTATTCTTTTTTTATTATATATATATTTTATTAAAAAGTATAAAGTGTATAGTAATAAACAACCTGCAGTTTAATGTTTGCATTTCTTTCCCTTACTATACCGAAAATGAACCGAACCGTGACTTTAAAACCGAGGTACGTACCGAACTGTGATTTTTGCATACCATTACACTTCTAATGTACAGGTATGTGCAAATCGAAAAACAGACTAAGTATGTGTGTTAGATAAATAAGTGTATGAGTGTATTAGTGTGTGTTCCAGGTTTATTGATATTCATTAGATGGATTGTGACTGGTCATTCTGGTGCTCAGAGCTCTGTAGCATCGACCAGATGGCAACAATTCAAAGAGGGGGTGTGCTGGATGTAAGGGGTCCAGAGTGATTTTGCCAGCCCAAAAAGTTTATTAGTTTTTACTGAAAATAGACTGAAATATTTGCATTCAAACCTTTCAGTACTGAGTGAAATGTATTTGTAATCAACATTCTGCCCGAACTGGGGTGCGTTTCCCGTACAAAGACGTAACTCGTTGATTAACCACCAGAGTACGATGCATTGTTGTTGAAACAAACTAGCTAGTTACAACTGTTTCTCGAACACAGTTGCATCGCCATTGTTTGAACCACAATAGTTAAACAAGATAGGGCAATCGTTAATGACGTTACATGCATGTGGTGAAGGAACAACTTCTGCTATTTAACCGATTAGACATCTCTAAGATGCTGCTGTTTTAAACATGGCACCTGATTACTAATTTACTATTTACTAGTTCCCTGTCATTTTGCTTTATTTGATGTCTGATTCATCGTGGGTTATCCTTTACACCATACTCCGGGGTTCCCTAAGGTATTTGTACAAATGTGCACTCTTCAAAAACTGTTCTTTTAGAGGATGTGCAAACATACACAGATTAAAATTTATTTATATTTAGATAGAATGTAATATATAGATTGCACTGCATGTTAACTTGCTTACTGTGCTCAAGAGCATATTTATTTAAGCCCATGTCCCTTACTAACAAGAAACTATGCTTCTAACCACAGGACGACAGCTGCAGTTCTTAACACGCAAGTTTGCGACGTTGTTTGCAAATGTTTGTTTTAACTATGGTTTCAGAAAACACAGTATCATTGAACTATGTGGCTAACAAAGGAACTTGTAACCAAAGTTGGCTAACGATGCTTTTTAGAAACACCCCCCGTATGACGTTTTCTTTATCGCAATGCATTTACAAATTACCTGATCAATGAAAGATGCAAATTTGGCCTAAAAAAGTATATTGGAAGGCAGCACAGTCATATTGCCAACATACTGCAAAAGTTGAGCATGAACCAGAATCCTGGTTTGGTAGAAAGCGTTCTAGTATTTGAACGGAGGTTTTGTTTAGGCAGACTTACAGCATACAACCCTACAATTCTCTATTGGAATTTCAATATATTATACACAGCACTTTAGATGCTAAATTGTGTTCATGAGCACTGCCAAAAATATCCAGATGCAAAACTGCATGTTTGTTGCACTCATTACACAGCTACTATGAAGTCACCAAAACTACTCAAGAACTACTTTTTGAAACCTTCACACACAAATTAATACACCTTTACATCAGATCAGAGGACCAGTAGGCTTGTGTTGTAAATAAATGCTGAGCTGAAAGGACAGTGATAACAAGCTGTCACAAGCATCAGAAAACTACAACCGAATCAATATAAAAACAGAATGTCTTGAAATTGCTTTGGAGGGTGAGGGCTAAGAAAATATATTTACTGTCAGAGGTGGTCTCTAGAAGGAGGGAAATAGCTGATTTATCTGCCCCACTAGTCCAAATAGAAACTCCCTCTTGATTGACCACCTCAGATTGAGCGCTGACCTTAGGGTCAGAAAGGAAGAATTCCATCAGCCCACTGGATTCCTGGCAACCTGGAGACCCAAATATCAGGATGGTGGCATAAGTCTTTTAAATGATGTACCATTACAGAAGAGCTATGCCCAGTGCCTGTGCGTTTATAAGTGGAATGATCTTCAGCGACTGTGCCACATCAGACTGATGCTCTCACGCCACAGTTAAACATGATTGGATTGTCTTTAGTACTGTATTGTTTGTGTTTCGATCTGTATGGCTTAATAAACAGAACAACAGAGCAACTGATTATTGTGCTTCTCTTTCCGTCCGTTTGTACAGTGTCCCTAAGGAGACATGGTCAGTTAATTTCGTTTTTTTCATGGCCATGACGTAACTTGTGGGAATGTCGTAATATGTTGTGGACACAAGATATTATTTGTGGGAACGTCATATTAACTTGTGGGAACGTGATATTATGTTGTGGCCACAAAATAATTTTGTCGTGGTAACAACATCCTTATGTTGTGGCCTCGAGATGCCGTTGAGGGACGGACATCCATTTCTTGTGGCCACAACTTCTTATGTTAAGGGAAAGACATCTTTATTTTTTCATGGCCACGAGTTTAATGTGTAAACAAACCTGCATAACCATAGCAACCCAGGATTATGAGAGATGGTTTATGTAATATTTTATTTTGAATTAAGAAATTATTATTTTATTTATTATAGAAATTATTACATTATTAAATTATATTAACCTTAGACCTTGGGTTCCTGGATATATTGCACGCGATCGTCATCATTCAAATTAAGTTTATCATAAATAAATGTTACATGAAGCGCATAATGCAAAATATAAAAAACATTTTATCCACCGTAGTCTTGTAAGTTTATTAACTGAATGTCTTTTTCCTGTAATATTTGTGTATTAGGCTATTATTATTATTATTATTATTATTCACCTATTATTATTATTCACCTATTATTATTATTCACCTATTATTATTATTATTATTATTATTATTATTATTATTATTATTGGTTACATATTTTTTTTTAGATTCGTATATATAATTTTTTCCTTAATTTCAATCTCTTTACTTAACATTCTGTATACTTTGATAAATAATATCCTAGGCTACTGTCAATGCTCGACATGCCAGTAAAGCTTTGGTTATGCTGTCTGGGATTTTTGCTGGAATGCAGTTTAAATGTAACATATATTTAATTTTATTTCAGCTAATTAATAGACCATATTTATAAATACTATAATGTGTCATTGTGGAATTAATTATTCACATAGTTTAATTTGTATAAAACACACTCATTGAGGTCAGACAAAGTAACATTTCCACATATATTTTTGAAAGAAGTCTCTTTTGTTCATCATGGCTTTATTTGATAAAATATTTGAAAAATATAGTAAAACAATGGTTCTTATCGTAGGGTTTCAGGGCTAACCAGACAAATTAAAGATTCAATCGGGAGCATGGTTGAAACATAAGGAGACACAGAATTCAACAGAAAGGCTCAAGGCACAGGATGTTATAAATCAAATCCTAGCGCCACGAATCTGAAGCAAGTCCACCAACTAGCAGCTTTGAGCAGCTTTCAACATTGACATAAAAGAACACGCTGACCATAACAACTCAGGAACGAGATGGTTAATTTGAGGCAAGTAATCAAAATTGATTGTCAGACAGATACAAAGCATGACCATGTAAATCCATGATAGTAATCATGATCAGAGCTCTTTGGACTGACTTCCCCGCACCTAGAGGACAAGAACCAGACTGAACTTCCTTAGAAGACTTAACCTTTAACTGGTCTCCACAGAACGTCCTTATGTCAAAGAATGGCACATAAACTGTATTTTACAGATGTAGATGCACAAACATTTACTTACAAATGAATATCAGTCCATTGCTTAACTCCATATAATATATGTAACACATTTGTCTGACCTCGAGTGGCCGTCTAAAACTTTAACCAGCCCACAACTCTGCATCGTCAGCCAATGCCCAACCACTGGCTTCCCAAAACGTCACTTCAATGACTACTGAACTTTCAGCCAGTCAGCAACCTCGGAAAACCTCCTTTTCGGCAAGGATGACAACAAAGGGAATCCCCTAAAAAAGCAAACACAAGTACCTCCAGATTCTGAACTGCTGCTTTTAATATATCTCTTAATCTCCTTGAGGAACACATTCGAGGGTTAATTAAGTCACTGATGGTTGTTCAAGTTTATGCAGATGCATATTGCGATAAATTTGGGATTTCACATTTTTCATTCTCTTTAACTCGTTATTTCCTTACTTTCTATCTTTCTGCAACTTGTATGAATGAGCTGATGTTCAGTAAATCGCTGGCCGATCAGCCATAGAACAGTGATTCTGTCCAAATCAAATTAAAATCTTAAATTATTCCCTTTGAGCTAAATTGACCTGTTTCTCTTACATGATCAATGCTGAAATTAGTTTTCATATATATATATATATATATATATATATACAGTATATATATATATATATATATATATATATATATATATATATATATATATATATATATATATATATATATATATATATAATATGATCCTAAATCCTTACACAAGGCAATAAATGTCAAGATCAAGAAAGATCACCTCAAAAGACAAATCATTTTTAATCACGTTGCCTTCTCAATCCCAGACATACTTTACATCCACAATTCATCAGAGACAGACTTCACTGTGCATATGTTCTAATTGAGTTGTTTTCATGTTTCTTCATTTGTTTGCCAAATGTTTGCCAATCTTCTGAAGAAAGAGAGAGCGGCAGAGAAACAGAGAGGGAGAGAGGGGTATAAAGATGAGTATGTAATCCATCAAACAGCAGATGAATTACCTGTGGGGCTATTTAATTTATTTTCACTCCACTTCTTTGAAAACTGTTGGCTCAGGCTATTCTAACATATTCATAAATCTTCTAGGATGGGCTTATGGCTCCGGCAAGAACATGTATGAAAGAGAGAAACAAAACAAGCAGCAAAAAAAAAGCAACTTTCTTCTCCCTCTCTGATCGTGGATTCATTACAATGTGCTGCCAAACACTTTTTAAGAGCCTCACAACTATCAGAGAGAAAACGGGATGTGAATTAACCGACAAACGGCTCGTTTTATCTACAACTGCTTAGAAATGCTCTCTCCTTTATTTCATTTTATTTAATAGTCCCAAATGGTGCATCTTTATACAAATCACTAACCTGAAGTTATTGATGCTACCAATTAAGAACACCAGGAGAATAATACAGGTGAATTTGACTTCAAAATGTAAAAAAAAAAAGAGAGATAAGGAATTATATACTATGCATTAATAAATTGAAACCCGTTTTAAAGATCATTATGACCAAACTGAAATAGTTAAAGTTTGTTTTGCATTTCAGTTTTTGTCGCTGTGTTCAGAATTCTTACTAATCTTCACTATGAGTCTCAGTATTTTAATGAAATTTATTTAATTCATCATAAAGTAAATACAATACCAGTTATTGTGGATGTCATGTAAGAAAATATAAATATAAAAATAGGTTTCAATTTATTTTTGTAAAACAATGTAAGCTTCACCCTCAGAGCAACTTTTTTTCCAACTTATAGTTGGTAATACGGGAATATGCAAACACAACCATCTGTTTTGGGTCATACAACAAATCAAGTTGCAAGTCGAGTCTTACATGTGTCGTTCGTGTGATGATGTATACATCTGGCGATGTACATCGTTGCAAATCAGATCCTTTTCAGTCACTGTATATCATGCCTTAGCAGGGAGCTGCACATGTAGGTTGTATGGCTGATTTTACTCATGTTCACAAACATGAATATTTATTTTACTCATGATTTGTTTATTTGTTTTTCCTGAGTACAATCACGCTGTACTGTCAAATGTGTTTAACTGCAGATTTCATAAATAAATAAAATACATGCATTAAATTCTGGCTAGATTATCTACTGCTTTTGCATTTGAGCTGTGCTTAATAAAAAAATTAACAGAATTGATGTTGCTTTGATAGTTGATATCCCTTTATTTATTTACTCTAAATTAAGTGCGAGAAACAATAGCATACTGATGCATTAACCATTAACCTTCTCATTGACCATTTCACATTATTTTGTCTTATGAACTGATTTGTTTTAATTCAAATCAATTGATGAGTATATGTTATTCAGGTAACGACACTTTGCTTATATGTTTATGCATCATTCTTTATGTTTTAAAATATTGAATTTATGTTGGTTTTCAGTCTTTTTATTTACATTGCCGTTATCATAATATTTGCAAGCTAACAAGCAAGTGAACTAGATTGTTTTTTAAAGGAATTACAGTTAGTTAGTCGATACATAAATAAAACAAAGTATTGTTATTATTATTATTTTATTTATTTATTTTTTTTCTGTAAAGTTTGCACCATTTAATGTAATTTAATACCCTACTGAACTGCATCTTTAGTATTAAGGTATAAACTCAAAGATATTTTCTGAAAACTGTGACAAAAAAATAAAAGAATTATAATAATAATAATAATCCCCTCTAATCCCCTTCAAATCCTCTCCTCCATAATATCATCCTAGGTATAACTTCTGTGGAACAAAGCCATGAAGCTTCCATTCATCTAGAAACTTTAAAGGTGCTGTAGGGAACTTTTGTAAAAAAATATTTTTTACATATTTATTAAACCAGTCATTATGCCCTGACAGTAGTATATGAGACAGATAATCTGTGAAAAAATCAAGCTCATCTGGCTCCTCCCAGTGTCATATTGCCATTTGCAGAAAGTCATGCGCTCTCAGGAAAAAAACAACCAATCAGAGCTGCGGTCCGTAACTTTGTGTTCAAAATGTAGAAAAATGTATATAATAAGCGAGTACACCATGAATCCATTTTCCAAACCGTGTTTTTAGCTTGTCCTGAATCACTAGGGTGCACCTATAATAAGTGTTTATATTCGGACTATTTTAGATTGTTTCGGGGGTACCGCGGCGGAGTAACCCAGTACCTTTGTGATTCTTCATAGACATAAACAGAGAGAAGTAGTTCCGGCTACGATGTTCTTCCGCAAGACACAAGCAGTTCTGTTTATTAACCGCTAGAGCGTCAAAAGTTCCCTACTGCAGCTTTAACACAAAAAAAAAGAAAAGAAAAAAGGGGGAAGATCAATATATCAATAGTTTAAAGATAATGAATTTTAAAATCTCTGCAGTGTGGTATTTATATTTTATATGCATCTGTGGCCACTGGTAGCAGGTGCAGGAGAAATAGATTCTGCTTTCATTGCCAAATCACATTGATGAGCTAAATATTGTGAATATTTTTTTTTTTTTTACTAAAATATGATTACGCGATTCATAATAATACTTCCTCCATTGAAAATGTGGTCTAGTCTGAATCAGGAGAGAAATATATGCACAGTTTAAGTACCGTTTTCATTCCTATGTGGGTGGATTTTGATGTGAGAGAACAATAGGGGACAGACTTTTTTTTTTTTTTTCTGGAGGAATCATTATTATGGATCCATGCATTAGCCAGAGGGAATGAATAAAAAATACCTTAAATGGAAACCAACCTTAAATGAAATGAAAAAGACCGCTTTAAACCCGACACCAAAAATCTGATGTATATCTTACAGTTATAAAATTAGACAATTAGCATCTCACAGTTCTTGCTTGTTTATATCATGACTGAGGCCGCACGTTCAAGCGAAACCAGCCTAATGACATAAGACTGTAAAATAAATTATCTGGCAGTCAAACTCAATTTGTGACCTTAGACCAGGCCTAAGCAGGGATCCGTCTCCAGACCTGGAAACCCCGGCGGGTTTGGACTGGGTGTCTGAGTCTGGGATTCTGGCACAGTCTGTATCTGGCTGTGTTTAAGAGATGGTCGTCACTGCATAACACAAGCCTTAAGCCTAAGCCTAACCCTCCCACCTTACATGTCCTTAAACCTACCCGTCTACACACCCTGATCTCTAAACCTACCCATCTCCACCCCTGAACCAACCCATCTCCATCTCCACCCCTGACCCCTAAACCCACCCACCTCCACCCCTAAACTTACACATTTCCACCCCTGATCTCTAAAACCACCCATCTCCACACCTAATCCTAACTGTCTCTACCCCTGATCCCTAAACCCACCCCTCTGAACCCCTATGCTTATCTGTCTCCACCCCTTGATCCATAAACCCACCAACCTCCACCCCTAAACCTACACATGTCCACCCCTTATCCCTAAACCCACCCATCTGAACCCCTATACCTATCTGTCTCCACCCCTTGATCCCTAAACCCACCCATCTCTAAACCTACATGTCTCCACCCCCGATCCGTTAAACCACCCATCTCTACACCTAAACCTACCCATCTCCACGCACTAGATGGGGATCTAACGAAGCCCACTGGATCTTGTGTTCTGTAGTGAGGGACTACTGGTCTTTGGGGCAGGAATGATCTCTCTGACCAGCCATTCGCCCCTCTGGCCTCTCCATTCACCGGACGGCTGCTTGAATAGCCCGTTCCCCAGGCTATAGTGTTATCACTGACTGAGGCATGCTGGGATAGCACTAATACATGCCACATACTGCCAGATGAACTGAGAGTGTGGAAGAATGTGTCCAAGACAAACTGAGCAGGCTGTCCTTAAATGAACATGAGAATTGTTAAATAAATACATCATGCTTATCATGTGAAAAATAAGCATTCTCAGCCAGATGGCAGTAAACACGTCTGCGATAGTCAATCGGCTCTGCGCACTATATTTCTGCAATACATGTTTTCTTCATGCACAGCATTAATATATTCAATGCTAATAAAGATTGAGTTCTGTGTTATAATATTAACAACATAGATATTAAATGTCCGGAGCGTTTACAGTTTAATAAAAAATACACTAATACCATAGTGATACACAAACTCACATGCTTTCATAATCAACTAGTTTGTGGGTTATCTAAATGGCCAATATAATGTCCAGCAAAAACCAGTCATACATTTCTTAGGGATGCATTGATATGCCCAGTAATGGGCTAACTAAATATTTACAATTACAAGATTTACAATTAATATATTAATTATAACCTCTTGTTATTTTAGACTGCACATTCATTGAATGCATTAAAGGGAACTACTTATGAGATTTAATTGTCGTTTTATGTCATCAAATGATATTTTCAGTCCATATGTACTGTATATTGAAGCCAGTGAGAAGGTTCAGACTTAAGTAATTTAATCATTCAAATCAAACGATGTGATCTAACCGGCTGATTCAGTTAGAAACAAAACAAGTGAATGGACCATTGAATCACTGGCTCATGTGATTCATTCAAAAACAGATTCATTCAAGGATTGAAACCCTGCGTTGCTCTATCGTCTCTCAGTCCCTCACAGTAACACATACAGCACAATGACATCATGTCAGGGAAATGTCTTAAAGTTATAATCAAGGAAAAAAATATGTCCGGTTGTCTTCTTTTTAAACAACTTCAAATATTGTGCTTGATCCATTTTGCACGGAAAATGGCAGAAACTTTCTTCAGCTTGTGCACAGCTTGATACAGTAGTTCTGATTAGCCAATCACCATTATTTAGTTTATGAATTATCACATGTATAGAATTTAAACATTTAATTTGCACAATACATTTTACATAATAAACTAAATTATTAATCTAAAGGGGATGGTGGTTTCACAGGGGAATGCTTTTTGGAAGGGTTTTTTCTTTTTCTTTTTTTTACCAGAGTGATGCCATCCTCCCTGGTTCTGACTCCATTCCAGGGCACAATTACAGTCTCATCTGGTGGAGAAATTGCACTATGGGCACAGTGTGGCCGTGGAGAAACACAGCTATCTCCTCGCAAACTGTTGTACACATAATTTCCAAATCAGAAAACCAAAGATCCTGCAGGAGCAGACGAGAGTGGCTGATTAGTGCACGTCTGTGATGTCAACTCGTTGGCAAAGTTGATTTTATTGCATTTGGAAATGTAACAGCATGTCATTATCATGCTTCACAAGATATCCCGAGGCAAAGCACTCAACTCATGTCTTTCTCTGAACAAGAACAAGATGGAAAGGACCAAAAAAAAA
Source organism: Carassius gibelio (assembly GCF_023724105.1). Lineage (NCBI taxonomy): Eukaryota > Metazoa > Chordata > Actinopteri > Cypriniformes > Cyprinidae > Carassius > Carassius gibelio. Next base: position 4,954,548 of record NC_068375.1, on the reverse strand, counting down.
AGAAAAAAAAAAAAAGAAAGAAAAATGGCTACTTTATAGCATTTGAAATATAAATATTTCAGTAATAAGGCACACACAATCAGGCTGCTGTGCTCGATATTAAGACTATAGTTAATCAGTATTGTCAGAAATATATATATATATATATATATATATATATATATATATATATATATATATATATATATATATATATATATATGTATATATATATATATATATATATATATATATATATATATATATATATATATATATATATATATATTTGTCAAAAGACTTCTCATTGAGCTGCTTTTATGAGGCATGTGAGTAAATTAAGCTCAAAGGGAAATGTATATAAATAATTACAATTAATTATGATTGATTTAAATTATTTATATGAGCTGCCAGTAGTAGCAGAATTAAATTACTAGTTGAAAAATTAAACTGTAGCAGAATTAAATTGCCATCAACTAATCTGTTTGTCCAGCGAATATTTAGTGTAAATTCATATTCTAAAGTAGGGCCAAGTGGATGAATGAAGCCATTAGAGAAAAAAACAAAAAACAACCACTGAGATTTAAGCTATGAAAAGAGTTAACCACCTGAGTAAAACCATCAACACCATTTTAGAACGGGGTCTACAGCTTATACTAAACCTCAGTTTTGTTTAGTTAAATGTATGAAACTTGCATTGCCTTGGCCTGGTTCGAGCGTCCGAATGCAGTCTCGGATGAAAGTCTTGATGGTTTGGAGGTTCGGTGGTGTAGGAGTCACGATCACCTTCTTCCAGGTTTGAAGAGAGATTCATTCCAAAGATGTTCTAACTCAGTGGCGACTGGGAGTTTCTCCCCAGTGGAAAGAGACAAAGAGCTAATAGAGACATCAGCTGAGATCCTAGGATCTTTGGTGAATAGAAAGTCAAGAATGAAGGCCTGACACATGCTTAGTAGTCCAAGAGAGTTCTAGCTCATCCTTGTCATCCTCTTAGGATCTAAAAGAACCGCAGACTGGGTGAGCTATGTGATGGAGACGGGGCACGCCCACACCGTCTCCAGCTCCAGCTCTCCACACGGACCGCAATCAGATTTTAGCAGAAGACTTAGCAGAAGAAGCAGAGACTGGGCAAAACTATGCATTAGCCTTTTAAGGTAGAAGATTCTCGCCTCTCAGGATGAGCTTGTCCATTGAGAAAGGCTGAAATTCCAAGTGGGTGTTTGGGAATAATGTAGAGTTTTACGGCCCTTTGTCTGAAAGCATGCTCATTTGCATATGGAACTCTATTGAGTGTTAATGCAAAATTAGCCTATGTACCAATATATGATATACACTTTCATTTAGATCACTAGAAAATGATTTCATAGATAATAAACATGGTAAGATTACATATAGGTAAGATTACATGAACAAGTCGTTACCATAAGCATGCATAAAACAGGACAAGACAATATACCAGAAGAGTTATACATATACAGTGACTTGAAGTATATGTGTCTTCATTCAAAGAAAGGTTTTTCTATGAATTAATTAGAGAAGAGTCCATTTTGCTGAGCATTACGTGTCTTTCCTATAGAAAATGTACCATGGCATAAGGTCGTAAAGGTTTATCTGATCTGTCTGAGGTGTCCTGGTTGCCATGGGCCTGGTGTCGTTCCCAGAAATGCTGGCACCCAGTGTGTTTATTGGGTGAGGGGTTTGGATTACTTGGTAATCTAATGAATAATTGATTTGTTAAATCAAATGAAAAATGGTGTGTCTGATTGGTCCAGACTCTTCACGAAGCTAGATAAACATGAATCAAATGGTGAAAAAGAAATGTGGTGCAGCTTCAAATCGTGATACAATTCCGATACTTCATGGTTTTGGATCATGACATGTCTTGTGATGAGGGAGTTGCTGATACCCAGTCCTAATATTGAGTAAGTGACATTTCAGACACGATATGACCAGATATTGAAGATTTATTTTTCCAGCAAAAATACCAAAACAGCAGTGGACACAGATAGCAAACAGTGTAACACTCCAGTGCTGATTGCCACGTATCCAATCCAAATAGTGGAGCAGTTGCATAAATCTGCTTGAAAAAAGAGAGGCATGTTTGATCAAATATTAAAATAACAGTGACAGATTAAAATGACAACATTGTGTTCTTTTACAGTCACTGACAGATGTCAAAATGGAAAATGTCAAATTTCAAGCTCAACCCTAACAGGCAGTTTCTAAAATACTGTAATGCTGAACTTTGAAAATAGCCACCAGCTCATTATTCTGAAGCAGGACGTACAAAGACAGACATAGAGTCCTCTAAACTCCACTGACCTGTAAAGACCTTCATCTCCAGACTTTCAAAAACATCCCTTTAAAAGGTTCGTTCAACCAAACGTGAAAAACTGGTCAACTTTTAAAACCCTGTCTTATTCCAAACCTGCACGACTGACTTTCTTCTAAAGTGCACAAAACAGATGTTTAGCAGAATGTTCATTTACATTTACATTTCACTAGTTCACGCTTACATATAATTAGCTGAGGTATGGTATGCGTATTTGGCGTGCTGTCCGGGGAAGGGCTCCGAGCTCGGGAATTGCCCGAACCTAGAGTACCCCCCCTTCCCCGTATATTGTAAAGTGAACTTGAAGTGGGGAGATGGGGTGGAGGAGGGATGCTGATAAACCGTCAATGGATAGAGGTAAGTCAGCGATATTTATACTGTGGGATTGATTACTTGATTGTGGTCCACCTGTGATGATTAGGCTAAGTATCTGACGTGCTCCTCCCGAATCTTCATTGATAATTACATTTATTCTTTTAGCAGACGCTTTTATCCAAAGCGACTTACAGATGAAGACAGTGGAACCAATCAAAAACAACAAAAAGAGCAATGATATATAAGTGCTATAACAAGTCTCAGTTAGGTTAACACAGAACACGTAGCATGGGATTTTAAATAATATGATAAATAAAAAGAAGAATAGAGCAAGCTAGTGTTAGAGGTCTTTACACACACACACACACACACACAAACATACAATTACATAATAAATGAAAAGAAAATAGAATACAAAAATATTAGAAAGGTAGTTAGATTTTTTTTTTTTTTTTTTAAATAGAATTAGAATAGTGAGTGTTAAAGTTAGAGGGTCAAATAAAGATGAAAGAGATGGGTTTTAAGCCGATTCTTGAAGATGGCTAAGGACTCAGCTGCTCGGATTGAGTTGGGGAGGTCATTCCACCAGAAGGGAACATTTAATTTAAAAGTCCGTAAAAGTGACTTTGTGCTTCTTTGGGATGGCACAATCAAGCGACATTCACTTGCAGAACGCAAGCTTCTAGAGGGCACATAAGTCTGAAATAACAAATTTAGGTAAATGGGTGCAGAGCCGGTGGTAGTTTTGTAGGCAAACATCAATGCCTTGAATTTTATGCGAGCAGCTATTGGAAGCCAGTGCAGATTGATAAACAGAGGTGTGACGTGAATTCTTTTTGGCTCATTAAAAATGTATCTTGCTGCCGCGTTCTGAATTAATTGTAAAGGTTTGATAGAATTGGCTGGAAGACCTGCCAAGAGGGCATTGCAATAGTCCAGCCTGGACAGAACAAGAGCTTGAACAAGGAGTTGTGCAGCATGTTCCGAAAGAAAGGGCTTGATCTTCTTGATGTTGAATACAGCAAATCTGCAGGATCGAACAGTTTTAGCAATGTGGTCTGAGAAAGTCAGCTGATCATCAATCATAACTCCAAGGCTTTTAGCTGTTTTTGAAGGAGTTATGGTTGATGTGCCTAACTTGATGGTGAAGTTGTGATGAAACGATGGGTTTGCTGGAATCACAAGCAGTTCTGTTTTGGCAAGGTTGAGTTGAAGGTGATGGTCCATCATCCAGTAAGAAATTTCTGTTAGACAAGCTGAGATGCAAATAGCTACCGTCGGACCATCAGGATGAAATGAGAGGTAGAGTTGAGTGTCATCAGCATAGCAGTGGTATGAAAATCCATTTTTCTGAATGACAATGCCATGTAGACAGAGAAGAGAAGTGGTCCAAAAACTGAGCCCTGAGGCACCCCAGTAGTTAGATGTTGTGACTTTGATAGGTAAGACTCAAACCAATTGAAGTGTGGTTCCTGAGATGCCTTTTGCCAGTAGAGTTGATAGGAGGATCTGGTGGTTAACCGTGGTTAACTTATCAGGCTACTTCAGGATATCGTGCTGATGACCCATACCAAGTTTCATGACAATATGTCAATGTGTTTGCAGGGTTGCCAACTCTCACGCATCTGTTGTGTAGGTATATGATGACAATTCTCATTTAAGGTGCTTTATTAAAGGAAGACATTAAGGCAATTGCACGGGCGATTTTTCATCTCCACCTTGTTAACACATTTCTTTGAATAGGATATCCTCCCCTCCTTCCATATTCCCACCGTGATTATTACCTGCACTAGGCTGTAGTCACAGCCTCCCGAGACAATTTTCTTAATGGCAACTACAATTCCTTCAAAGTGACCTTTCTTAATTCATAAAGAGATGCAGGAGGCGACTCTAATGGGACACGACAGATGTGTGACCGTCCCGTGATTGTGGCCATCTCTCACTCATGTACGTGTGTTAAATCTCAGTTCTTGTCAGTCGTCTTTTCTCAACGGCTCAAAGCTGACAGAGAGCAAGAAAGATACGGTTCTGTTAACACATACAGTAGATGGGATGTGAGGTGACTGTTTTTAAAGGCCAGACACTTTAGTGACCGAGAGCTCTTTTGCCTTATGTCTTGACATTAAGAAAGAGCCTATCCAACAATCTGCTTCTTCCATTTTACTGTTTTACAACCAAAAAAATAAAAATAAAAATCATTGTTAGCGAACTTGTCAATCCATCTTGATGACTGATGCTGAAGAACGTAAACAGATAAACATTGACCAATAAGATTACAGTTTTACCCACATGTGACTTGCATAAACAAAGTTTGGTATGCTTTGCATTGTTGCCTTGTGAAAGCTAACGAACCAAGAAGAAAATTCTACATTTTTACGTAAATTATGTCCTTGTCTCAAAACAAAGCAAACAATGTACAGATCTGAAAATGCACTTTAAGGGAAAAGGCGTTGCTATTCTGGCTCTTGAACAGAGTTTGGCTTGCAGTTTATTTATATTACACACCTGGAAAGCAAAACATATAAAAAGTACAGTGCAGCATTGTTCAGGCAAAAGGTGGATAGATGTTAATGGTAGATTCTGTTATTTGATTTTTCTATGGCTTTCAGAAAACACAAACTCCGTCCACAGCTTTGGAGCAGTGAGCTAATTCACTGAATGGAAGGAAAGAAATGCATAAATAAATTAGTTAATTAAATAATAGAAATACATGACATGTTTTATTTTGCAATAAAAAACATAATTTAAAACAAAATACATTTAGCGGAAAAACTAAACGGCTTAAACAAAACAAAAAATAAATTAAAGATAAAAAGGCAACACAAAGATAGTAAATAAGAACATAATTTCATGATCCTCTTACATATTCTGCAGCAAATAGTATGTTTTCAATACATCAAAAAAAAAAAAAACAATTTGCCAACATTTGTAGCATGCAAAAAGCCACTTCACACAATACTCTATCCCACATTGCAATGCGCTCAACTTGACCTTCCACTTCCTATGTATGTGTGTTTGTGTGTATGTATTCATGTATATATATAAAAGCAGAGGGCCGTGTTGAAATCCAAAGTGCTGAAACACATCAGAAACAGAAGGGAACAATGACATTGCAATTTCGAGAAACTAAAAGTTGGAGGATGAACAGAAAAAAACACATTTAGAGTGTCCTTAGAAAATGCTTCATAATCAGTTTCTACAGCTGTTTTCTCTGACTCTCTGTTTTGTCTCTGATGGGAAAAATACTAAAGTGAACACAAGACTTGCAGTTTTGTTATGACCTTTCTAAAACTGTTTAGAACAGGTAATTTATATTGAAACCTCTGCATTACACCACAGTATTTAAACAAATGATATGCGTGATGAAACAGGTTATTTTGAATGTCTCTCATAGGAAGCATACGGATGGTCTCAGCTGCACTTTTGTACTGTATCTGTCATGAGACAGTGTTGATCTGTGTCTATCATTTTCAGATGTTTTAGCCCGCTCTGTTATTTTTTGCAGTTTTTTTTATTTTATTTATTTATTTATTTATTTGTTTGTTTGTTTGTTTGTTTGTTTGTTTGTGTGTGCATTGCACCGTGCTCATCGTCCAGGTGTTTTTTCATGGATGAAAGAAAATAGTTGTTTCTTTGTTTTCTGTAAAAAAAAAAAAAAAAAAAAAAAAAAAAAGAAGGAATAGAAAAGAAAAAAAAAATAATAGTTAAAAATTAATAAGTAATATATTTAAAAAAATTTGCTTTGGTAAATCTTTTTAATTAAAAGTTAAAATTACAACAAAATTTAAAATATAATCATGACATAAGATGTTTAAATTATGGATTGAAGATCAAAACTGATATAAAACGCCACAATGATGCCTAATTTTGACTGTTTAACAAATTAATTATAACTGTATATATATATATATATATATATATATATATATATATATATATATATATATATATATATATATATACCGTATCTTCCTGTTTAAGTGGGCAGCTCTTCGTTGGAATAAGCTCTAAAGTGGACAAGACCTCATGACAACAGTCAAAAGTCTGTCTTTGTGACCCTGTTTCAGCAGATGTTAACTGCTCTTCAGCTGCTCATCCCTGAGAAGATCTTTCCATCAACAGCCATCAAATCCATCTTCTCCAAACATCTCAAAGGCAACAACCTGATAGCAAACCAACAGCGCAAGACTTTAATCCAGATCAAGAAGGCACAGATAGCTGCTCTCTGCTGTGACCTGACACACTGCTATCACAGTGGGATGTTTTATGCAGTGTAATGATGTGCAGCATCAAAGCCCATTACCTACAGAGAGAGCTTTCAGAGAGAATATTCAAAATGAGAGGGCCAGATAAAAGATGGATAAAGTTGAGCTGCTCACGGCTCCGACAGAATCCTTTCATTACACACATCAAATGTGTTAGTGATACTTCTACAAGCATTCATATTTCAGGTTATGACAAAAATGTGAGTTAACCAAAATGGAAAATACACTTCTGCTAACTAGGCTATTAGCAGAGTTAAAGCATAAATCACGACATGTGTAATTAGACATGAGTATTACGCTTGTGTTCCTGTGGCTCAGTGGTAGAGCATTGAGTTAGCAGCGCAAAAGCTTGTGGGTTCAATTTTCAGGGAACATACTTGCTGGTGAAAAAATAAATAAAAATTGTAAAGCCTAAATGCACTGTAAGTCGCTTTAAGTGTCTGCTAAAAATGCATAAATGAAAAAAAAAATAAAAAACATAATTGCTTGTATCAAGTTAGACATCAAACTTTACATTAAAACTGACACAAACGAAGCTGTTCACATCCACTAAACCGTGAGCATGTGAATTCATCCACCAGTGCAGACTGAACTCAGTAATGAAACTCTGACTGAGTTTGCTGTGCTGCTGCTGAATCTACAACACCTCAGCAAAATATAAAAAAGAAATACAGCCAAAACACATCTTGCAGTGTCATCGCCGGTTGCATGAAATCTACAACATGACCATTGTAGTGTGATTCATGAAAACAGATGACTCTTATGAGCTAGCTTTTATTAATACAGAAAGAATCATCTGTCTTAAAGCTGCAGTCAGGAACTTTTGAAGCTCTAGCGGTTAATAAACAGAACTGCTTGCGTCTTGCGTAAGAACATCGTAGCCGGAACTACTTCTCTCTGTTTATGTCTATGAAGAATCACAAAGTTACTGGGTTACTCCGCCGCGGTATCCCTGAAACAATCTAAAATAGTCCGAATATAAACACTTATTATAGGTGCACCCTAGTGATTCAGGACAAGCTAAAAACACGGTTTGGAAAATGGATTCATGGTGTACTGGCTTATTATATAAAATTTTCTACATTTTGAACACAAACAAATTTACGGACTGCAGCTCTGACTGGTTGTTTCTTACCGGGAGCGATGGAGTTTCTGCAAATGGCAATAGGACACTGGGAGGAGCCAGAGGAGCTTGATTTTTTCACAGATTATCTTTCTCATATTCTACTGTCAGGACATAATGACAGGTTTAACAAATATGTAAAAAAATATATTTTTACAAAAGTTACCTACAGCAGCTTTAATCAAACCATGAACACTTTAGGGAAAAACAACAACGAGAACAACAAAAAAATGTTGTGTCAGGATATTTTCCATTAATTTTATAGACATTTCCCTACACTAAAACATGCAACACTGCAATCCGTAAATCATAAAATATAAGAAATTAAAAATATACAAAAAAAAAATAAAGAAATAATTGTTTTATTTTATTTTTTTCTAAAACAAACACAATGTAAAGCAAAATACATAAAATAAAACAATAGAAACATTTTAAGATTTTTTTTTTTTTTTTATAGAATTTAAAACTTTAACACAAAGCAATATTACATTCAAAATAAAAATAAAAATAATATTGACAATAAAAACAATTTCTTCTCAAAATAGCATTGTTTACATTCTTAAAGTCATCACTGTAAATGTTAAAAGGCCAGAACTGCAATTCCCATCCCTGTTGAGCACATCGTGTGTAACTTCCAGTAATATCAGCCAGCCACACAGATTCATACGCATTTATTTTCCCTGCAGACGCATCTCGTCGCAGCTGTGCATCTGTATTTCTCTTCTCTACACTCAAAAAAATGAATTTTTAGTTTTGTTCACTTTACCTGAACAATTCATGTTGAATTAATGCCATTTTGGCTATTTTTCATTTCAACATGATTGTGTCATGTTAAACTGACTTAAACCTGTCTCTCGTTGGTTTAACATAAAGTTTTCATTTTGAAAGAACATGTTTCAATCAAGTCCCTCAAAATAAGTTTTACACTTCCCATCATGCTTTGCACAGGACTGGATATGGGGAGAGAAAATGTTGAAATAAAGTGTTATTTTATGCAGTTTTTAATAAAATGTGATAATAAGGAGACTTTTTCATGTATAATGCTCTATTATGTGGGCATTTTAAAAGACTTTATATTGGTGTATTTTGTGCGAGTTACCATTGTGGTGAAGTGTGGAGCTTGTGGTTGGGTTGAGGACCTGGTTGAAAGAACGTCTAAAATACTTAATTTAAAAAAAAGCAACTTTAATGAGAGTGCTAGTGTATGATGTACACATAGTAACATCCTTAAACTGCAAACAATTAACATCATGTGTAAAGAAAAGTTATATCTTACTTGCTAATGTTTTTATAACACTTTGGCTAAACTTGCATGGACAGTGGTTCTACATGATGTAAACATATTATCTCTACTCAGATATTTCATGTAGGATGAACTAAAGCAAACTGAGTAAACTCAACTAAAGGTAGACAAGTCCTTATAACTTGATTTATTCATGTCCAAATAACATGGTACAAACATGTGGAACCACTGTCCATGATAGAATCATGTTCAGCCAAAGAGTCATTTTTTTGAGTGTAAAGCATGTGTCAATGCAGCAGATGTGCACACAGTGAAAGCTATAAATAAATTAATAAATGTTTTCTGATAGACAAGATCTATAAAGACATAATTATCTTTTTTCATATGTAAATTCTGAAAGGAAAAAAAATATGCTTGTTTTGTTTGCTTTTAATTTGACACACATGCAGCTGGATTGAAGATGGATTCAGGAAGTAATTTATGCCAATCCTAGGTGTTGCTAGACCATGTTTAAGAGGTTTCAGTCGTTCCATCTTTAATTTCAGCCCCGCTAAAAACCAAATCTGATTCTATGAGCTCTGTTCACGTCTACATGCTGCTGTGTTTTCTGGCATGATATCTGAGTTTATTTATCTATTAATCATTGATCATTATGTTAAAATTGTTACATTCAGTATTATTCCTTCCTATTCATCACTACTGCAGGTAGACAATCAATTCTCCATTCTCAACAGATTTTTTTTTTTTTTTTTTTAAATTAAATTTTTTTCTGACACAAATAAGCTTGCAGCAGAACAACAGTGCAGACCACCAGACAAAACAAACTAGACTAATAGCACAGTGAATTGTTTGAATCACATACCCTGCAGATGGAGTTTGCTCTCCGGACTCTGAAGAAGAACAGAACTGACCGAGTCCAGATTATCATACGTGCTGCAGCCGAGTGGACCCGTCCGCGTCTCCGTCACCTGAAGACAGACACATATCTCATCAAACCAGGGCGTGAAAAAACGGACAAATTTTCATTGGTTACTGTACTTAAAGGTGCTGTGTGTGGGATTGACACCGAGTGGTTGAACTAAGTCTCGCAGTCCAAATTCAAAATATTGGAGAGGATTTATTTTTTTTTTGCCTCAAACTTGATGCACATGCAGGTTGTCAGATTGACGACACAAACAGGAACACGCACATATGATGATGAATGAAACTAAATATGCTGTGTTTTCCTCCAACTGGCAACCCAGGCAGCTGGCAGTGGGGGGATTTCACAAACCGACGTTTAGGCCCGGAGTGCAAATCTTCAAAGAAGAATAACTGACTGTAACTTCTTCTTTCAGATAAACAAATATGGCATGTTTGGCATGTTTATTAAATATCTGCAAACGTATGATGATTACATACAGCACATTTTAGTATTGTTATATTTATATAGTAATATTACGGACACACATTTCTGAAATTGTCTCTCATGATTGCATTCATGTATGCATGAACGCATGCACTGTATGTATGCATTCATTTGTTCTTTCTTTCATTCATTCATTCATTCAAAAGCAATGAAGCGGTCAGAAATCTATTTAAAATGTGTTTTTAAGATTTCAAAGCTTAGCATTTCACCCTTCACACATGAAAATGTCACAGTGAAAACACCATTTTTTATCACTATATTAATTACAACACATGTTGGTGTGGATATTTTGTTATACAGTATATTGCTAACCTTGGTGTGTTAGATCATAAAGTGTGTGCACCACCTTCCATACCAGGAAGCTCAATCAATATATTCTTGTAAAGGCCCTGGGCGAAAATTGTAAACCCCATTGCTTAGAAAAGTAATAGCACACCTCCCTGGTAAGCTGTGTGGTTTGAGTAATCATTCTTGACTGTAGAAATAAGTCAGGGAAAGTTGTGGCCTAATGGTTAGAGAGCTGGACTTATGATCCAAAAGGTTGCGAGTTTGAGACTTGGGCCGGCAGGAATTGTAGGTGGGGGGTGTATGAGCACATTTTCAACAAATTTCAAAAATTATATATATATTGAATAGTGAATGCCTGACTCAGATGTTTGAGCTTCCCAGGTGCATTTGAGGCACATTGTTTCCCTTCTTGATTGTTTCCAGGTGTATTGTAGTTTGTTCATTTACCTCCCTGAGTATGTATAGCCCTTGTATTCCTCAGCGTAACAAGGTATTAGCTGATGATTTCTTGACTTAGTTTTTTGATTTCTGAATTGTAAGTCTCACTGTTATTTTGTCATCTCAATGCAGCCTCCAGGGTCTGATTTACAGCAGCATTTGACCTAAATACAGTCTTTTGTTCTGCAGATAGTGTTTCTTCTACACGCTCTGAGGGTCACTTTAATTACAAAGACACCACAGCAGAACTGCAGCACGTATCTGACCTTCAGATAAATACAGGTGACACGTCACAATAACACACCTGAAAACACACAGTAGACCTGAGAATGAAAATCACTCTATTTTTAGAATAGTTGAGCTAAAAAGGAAAACTCATTTAATTAGCCTTGTGTCTATCCAGTGTCATATGATCGCCGGTTTTCCTTCGAACACAAAAGCTATAGTTCTGAATCCTGTACAAATGTGTGCTTCTTGAACAAATGTAAATAATCAGAACCATAAACGAGATTCCCTTCTGAAAAAAAAAAAAGTGTATTGTGTGTATGTGCATGTGTGTGTGTGTGTGTTATAATGAGTAATGATGAGTTTAGTACCGAAACGCCATAAATCCATTTTTAAGTTGAGTAAAAATGTGTTTTCTTTACCAAGAAAGTGGTTGTATGTAACAGTGTTAATTTCGTTGACTAAATATTTTCGTCATTATTTTCGTCACGAATATATTTTGCGGACGAAAACAAAACGAAAACTAAAAAAGAAGGCACTGATGGAGACTATGACTAAATTGATTGACATTATCGTCAACGAATAAAGGACGAGACGAAAATAGACTTTGATGAAAATCAAATCAGCAGATGGGAGAGATGCGAGGAATGAACAAAAGAACTGGCAAAACGGAATAGGCGAGACTGCATGAGAGAAGAGAACCAATCCGAGCCTGACTTATTGAGACGTGAAGCGAAGGTTTTCAGTTTTTAAATGAGCTCCCGGGAAGACTGCATTCGAAGAGGTGATGTCTAAAAGAGCGACAAAATGTCCACAGCTCACCTCACGTTTGACGACGAACAAAACAAAACAAAGTGTAAAGCACGCGGAGCGCTCATTCGTGGCAAGAACACAACCAATTTGAAAAGACATTTACACACGAACCACCCGGACATTTTCTCAAATGTAATTTCACAACGATGTTCTTTTGTTTATTGAGCTAAGCAAAATTGGAATAGTGCAGTGCGTAGATGTTGTAGCATTAAATATTACGAACTGAAAAGTACTGTAAAATAGCCCCTTCTTCAAGTTAGATGAGAGCACAATACTAATACGTAACATTATGATACATACATTTGATTAATACTAATGTTTAGTATATTTTATAACATTCTACTTGTTGACAATGTCACAAATATTTCTATATTAGTCATGTGAAACGTGAATGTTCACATCCTATCATTATACATACTAATCTAGCAATATTGTAGTATTTAAAACATACAGTATTGCTAGACAAATGAATACCTTATAAAATCTTGTTACTTTTTTTATCCACCCAACTTATTAAATATTTACTTTAGAGGTATGCACTCCTTGTTCAGCTCAGCTGTAAGCTTTAAGGTCCAGGACCTAACTTTATTTTTCTTTTATTGATGGTCAATTGGCAGCTAGTTATTGTTTACATTATCATGACAGTGTTTGTTGCCGCATAAAAGCTTTTGAATCTAAATAAAGACACAGCTGTGTTGAAATAAATTGTGTTTTATATATTTTGGTTAAGTTTGTTTCCTATACCAGCTGTAAAAAATTGTCTGGTAAATCTGTTATTAATTTTAGTCTTATTTTAGTCGACTAAAATACCAAGCAATTTTAGTCGACTAAAATAAGACTAAAATTAAAACAAATCAGATGACTAAAACTTGACTAAAACTAAAAAGAATTATAGTCAAAAGACTAAGACTAAAACTAAATTAAAATTTTGTGTCAAAATCAACACTGGTATGTAAACCACTGTTTTCGGTTTCAAACTTTCAAATAGCATATTTAAGGTTGTAATAACGTTAAAAATTTAAATCCAAATTTTGATTTTCAAAGATTTATTATACAATGTTATTGTATGCAATAAATCCATGATACATTTATTATTATTATTATGATTATTATTATTATTTATAAATGTAATAACTCCATTGAATCAATATAAAAGTTATTTTTCATATTAAAGTGATGAAAATACACAACACAGTAAGTTGATCTACATATAACAGCCTCTGAACTTGGTCAATACTAGTCTTATATACAGGAAGTGGATTAAAAATACATTCATCAGTCATCGCTCCCATAAATAATTCAACTGGTCATCTTGTTAATGCTTTAAATTAATAACAGCAATAAAATAAAATAACATCTTTAACAAGAACACAACATCTCATTAGACCACATAAATTCTCCCTGTATCATGTGCATAGAATATGCATGGGGCGACTTTTAATAAAACATAAAACGAGGAACTTTTTGGGGGGCAACTGTGTTCATGTAGATGTTTTGAAGGGCCAAAGTGAATACATCTAGATTTAAATTAAAAGAGACAAGATATTCACACTTTTTTTGCAGACTGCGATATATTCGGTCAACTAATCACAGCGGACCATTCCACCCACTGTAAACCATAACGACCAATCACAGAGCACTATTCCACGCACACTAGACAGTAATGGCGGTGCATTGAATACACCTGGCATCCTAATTTCCTCATCTACTTTGTACTTTGTGATTAACAAACAAGGGTTGGATGATAAAAAAATAAAAACAGCATGAGATTATCATGCACATCTCGTAAGTAAAGCCAGTTCTGTAATTAATAGTACCAGTAAATCTCCATCACGTGTTTTCAGGTGGAAATTATTCAGATGCATTTAATACACAGAGCAGCAGATCACTGTCAAGTTACCCCAAATTGTGTTCATTAGATTAATCACATTCGATTATGAATGTGATATTGCGTAGCTTGTCGGTGTTAGTGTTTTAATTAAATTTATGTAATTAATAGTGTTTAAAAAATGTATGTTTTTGTTAATACAGCACATAGTTTCAGTATGAAAAAAAAAAAAAATTCATAACAATTCAATGGATTTAGCAATTTAATTTAATTTAATTATAAATCTTTGAAAATCATAACCTGGCTTATTTTTTTTTTAAGTTATTATAACCTAAAGATGCTATGTGAAAGTTTGAAACAGAAAATATTGGTTTCATCTTGCCACTTTCTTGGTAAAGAAAACACATTTTTCCTCAAATTAATTAAAATTGATTTATTGCATTTTGGAACCAAACTCATATGGTTTATTTGTGTTTTTCAAGTCTTCTCCAGGTATTTAATAATGAATATGAATGATACAGTGCTAACTGACATAGCATTTATTACAGTACATGAGCTATAAAATATATTTTCTGCCTTATTGTGATAAGAAAAATAAAATGATTGTAGTATAAACCAATCATAACCATAAAACTGTCATTAGGAAAATGCAGTATATTGGTAACACTTTAAAATAGGGGAACACATATTTACTATCAACTGAGAGTATTCCCTGATCAAACTTCTAATTTGCTAATTATTAATAGTTAGTAAGGTAGTTGTCAAGTTTATGTACGGGGTTAGATTAATGGATCTAAAATATGGTCATGCAGAATAAGGTATTAATATGTAATATGTAATATAATAAATAGGCAATATGCTAGTAATATGCATGCTTTAAGGGGAAGTCGCTGCCTAATGGTTAGAGAGTCAGACTCCCAATCAAAAGGTTGTGAGTTCTAGTCTCGGGCCGGCAGGAATTGTGGGTGGGGGGAGTGCATGTACAGTTCTCTCTCCACCTTCAATACCACGACTTAGGTGCCCTTGAGCAAGGCATCAAACCCCCAACTGCTCCCTGGGCGCCGCAGCATAAATGGCTGCCCACTGCTCCGGGTGTGTGTTCACAGTGTGTGTGTGTGCACTTCGGATGGGTTAAATGCAGAGCACAAATTCTGTGTGTGTTCGAAATACTGATTGGATCACAGAGAGAACCTTATAGACTCAAGTTAGAAATTACCTTTGTGTGTATATATATGTCATATAGAACCTTATAAATTCCAAGTTGACGACACACAAACACGCACAATCAGCGGATTAAGAATTAGATTGCCAGAGTATAAAATAAAACCAAACCCCTCGTCTAAAGAAGACAGAGATTTGTGGGATTACGCACAAATGCTGAAAAGCCGCATGACTTGATGCTCATTCAAGCTTACACAGATAAACACAAAATCACGCATGTAAACATTTGACTTAAAATACGGTAAATCTGCAGCACATGATCAACGTTTAGGAAAGGGCCATCTGTCCGGATGTGTTTGTGTTGATGGAGTTTCTTCTTTTATCACATACTCATTTGAAGATCGGCAGGAAGACGCCAACAGCTGCATTCTGTCTTATGGGAAGATTAGAAGCTCTTATAGCTTTAAAGAACAAACTGTATCCAGAGAAGTCTGTGATGAAGCAGGGCATCATGGGACGACAACTGTGCCTGTTTCTTATTACGTCTGTCACCTGTCAGCCATATAATGAAGTTCTATTTTGAGCTTCTGATTGCAAAAGGGAGTTGAACCTCAATGATGTCTTCGTTATATTTCCAAATGTTTTTATTTTTGATGAACAGACAGGGCAAATGAGAGACATCTGTCCCATTTTAGTTAAAAATACTTATTTATATGAAGTGCATATTCACTGTGTGTAGTATGAATGCAAGACAGATGTACTATAGTAGTCGTTTTCAGTATTAATATTCAGTATTCAGCATTAACATTAAGGGGAGCACTTTATTTTACAGAATAAACATGTAAATACTTTTTACTTATTATAGTAGATATATGTACTTATTATAGTAATTATAACTTGAATGAACTGGGCAATAGCTATCTACTAACACTCAATCTCCCCCTATGTAGTCACTTCATATTACTCACATTACTTTTTACAGTGTACACTGTAGGTATACATTCATGTAAGTAGATGTAATGTAAAATAAAATGCAATCATATTAACAAAATAAAGATTATCATGTTTGGCATTGTTTTCACTGCTCTGTTACAGCAGTGTGTCAGTTGTACTGCACATATATGAGTGATGCAGCTCTTCTTTACAGTCACAAAGTGGATGCTTTTTGCTCAGGTCAAAATATCTATTTTAATGGCACCTGTTCTGGGAACACGCTGTCGGATAGTGACTAAAACTGGAGCCTGGCCAACCAATAGATTTTTAAATAGATGTCCTCTGAAATGCTCGCTGCATCATCATAAATTTGCATATGAAGCTTAAGCTAAATCAGATGAAAGCACTTGAGAGAGGAAGACGTGACCTTGAGAGGGGACTATCACACTCCTCCATCTCACAGCATCAGTCTGGGCTTTGTCAATTCCAAACAACAAATACAAATATGCATGCATACATACATACATACATGCATGCATTTATGTATGAATGTGTGTATGTATGCATGTATGTGTGTATTTGTCTTAATTTTATTCTTAAATGATTTCCAACAGGAAAAAACTAAAAAACATGAAATTTGTCAGCATGAATTTGCTTCTCTACAGGATATGAAGCTGATTCATGCCATGTCCGGTGTCATGTGTATATGAATATGGTACAAGTTCAGTGACATTAAATAATAATCACATAAAACATACGCAAGTGCATATGCATGAAATAAAAAATCTGTAAATACAAGAAGCTGAAATGAGCTTGTAACGATTGTTCTGCTTATGATCTCTAGGGGTCATTGCATCTAATGAGCTCTAGATGTTGTTTGCTATTTGATTTCATTGTGTTTGATGCTTTTCATTGTTTTCAATTTTTTATTTTTTTTTGGTGTGCTTTCGATCAGTGATAAATAAATAAATAAATAAATAAATAAAGCTCCAGATCAAGACAACTGAATTCAGGCAATATTGCTTTCCAGTTTTGATATGCAATGCATATATAAAAGGAAAACTAGCTCTAATGGTCGGTCACTAATGATTATATGATTGGTTATGACTAGAATTTTACAAACAAAACTCTCTCAACACATAAAAGACTGAAGCCTAAATCAGTAGTTCATCCAAACACACTGCCATCGACTGTATTTCCCTGTGAAGCACCAAGCAGATGTTTAGGAGAATGTTCAATACTTTTGGTAGGCCAGTTTGGCTTAAAATGCTCCCAACTCTACTTGCAATAATTGCATGTTTAAAAGTAAGAATGTTATTCTAGAGCTCTATAATTAAACTTTTACTAGTGACAATTCCAATCAACAACTGAACTAGAAAGCTCTCTAATTGCAATTACAAGTAAGTTTTGAAATAGAAAGCTTGGATTTTTTTTTTTTTTTTTATATATATATACAAGATTTGAATTGAAAATCTCAACGATTGTAATAATTACAAGTAAGAAATGTATTAGAAAGCTTTCTAAATGTAATAATTAGCAAAAACAGATCTTTCTCATCCAATTCTTGTAATAATTACAAGTAAGAATTTAATCAGTAAGCTCTCCAATTGTAATAGAAAACTCTCTCATCGTAATTATTACAAGAACTGAATTAAAAAGCTCACTTATTGCAATTATCACTAGTAATAATTGTATTAGAAAGCTACCGGAATGTAATTATTACAAGTATTACTGTTTTCAAAGAAGATTCATCCACTGAGATGATTTGACTGTGATTTGAGACATATCAGGGTCGTTTTAAACACACAGTGACAGAGCGTCTTCTCTGTGACTTAAGTGCTGTAGATCTCTTCAGCAGTGTTCAGACTTCAGGAGACACTGATAAATATAGCAGAAGCGGTGCTGGGAGGCCATTTTCTACCCCTCTCCCTGTTCATTTGTCTGCTGCAAGCAGCTAAATACATACTGAAGTGTCTAGGGCACGTCCCCTCCCGGCAGGACGGGGTAAGAGAGAGGCTAGCTGACAGACGTCATGCATTAGATGCCTCCAGAGAGTGAAGCCTGACGCCATGCTGTCATAGTGTGTGTGTCTGAAAGCCAGTGAGAGTGTGAGTTTATTTGGCTGTATTTTGGGAACAAAGTGTCCTATGAAGTGAACGAAACCTGCCTTAGGGAATGATTACTAATGTAATCATACTAAACTATGCTTTTAGATGATTAGTTTTTCTGATTAGGTATGTTAGCTCATTGTCATTACAATCAATCAATCAATCAATCATCATTCTGATTACTGTAATGTGAAAAAATAGTGAGTAATATATAGTATTTGTTAAATGTATCTTTTATGCAAAATATAATTTTAAGTATATAAGTTCGACAAATATAATGTCTATTTTAGGACCAGATATTTTTGTTAAAGTACATCTTAATTCTTTATAACATTGTTATTTTAGTATCATTGACAATCATTTTAAATCCGTTTTTACTTTAATATTTTAATAATTGTAGTAATAGTAATAATTAGTATCATTTATTTATTCATTCATTTATTTATCTATCCATATTTTTATTATTATTATTATTATTATTATTATTATTATTATTATTATTATTATTATTATTATTATTCAGTTTCATTGCAATTTTAGTTGTAATTAGTTTTAATTTACTTTCAAATTAAAGTCAATTAAAATTGAAAAAAAAAAAAAAACTTTATTTCAATTACAGGTTATTTCATTTCAGGTAATATTATTGTTAAATAATATTCATATGAAATTCCATAATTCTATTATATTTGAAATATTGTTAAAATACTGCTGAATGTACTGTCGAACATTTATGGTAAATTAAATGGCATTTATTTAGAAATCTTGAAAGAGGTAGTGCATGTGTTTGAGTGCACTAATTAGCATGTAGTGCAGTACAGACACTTTGTTTCACACTCTAACACATACTGTGTGCCAGTAACGCACTGAGCGTCAGTCTGCAGGATTCACAGGGAAGGCGTGCTGTCATATCAACACTTTCATTCTGTCTGTATGTGCATGAGCCTCCAGAGCTGTACTGCCATCTGAACTCAGTCAATATTGTTAGCGCAGGTCTGTGTGTGTGTATGTGTGTGTGTGTGTGTGTGTGCGTCTGTGTGTCAGTCCCTGCCTCTTCCTGAATGCTGGAATAGATTCGTGTCTGCAACGTGACTCGTAAAAACACACACAGACCTTGCACATTTATCTAAATGCAGACATATCATAGACTTGTTTTATATACAGCTACATACATACACACACACACACACACACAAGCACACACACACACACACACACACACACACAAACATATTTATAATGTTGATGTATAATCTGAATTGTTTTCATAAATAGATGCATTGTTCTTTGTGTTGTCCCTGGATTTCTCGTTATGCACATTCTTTCTAAAACTACACATACGTTCCCTTTAGCATCCCTTGTGAATAAGAAGTACACTTTAGCATACTTTTAAAAGCAGTATTTATTTTGGAAATAATAAAGTTTCAATTTATATAATTAAGTGTAAACTGAATTTATTGTCTTTGAACTCTTGATTGCATGTTAACTGCAATTAAACGAAAATGAACTATAGTTTTGAATTCATATTTAATACAATTGTCTGAACTTAAGAGTGTTTTTGAGCCACTTAAGCACATCCCTACAGTATATGTAATTCCTTAATTATATTATCTTTGTAATGTAATATTATTATAGTGTACTTAATGTATTATACGGTAAGCGGTCCCACTTTATATTAGGTGGCCTTAACTACTATGTACTTACATAAAAAATAAGTACAATGTACTTATTGTGTTCATATTGTATTGTAAAACCCTTTTGCTGCTATTGAGGTGTGATGGGGTAAGGTTAGGGAGAGGGTTGGAGGTATGGGTAAGTTTAAGGGTGGGTTAAGGTGTAAAGTATGGGTCAACAGTGTAATTATAAATGTAAATACAGAAATTAAATACAGATGTAATTACATGTAGTTTTTTTTATATAAGTACAATGTAAAAACGTATGTACACAATAAGTACATTGTACTAAATTATTAATTAAAATGTAAGTACATAGTAGTTAAGGCCACTTAATATAAAGTGGGTCCCGGTAAGCTAAACTATACTGTAATTTCTATTGAAACTTGTATGTCTAATGTTTTAATTAAAGGGTTAGTTCACTGAAAAATGAAAATTATTTCATTAATTACTCATCCTCATGTCGTTCCGAACCTGTAAGACCTCCGTTCATCTGTATTTTCGATGGTTCAACAAATTCTAACTGACCCTCTGATTTCACATGGACTACTTCGATGATGTTTTTCTTACCTTTCTGGACATGGACAGTAGACCGTACACACAGCTTCAATGGAGGGACTGAGAGCTCTCGGACTAAATCTAAAATATCTTAAACTGTGTCCCCAAGATGAACAGAGGTTTTACGGGTTTGGAACGACATAAGGGTGAGTCATTAATGACATCATTTTCCTTTTTCGGTGAACTAACCCTTTAATTCAATTCAAGTTTATTTATATAGCGCTTTTTACGATACAAATCATTGCAAAGCAACTTTACAGAAATTTTAGTTTCTACAATATTTAGAAGTAGCTAATAAGTGGTGACTGGATAAGGATTTTTCTAAAAAATTTACACTATTAATACAATACAATAATATTAATACAAGACGTTATTTTTATGTACTGTAATTAAACATTTGTAATGATGAAGCTGCAATTTTATACATTTAAAATACGTAAAGTTAAAATGTAATAATGAATAGCACAATGCGGTAAAAATCAAGTGCTTTAGTATGTGAGTCAACATATCAAAATAAGAGAACTACCTTTAAAGCATGACAAAAGATTAAACATGATGATTTAAATTGCAGTTCTGCATTATTCCAAAGTACCCTTTTTAAAAGTATACCTCTAAAATGTAAAATAAGTAAATAATAGTTTTTAATAATAATAAATACATAAAAACAGTAAAAGTGCATATTCATTACAATTAAGTCAAAAAAACTTTTTCACAAGGGAGACCAGTTTAATACAGACACACAAACACACGCAATGGACACTGATAAAACATTTGTGAGCATAAATGCACATGGAGATGAGCAGTAGTTTGTCAGGTCCGTCGTTCTTAAGTCCGTGTCTGTATTTAAGTGCAGCTCAAGTGCTGTGTCTGCTGCTTGCTGTCATCCTGACTCAGCAGCTATTGTCAATTCTGTTTAATTTTGTCATGCTCGACTTCCTGCTACCTCGAGCCCTGTCTCCCAGAAGCTCTTCAGAGGCCTGTCAACTCCAAAAAAAGAAGCTCCATGGACAGATGGACGGTGGGCAGATAATGAAGGAGGAAGAGGATGGTTCTCATTCTTTCATTCTTACTTTATTCCTCTCTGTCGTGCTTACCTTGATGGCATTGCTGGAGATCTGTATCTCGTGGAGTTTGCGCATAGTGCCATCACGGTCGATGAAGTATGAGGAGGCGAGCTGGTGCAGTGCCTCGACTCCTTGGGTGGCGTTGACCATCTTCCGGTCCAGCCTGTTCTTGGCCATGTACATGGTGAGAGCTTCCTCACCTAATGGCACAGAGCAATATGGTCAGTTAATGCAAGACTTCACTTCCCGTCTTCCAGGTGCCAAGAGTTAAAATATCACACCCTCCAACATCCATACCCTTTAAAGGGTGATTCTGTCATCATTTGCTCACCCTCAAGACACGCTTTTATTCTCATTCAATTCAAATATGACATAAATACACTCAATGGATATTGTCATTGAAGGCAAACCTGAACGATTTTCTTCCAGTCACAGGGTTTGTTTTTTCAAGGATTTGTTCATATATCATTTGCCTGATCTTATACAATATTTTGTTTTCTAAAACCATGATAATAAGTTTTATATATAATTATGGTAAAATATTTATAAAATATCGCATAATTGCATAAGTCATATGAACAATTTTCACTCAGAAACAATTTCCACTCAGATATTGTCATTGTTTTTCTTTTGAAGTAGAAACACTGAAATAGTATTTTCTTGTAAAACATTATCTGACAATATGTGTTTTATTAAAATTAAACCTTTTTACATGTGTATTGTTATGATGCATTTTGGACATTCCGTAATATATTGTTTTGTCATTATTCAGTTATGGAATGACTTGAGGACGTCTAAATTATTTCCACTATTGCTTTACAGGAAAACGGTACTGACATGCCACAGCAGCAGCACATTTCAAGACGTGTTTTCATGCTTGTTTTCATATAAAGTCGTCCCATCGAGGTTGCCAGCATTCATACGGGTATGATTCTGAGTGCTGTGGTTCATGCCAGCGTGTCATTTTATCCACATGTTTCTTCAGTGTGGACTTCCTAGTGTGTAAAACTGCCAAACACTGACATGATTGAGACTCAGCGTGCATCGGTGACTCTCTTCACACACTGTCACAGAGACAATTTTGCTTACAGTGTCAAACTGCCATGACCCAAGTCTCTCTCTCGCCCGCTCTTTCAGTCAAGCACTCGATGGCAAGATTTCTTCTCCACTGGAGTCGAGTGGGGAAAGCAGCTATGATTGATTTTTGCAAAGCGTCACTGACCTTTTCCTAAATAACTCATTGACTGGGACACCAGAGGAATATCTGCTCAGACAGTAGTCCTGAAATCCAGCCTGCAAAAACACCTGCTATGTGTTTGCACAGAAAAACACAGGAAGCAAAAACACACAGTCTTTCTCTCTCTCTCTTCCTCTCTATGCATCAGCTCCTTTTCTCAGTCTATCTTTAGAAATAAGCACTCCAAAGCTCTACTGTAGCTCTGCTCCTAGTGAGCACCCTTCATAGCCGCAGTGTTTCACACACATAGACTTTACTTGAAACCATGAAACCATCTGCTGTCGATTAACTAGTGGAAAATCACGCACTTGTTCACAGACAAAGACAGGGCTTGACAGTGAGGCCACTTCAGTCACTACTAAAAGAGATGTGTGCGAACTGTGAAATGTATTTCGGAGCACGGGTGCGAATAAAGCCAAATCCCTCCAGTTGAGTTTTCTTAAATTCAGTGTCATAAAAAGTCTTCAATGCATAAAATGACAAAACAAACATCTTAATGAGCTTTATAAGAAATCTTGTATTTTGGGGATGGATAAACATAAATCACTATACAGCCTATTGATTATTAAACTACAAAAGGAATCAATGAACCAATCAATGAATAGTGCACCTTTATGCCAAGCGACTGATTATGAACTCGGTTTATGACTTTATTACCTTATTAAAATATGATCTAGATGGTTGTAAGAATGCATTTTTATCTCTCATCTAAAGGACCAGCTCGCAATAGTATAGATATTTAAAAATAAGAGTTCCAGTGGATTTCAGGATTGTTTATAATTAAAAGTCACAAGTTTTTTTTTGTTTGTTTTTTTTTTTTTTTTTTTTTTTTTTTTTTTTTTACAATAAATTGTATTTAATTTCATTTTCATTTGATTCATATAAAACTATTGTAATTTCTGGCTGGGATGTTTCCCTGCAGGAAGAAAAGTCTATATATACAGTATACATATAGAGACACTATATGACAAAGCAAGGAGCACTCTACAATTTAAAAGATGTCATTTTGCTAAATTTGCGATAATATGAGAATTTAATTAAATGTAATACTAGCCTAAGTAATTGAAATTAATGAAAAAAATAATGTTAAAAATCACACATTATTTGTTATTTGTCTATATTTCAAACCCGTGGGAAGCACTGAACCACCAGCTAACACCACTAATATAAAAGACTAATCTTTTCAAAATAAAGGTTTTTAAAGATTGTTTTTTTGCAGTGATGCCACAGAAAATCCACTATTGGTTCCCCAAATAACCTTTCAGTGAACAGTTATTAAAAGAAACTTTACTGTTTAGAGTGCATGCAAACTGAGATCCCTCATTCTATCCAAAAGGAATAACTTGCTAGAATAATATCCTTATACTATTTCAGCAGTATAGAGAAAAGTAGTTTGACTGTCCATGTTCTGGAGGTGGTAAACTGTGCTGAGATGTCAGCAAGAAAAAAATACAAATAAAAATGCACTTTGGTGCAGTGATGTTGTTTACAGTGAAGTAGCATGAAACAACCATGATATGTGACTTATTTACCAGGGCAAAAGAAGGCAATAATGTAAAAGCCACCAACACAAGAAAACTAACTCCAAAACATACTTTACAGTATAAAAAGCCTTTGCTTCTTTAACCCCCCGAATCCCCTCTTCTTAGGTGCATTTAATACACATTAACAATGAACATAATGCAATCATTTTGCAACTAGAAAAAGGCATTTTGGCAAAATTGATAATTAATTATTTTCCTCCAGTTACATATGGTCAGTTGTCAAATGCATTCACATGTAAGTAGACATACTATACATACACATACTATAGGTATGTGAAAATATGTAACATTAAAAACATTTACAACGGAAAAATAAAGATAAGAAATGTTGGCTATAAAGGCGCTTAAACACTCGCCTCTTCCAATCGATAATCTGACAGCACTTAACATGTAACAAGTATGCTTATATACAATAGTGTAAAAATAAAGGCTTCAAAAGGGGGGTTTCACAGTGATACCATAAAAAAGGCACCACAAAGAACCTGAACTGGAACAGTTCTGAAAAAAAAAAAAAAAAAAAAAAAAAAACATTTGTGAAGAACATCTACAAAATGCATACTGTGATCCAGCATTTTGTTCAAAAGACAACAGCACTCTTACTATTCCTGCAGTGTAGCATGTATATGCTGTGTAAAGTATGCAAGAGAGTATACATGGAATAGCTGGATGACCTACATATTACAGCTGGAAATCCGCAATGTAATCCAGAGCACAGTATGTGTGTGAAACTGATACTACTACTACTACTAAAAAAAAATAAAAATAAATAAAAATGATTGACTTGAACTTCCATTTTTTAACATATTTTTGTCAGTAGATTTCAAACAGATTTTTATGTAAAAAATGCAAATAAACAATTTGCATTTCTGAGATAGGCATACCCATGCTACGAATAATAATATGATCATGTGACAAGAATGGGTAAAACTTCATTTTACAGTGTCCTTATTACATGTTTTATTATTATTATTATTATTATTTTTATTTTATTTTTTATTTATTTTTTTTATAGCACAATTACAGGGTACAAACTCTGAACCAAACCACAACGCAATAGTAAGTACATGTTGTTAAATAATATTACTACGTAACTGTATAATAACACAATCTTAAGTACAACTTGCTGTCTTACACTGTATCCACACTAGAAGTGTTGAATCAGCACACCATCTCAAGACCTTCACTAACTACTGACCAACCAGCTGTGAGCTTCAGGCTACACTGTGACATAGAAAAAATAAGGCTGAATAGAAAACTGTTGGTATAGAAATTGAACATGCTTGTGTTCTCTTGTAAAAGATTTTAGCATCCGTATTAAAAGAACACTTATTATATAAATAATATACTTGAAAATGCTTAGAGTTTGAACTTGATGTTTTAGATACTCGAATGCATATTAATTGCAATTAAATTAAAATGTATTATAGTAAAAATTTATTTTAAATGCAATTAGCTGTTACAGTGCTTTATTTGAGCCTTTATTTGTATGTGCACATCAAGCACATCAGAAAATAAAATGATTGAAAATGTACTTTAAAGGAAACATTAAATATGACATTATTACAAAGTGCACTTTATAAAAGTATTTAAGAAAAAAAATGTATCTGTCAGCTGAAGGCATGTTTTGACACAAAGGATACTTCTAGTGTGCGTTTACATGCACATTCTCTGATTATGATTAATAATCTAACACGTAAGGTCATCTAAGGGTCATGTGTCATCAGTGAAAGATCATAAATTGTAAAGCAAAACCCAAGTATTGCCTTCATTTGTATGCATTTACTGGCTTTTATTTTTCACAATCTCTTGATTTCTGATAGGTATCGACATTCTGCATGCGTGTACATAACAACACTTATCGATCACAATCAACATGCCACGCACAGTTCAGAAGCCACAGTTGCTGCATACGAAGAAGTTTTGTAGCACATTTCATGTTGCATATGTCTGAGAACCTTAGACCACGATCGCAGCTGATGTCTTCTGTCTGACTGGCTCTTCTTTCTGCATGTATGTTAATGTTATGTGCAATCCATGACTGTCAATTAACCTTTTAGCATCAACCTTTCGATCCTCGTGACCTTTATTTTTGGCTGTGTCTACACTGTTCAATCTCAAGAGAAACATGCTACAACAAGGGCGCATGACACACCGTGACGCTAATGTGAGTAACCTTTAAAGGCAGCATTAATAAATCAGATTTCCTGTTAATCAACCGATTAATCAATGTAAGGACATCTACACCAGACAAAGAACAATGAACCTTTATTTTATGACCTTGAGCTGTGGTTTAATTACAAGCTCTCCGTCTGTCCACTATAAAGCAGCTGCTCCTCCGGCATTGATATCAGAACAGCAGCGTCTCGCACTGTTTGTAACGACAGATATTATGAGGCGCGCTCAAGTAGTAGCCTTCATTTCTCTGGATTATACAACGCTTTGTGATTTATTGTGGTTCTCTGGACTGGAACAGGCATATTGCTTCTATCGATTTTCCATTGGGTTTTATGGTCATGGCGTGTAGGTGACGGAGGGTAAGAGCTTTCGTGTCCACAGACTCCCTTGAACACTGCGTCTAGTCGCCATTTCATTTATCTTTGTTTTGCAATAAACTCTATAGGGTTATAATGTACAATAAATGCTGCAATGACCGACAGCACAGCCGCTGACCTGCTCAACACTTAAGGATGAAAACCATTTATAATTCCAAAGGCCATTACACAATGTAAACAAAACAAGCAAATTAGCATGTGAACTGTTGATATTTTAATCAACTGTTAATAACATGCTATAGTTTTGAGTATAACTATTCATTTGGTAAGATGGCAAAAAAAAAATAATAATTAATTTAATTTAAAAGACATTTAACAGTCGACAGCAAACTCAAAATATGAAACACTATTTATACACATACAAATGACATACAAATATTTATATATATATATATATATATATATATATATATATATATATATATATATATATATATATATATATATAAATTGATCACACACACATACACACAAACAATAATTTAAAGACTTTGAAAATGAATTAAAAATGGATTTAAAATTTAAGACAGAAAATAAAGTACAATTCACAAAATACATTGCAATCAGTTCAGATGTCGCACAGTGCTCATTCAATAAATGCACAGCTATACAGAAGAATTTTGAGTCTATATTTAAAAATGTCTAATGTTTTAGCACATCTGATCTCTTCTGGAAACTGATTCCTACTGCGGCTGGCATAACTAACAGCAGATTCCTCTTGTTTTAAATGAACCCTTGGTATTTCTCGATCCTAATGATCGGAGGGGTCTGTTAGGTTTATATTCAGTGAGCATATCTGCAATGTATTTCAGGATCAGGAGTCCCCCCTAGGCTTATCTCGGGAACAGGAGCCCATCCTGGGCTTAACTTGGGAACAGGCACTGGAGGGCGCTCTGGAAGGCATTCACGAGGAACGGGCACTGGAGGCAAGCTTGGGTGAGCTGCGGACAGCGGCGGGCTTGACTTGGGGAAGGCTGGCTGATGGGTCCCAGATCGGGTTTGGAGGCTCTCCAGACACCGGATGACTGCCTCTTTACAACCAAGGTTGGTAGTATCCAGAAACTCTGCGGTGCGATTGAAAATCATCCTGATCTGAAACAGCATCTCCAGGTTTTTTTTCGAGGGCGAGCGACACAAATGCCCTCGCGTAACTGACAGGGTTGTTGCTCAATCGTTCATCCATTGATCACAACCCAAAAAGGAAAACATGAAAAGTTTAAGCAACGGAGGAAAAAAAAAATTGGGGAGGAAAGGCACAGCTTACTTTTTGGGTTGGCTGTTCTGTCACGCTTCACGGGATCGAGGAGAAAGGAGACACTGGATATTTCTTCAACGTGGAATTTTAATTCAAAGACATTAAATTCTTAGGAAATCAGAAGACCTTTAACAGCTGCCTCATATTAAAACATTAACATTTCAGAAAACCTATATTACAAAACAATTAATTAATAATGAATAATAAACTGGAGAAAATAGGGTGATATCTGTTAAAGTGTATTACCTTATTCACCTGTAGTGCCTTAAAACCAAACGATATTTAGGTGCAAACTTGTCTAGCCAAATTAGGCAGACACCACTATGGTCAAACTGCATAAACTATCCATGCTCTTTTATCACATTGAGTCTCTTTATTATTTTCTTTTCTTGTCTTTTCTTTTCTTTTCTTTTCTTTTCTTTTCTTAATATATCCTTGATTGATAGATAGTGGAGCATTTTAGCATGTTGATGCTAGTGTTTCCCCAGCTTTAGTGGTGTGATCATGTCTCTTTAGTACGCTAAGACATTGTGTTCTGCTGGGTCCCACATGGTGGGATTGCCAGAGCGTTCAGAGACTTTCACAGAAGCTCACAGATGCTTGGCACACAACGCTGGCTTTAATGTGGATCAGACGGCATCATCCTCTCGGCAGTTTGTGTGTGTGTGCATCTGCTCTCCGCTCATGTTTATCTGCCAACTTAATAACACACTGTAAAATGCACAACTGACACTGAGAGCACTGACCTCAGGCCTGTTATCGTGTCTTATAACCCCTAGAGCAAAGGCGATCTACTGACACACTGAGACATAATGATCATGATGAGAGACAGAGAAACCATGAATGAAGCTGTATGGCTCATTCTTAAAAAACTGCACATTAAAATCTCCCTGAGCACAGAGACAAATTCAGTGACACAGAGTTGAAGGTCAGTGCAAAAAGTAGGGATGCACTGATACTATCTTTTTTAAGAATAAGTCTGATACAGATACTTTCATTTTTGGTACTCGTCGATACCGATACCTGTATTTTAACAGCATTTGTAATTTTTTTTTTTACAAACGTGTTGGCTACAGAGACAAAATACTACTACTACTACTACTAATAATAATAATAGTTAGTAATAGTAATAATAGTAAGAAGAAGAATCATGTCAGTTGGCTTAATTTAGCAAACAGATATTTCCTTCAGTTATTTCCACACTTAATTATACCTGTTAAAATGTATTGTATAAGCTTTTGATACTTTTGTTACGTTCATTTTAATTTTGCATTAGAAAAATAATACTGTAATCACAAAACATTTCCCTAAAATAATGCAGGGGACCACACGTTATATATTATATAAGTATGGCATACTATTTTAATTATTTAATTTACATCACGCTCACTATACGTGGACCCTCGCGTATGAATAAAAAACATAATTTTAAAGCAACCTTAACACATTGGTGCAGAATGAGAGAGATAATTCTAGCTTAGTGCATTTCACACAGTCTGCTAGTTTCACTTTTGCCTTAAATGTATGCTTGACGTTTAAAATAAATGTTGTTTATAGTGAATACCCATATAATTTTTGTTTGTTTTATACTTATGATTTAGTTTTAATCCAAATGCGTGTGCTAATGGAGCGAACAGCAATCATGATCATGCAACAGAAGTGCACGCTATCTTACGCATCTCTCGCTCTCCTCACCGTCAACTAACTTTAGTAACTTGTGCACTGTTTTCCTTGCTTGCTTTTTACATATCCGACCGAACTACAAACTACATACAGTGATGTATGAATTCCTCTTCAGGAACTCGAGCTCCTTTGAAAACACTATGGGGAACGCGTCTAGCATGAGAGACTCTGAATATGTAATTATCTATGAAGATTCGGGAGGAGCGCGTCAGATACTTAGCCTAATCATCACAGGTGGACCACAATCAAGTAATCAATCCCACAGTATAAATATCGCTGACTTACCTCTATCCATTGACGGTTTATCAGCATCCCACCTCCACCCCATCTCCTCACTTCAAGTTCACTTTACAATATACGGGGAAGGGGGGGTACTCTAGCTTCGGGCAATTCCCGAGCTCGGAGCCCTTCCCCGGACAGCACGCCAAATACGCATACCATACCTCAGCTAATTATATGTAAGCGTGAACTAGTGAAATTGTGTTTAATCTGTCCAATGGAAGAGCTAGACGTCACGGATGGGGTAACGTAAGCAACCAGGAAGCTATAAAAGCATGTGCCGCGCAGCTGGCGTCAGCTTCGCATCTTTCAGCAAGTGCTCTGTGTGTGAATGTGAGTCTTACTCACTGTTGTCTGTCCCAGTAAATCCCGGAGGGCTCTCTTTGAGGAGGGGGCCTTTGCCAGCGTTCCCTGCAGTGCTGGCCCCACTTCTGCCGAGGTAGAGTGGCAGCTGCACTCGTGGGGTTCGCAAATGGATCTGGCAGAGGGAATGGAGACGGGCAAGTCCCTATCTCCTTCCACTTCGACCAGATCGAGCGCCCAGTCCCTGTCCCAGTCTGCGGTTTCTTCCCCCAGGGAGAGTGATCGACATTCTGCCTCTCTTCCTCTGAAGAAGTTGACGTGGAGTCTGTCAACAGGGATTCACCACCCCTTCGCCGCAATATGAGGAGCTTGTAGAGGTGGTTACTCAAGCGGTGGCCAAGTTCAATATTGATTGGCCCGCCAGGAAAACATCTGAACCGCAGAAAAGCAAGCTTTCTGCGGGCAAGTCAACCAACTCCTAGCCGGGGCCTTCCCTTCTTTCCCGATCTGCACAAAGAAATAGCCAGATCGTGGAAACGCCCGTTCTCAGCCCGCCTCTACATCCCAGCGTCTGATTATTATGGCAACGTGGTGGGGATGGTAGAGCGTGGCTATAGAGCGATACCACGGGTGAAACAGACGCTCATGAGCTATCTGTCCCCCGGAACTGAATAGTCTCTGAAGGGCCCGGCGTTGCCCTCTGAACCGCTTATAACTACCTCGGCTTTGGTGGGCAAAGGGTATGTGGCAGCAGCGCAGGCTGGTGCGTGTCTGCACACCATGGCGGTGTTACAGGCGTACCAAGCCAACCTGCTTAGAGCTAGATGAAGAAGAGGAGATCAATTTTGAAGATATATAACGGACCGCTGATCTCTCCCACCGCGCCACCAAGGAGACTGCCTGAGCGATTGGCCGGTCTATGGCAGCTATGGTGGCTGTGGAGTGACATTTATGACCCTGTTCAAAATGAAGGAGAAGGACACGGTCTGCATTATGGACGCCCCGCTTCAGCCTTCTGGCCCGTTCGGCAACGCTGTCAGCTCTGTTGTCGACAGGTTTCAGGAGGCACATAAACAAGTGGCGGCATTCCATAAGTTTTGGGGCATCTGGGCAGGATTTGAGCAGCCCAATGCCAACTCCTCATATAGAGAGGCTCAAAAACAGAGCCGTTAAGAGCGTCAGGAATGAGAGTCTCAGCAACACTCTCGTTCTTGGACTTATAAGCCCAAACAAGATCTTAGGGCAGTGATCGAAGCTAAGAAGTCCTCGGCCAAAAAGTCCTGACACCAGGGCAGCTGGGGTAGAGCAGGTTACACTGCATTTACATGGTGCCCGACTTGCCTCAATGCCCTCGGGGGAGGTCAGTCTGCCAACCCTGCCAGAGTTCCAGGGCACAGCGGCCTCCAGCGAGTGCCGTTCTCAGAGGCTAGCCACCCCTTTGGTTTAGACATGGCCAGGTTAAAGAGATACCGATCTGGCTGTCTCAGTAACACCAGAGGTCAGTCTTGAGACTGATTCCCTTAGTATATTATTTTTCAGCGTGGAAACTACTGCCAAATATATCTCAATTGGTCCTGTGCACAGTAGAGAAGGGCTACCGTATTCACTTCGGCTTTCCATCGACTAGATTCAATGGGTTTACTCCGACGCTAGTCGGCCCAGAGCAGGCTCTGGTTATAGAACAAGAAGTGAATACCCTATTAAGGAAGGAGGCCATCGAGATGGTCCCTTCTCAAGACAGAGAGTCCAGGTTTTACAGCCGGAATTTCAATGTTACAAAGAAGGATGGGGGGTTGCATCCAATCATAGATCTATGTGTTTTAAATCGATCAGTTATGACACTGAAGTTCAAAATGCTCACAATCATGCATGTTGTAGCTCAAATCAGATCTGAGGACTGGTTTGTCACAATAGATCTCAAAGATGCATACATCCATATCTCCATCCTTCCACAACACAGGAAGTTTCTGAGGTTCACTTTCATGAAGCTTACCAATATCGAGTACTTCCCTTCGGCCTTGCACTCTTACCCTGCACGTTCACGAAATGTGTAGATGTGGCTCTGGTTCCTCTGCGTATGCAGGGCATCTGCATTCTCAATTATATCAACGACTGGTTGATTTTAGCTCAATCAGAGCAGATGGTGGTTCGACATCAAGATGTTGTTCTTGCACATGAGGGAGTTGGGTTTGAGACTGAATGCCAAGAAGAGTGTACTTTCTCCAGTTTAGAGAAGCACCTATCTAGGCGTAGTGTGGGATTCAACCACGATGCAGGCATGTCTGTCCCCTGCTCGTATCGAGTCGATCCTCATGTCTGTCAAGAGAGCCAGTCAGTCACTGTCAAACAATTTCAGAGATAGTTGGGTCTGATGGCAGCTGCGTCCATTGTGATACCTCTTGGCCTGCTGTACATGAGACCCCTACAGTGGTGGCTCAAGACCAAGGGATTTTCCCCGAGGGGGAATCCACTTTGAATGATCAAGGTCATGTGGTGATGCCGCCGTGCCCTAAACATGTGAAAGAAACCTTGGTTCTTGAATCAGTTCTGGTGCTGGGAGCTCCTTGTTGCTGTATAACTCTAGCGACGGATGCTTCCCTCACTGGTTGGGGTGTGGTCATGAGTGGCCACCTTGCCCATGGTCTGTGGAGCGGTCGCAATCTGACATGGGATATCAATTGTCTAGAGATGTTAGCCATCTATCTAGCACTAAAATACTTCCTTCCAGACCTGAGGGGTCACCATGTGTTGGTGCACAATGACCACACGTCTGTGCAAACTCCTGTCACTCAGAGCAGTGTATTTTCCTGGGAAGTTAAGTGTGGGAGCAGACATACTGTTGAGGCAGGGGCCGAGGAATGGAAGCTTCACCCAGAGGTGGTGAAGCAGATATGGAGAATTTTTTGCAAAGCTCAAGTGGACCTCTTTGTGACTTGAGAGACATCGCAATGTCTCTAGTTCATCCAGCTCCCCTGGGACTGGACGCTAACTGCCCAGTTGGTACAGTTCTGGAGTTTCTGCAAGCCAGGTTCTCTGCAGGGTTGACCCACTCCGCGCTGAAGGTTTACGTGGCGGCCATTGCGGCCTACCATCTCCCACTTGGTGATCTCTCTTTGGGAAGACACCCCCTAGTTACACGTTTCCTCCGCGGTGCGCTGAGGCCTCCAGTACGGTCCCGTATTCCCCCCTGGGACTTGGTTGTGATGTTAGAGGCTCTTTGTAAAGCTCCATTTTAGCCAATACAAGATATTTCAGACAGACATATGACCCTTAAAACTACCTTTCTGTTGGCTATCACCTCTCTGAGGAGAATTGGAGATTTTCAGGCCCTCTCAGTGGCCCCTACTTATCTCGACTTCGCACCCGGCATGGCCAAGGCGTTCATATACCCTCGAGCGGGTTATGTTCCTAAGGTTCCCTCTGTCACGCCACAACTAGGGTAACTAGTGTAGTGCTGCAGGCCTTCTGCCCTCCTCTCTTTCAGGAGCCTGACCAAGAGAATCTAAATTGTATGTGTCCAGTTCGAGCACTGGACACATACATCTACGGAGCTGCCCTGTGGAGAAAATCGGACCAATTGCTAGGTACGGTCCCCCCAAAAGGGGCTTACCTGCATCTAAGCAGAATCTTAGTCATTGGATAGTCAAGGCTATCAACGTCACCTATGAGTCCTCTGGTCTTCCACCACTGCTGGGAGCCAAGGCTCACTCTACATGGGGTATGGCGGCCTCCAAGGGGTGGCCCACACCCTCCACTTTTGCAAGATTTTATGGCCTAGATATGCCAGTTACTCCAGGCGCTTCTTTATCTTGTCCTACGCTGTGCTCTTTGGATACACACTAGGCCACATTAGGCACCTCGTTCCCCATAGCGTTTTCGATGCAGCTCGAGTTCCTGAAGAGGAACGTCTCTAGGTTATGCATGTAACCATGGTTCCTTGAGGGAACGAGACGCTGCATCTAGATGCCATACCCCCGGCACCACTGCCGGCGCTTACTGGTACTCAAAGCTGATGCCAGCTGCGTTGCACGTGCTTTTATAGCTTCCTGGTCGCTTACTTCACCCCGCCCGTGACGTCACGCTTTCCCTTGGACAGATTACACACGATATTCAGAGTCGCTCACACTTGAAACGTTCCCCATAGCGTTTTCGATGCAGCATCTCGTTCCCTCAAGGAACCATGGTTACATGTCTAACCTAGAGACGATATTCACTCAACAAGAGCACACATCTGTGCTGCCACCCACTCTATGCACTCAACACGCTCTGCTTATAAGTATTTTACAAGTAAGAGTACAGAAGCACATTATCGGGCCCGACACTAATACCAGTATCGATATTGTTGCATCCCTAAAAAATAATAATAATCTGACTGAAAATATTAACAAAAGCTAAAAAAAGTAGTATATCAATGTTACTAAAATAACACTAGGACACACATAACTAAAGAGACCTCCTTCGGCTGCACTGCATTTATTCTGTTCTTACAGTCCAGCATCATATTCCTTCTTACTATCCAATTTCTCTGTTCCATAATTAGAGCATCAAGTTTAACCACTAAGCCAGAACTAATATAATGTTCCAACCCCTGAATACAAACTCCCCATGAAAGCTAAACGACAGAATGTCAGAGCAATTACACTTGACAGCTGTGTATCTATGTGAAACTGAGCCCTTAAAGGACAAAAAGGGTATCAGGCTCACTTCTGCCCCGCACAAACACACAAAATGTGATTATGAACTGGCATTACAGACATCCATTAACAAAATTATTCGTTCTCAAATGTTCCACAGCACTGACTCTCACGAACCAGAGAAACAGATATAGCAACCATAAAACTGAGCATAGTTACTGACAGGACATACATAGACTTATCAACTCTTAAGGCAAGACACTATAAGAAAACATTGTTTGTTCAGGCACTGCTCCATTTAGAGAATTGAGAATATTTTGCTTCCATAATTTAATTTTTTTCAGGCTAGTTGAAAGAAAATACCAAAATAGACATAGAGGTCTTTTTTTTTTCACTTTTTTTGTATTAGACTTTATCTACTTGTGTCTCTTGATTTCAATAAAAAAGCAACACATTTCAGCAACACTTATACACCAAACTTTACAGTTTTATTCATATCTATAATCTGAAGTATTTTACTTAAGTGTTTGTTCATGCATCATACACATTATTTTTTTTTTCACTTTATGCATTTGTAAATTTAATTTACAACATATGTCTTTAAATGCCATTTTTATCTTTAAAGGTTCTCTCTACTTCAGTAACACTTACTGTACCAAACTTTTCAGTTTTATTCCTATTGATATTCTGAAGATTTTTCAAAGGGGTTTGGTAATATATCATTCACCTGATTTTATACAATATTTTATTTCTTAAAAGCATGAAGAAAATTATTATTATTTATTTATTTATTTTATGTCTGTTGACAGTATTTTTGGATATATTGGATGATGAAAAAACTATTGTTTTACTTTAATATGTCAAATTTAAACAAACACAAGCAAATAATAAATAAATATTCAGATTTCTGTTCTAGAAATGTATAAAAATTTGATTTTTAGATAATTAGATAATGCATCAGTTGCATATTTAAACATAACATTTCAGAAAACGTATATTACAAAACAATTAATTAATAGTGAATTATCAACTGGGGAAAGTAGGGTGATATCTATTAGTTGAAGTTTTACTCCATTCACCTGCAGTGCCTTAAAAGCAAACAATATTTTGGTGCAAACTTGTCTATCACTTGATTGGAATGTACACTATGGTCAAACTGCATGAAATATACGTACATGTTCCTCTATCACATTGAGTCTGGATTCAGTATGAATTCATAATGTGATGTCTGTGCATGTGTCAGAGGCAGCACTCACCTCCCAGTGTAGCTGAGATCAAGATGTGCGTCCCATATTTCTTGATGATGGTGTCGATGAACTGTTGCGTGGACGGCCGTCGTCCAAGCATCCGCAAGCTGCGCTGGAACTCCGGCATCAAGGGCAGAGGATTCCGGATCAGATCCCGCCTCTCGATGGCCGTGTTCCTCACCTTCCAACGTGCAAACTCCCTACAGAGCAGAGCAGACCGTGAATGAGGAATATGACGAGACAGCATCAGTGGTTTAGTGGAAGAAGATTATTTTCTACTGTTAAGAAGACAGTTATATATTCTTTCGAACAAACTTACAGTAATCATAAAAGTTAATTTAAAAAGCAGTTAATGAGTGTTTATCTCCTGCTGGTAAACACACACTCACATACAGAAAGTGCTTTCACTTGAGGAGGTAACCATAGCAACAGAGGTTGCTGGAGCACTTTTCATTAGGATTATTATCGGATGGAACACTGACAAAGCATGACTACTGTCATTATCAATTTATTACCATATCACAACTTAATGTTTTATTATACAACAATCTTTAAT
Source organism: Carassius gibelio (assembly GCF_023724105.1). Taxonomy (NCBI): domain Eukaryota; kingdom Metazoa; phylum Chordata; class Actinopteri; order Cypriniformes; family Cyprinidae; genus Carassius; species Carassius gibelio. Next base: position 4,917,507 of record NC_068375.1, on the reverse strand, counting down.
TGAATCGATGCTTGGCTTATTGTGGTAATGATGTGCATGATCAACTCAACAGTCTCAAATTCTCTTTAGAAATATCTTTATATGTAATGAAAATTTAGAAAGCCTTTAAATATAAAGTATTATTAAAATACATTATATTATGCCTTGTAATGCACCTCATAATGGATTATATATGACCTTGGACCACAAAGCCAGTATTTTTTTATTTTTTTTAAATTGAGATTTATACATCATCTGAAAGCTGAATAAATAAGCTTTCCATTGATGTATGGTTTATTAGGATAGGACTTATATATATACATATATATACTATATATATATTTGGACGAGATACAACTATTTGCAAATCTGGAATCTGACGGGTGTAAAGTATTTTTAATTCAGTTATTTGTGCACATCAACTAAATTACAATCAGAATAGCTAATAACAAGTTAAAATACATAAATAAATACAGTTAACATTTATTTTATTTAGATGTATTTAATTGCATATTATTACATTATAATTCTCCATTCATTATGTATTCATCTATTTATGGTTGCATCTTTAGAAAGTTTAATGCATTAAAATGTGACAAACAACCTCATTTTATACTGTATGTAAAAAGGAATCTGCAAAACATTTAATGCATTTTATCTTTGGTGACAATCATGAAAAGTTATAATGCATCACAATATACATCATGAATATCTATGTAATGCATTATACATAAAGGTTTCAAGTAAAGTGTTAATAACTTTCTAATAGTGAATTTCACATTTGCATTAAGGTTTATGTGTCTGTTTTGTCCACAATAAAATAAAGGAATAACATGAGGGCATGAGAATGGTAACTTTTCATGTTGGGGTGAACTATTAATTTAATGCAATTCAGTTTTGTCCCAATGTACAGCACACAGTCTGTCAAGATTAATTTTGTTCCACCTGAATGTGTCATGTGGCACTTTTGGCAAAATACAATTTCAAATGCATTGCCAATTGAAAAAGCTCAACAAGCACCAACAATCATTCGACAATCACTTCTGTCCAGTGTCATAGAGGGAAAAATAAAAGCAAAACCATTTTTTTAAACTGAATCCAAATCAAGGCTTTCACACTGTTATCTAATCAGCACGACTGCCAGCTGCAGATAGAAGCTGCTGATGTCTATCAACGAAACCATGAGCATCAGTCCTGATATGATTTGCCATTGGCCAGATTTTGGTCTCACTAATTAGACAATTGGTTCGATTAGCATCTCATTTGGCAGTGAATCACATGCATCTAGCTCCTGTAATGAAGTGAGAATTGATACTATTTGAGACATGAAATGCATTTGCTGAGCGATTAGCTAATAATCTGAAAAAAAAAAAAAAAAAAACGGAAAAAAAAACCTTCAATTCAGATGAGACTGAACAGTTGAAACTATTTTAAAGAAGCATCTATTTTCATAAATGCTGAGTTCAGAATTATACATTGGAAATGTCCATTCAGCATCTGTCTCAAGACTTGAGGAAAGTGCCGGAGCAGCAGTCAGTGCTGAACTTCTGCTAACACCTGCCACCACGTTTGAAGGAGGCTGGATGTTCAGTTCAGCAACTACAGGGACCTTCTGTCAGGAGATCGCTCTGACATTCACATTTGCTTGGTCGATTGTTGTGCAGTGACTGCTAATGTCCTGTTTTAAGTTCTTAAATGAAATGAAGGCACTTTATTTATTCTATAAAAGTTCAGCCATATCACATGAACAAGTTTGGCTCAAGATGTGGCCCAACTACACTCATGCTCACAGACAACATCTGTTCAGTTATTTGTCCAAACTATATATATATATATATATATATATATATATATATATATATATATATATATATATATATATATATGTGTGTGTGTGTGTGTGTGTGTGTGTGTGTGTGTGTGTGTGTGTGTGTGTGTGTGTGCGTGTGTGTGTGTGTTAAATGCAAGTTGAAGCTAAACTCTGCATGACATCGGGCCTCATTGGCCGGCCCCAGCGGTTCACAACATCAATGTGAACACCACCGTGAGAACTAGTGCCAGCTGTTTACCACTGTATGTACAGTAGGTATCAACTCAAGAGGAACAGAAACAAATCTAACTGTTATTGAAGTATACGTCCCTCTAGATTTACCACAAAAGCTTACTTCACTTGTGGAGGACTAGAAATACATCATCCTATAATAAAACATTGGGCACATGCCAACAAAGTGTATGCCATCAGTAGCTGTTTACTTCTGCAGTACTGTTGTAGGATTTCATCTTTGGTTTTGGGTGTGAACGTGTGTCTTCACAAACAGCTCCATTCTTAAAGTGCTCGAAATATCTCAATGCTCATTGTATACTCATTGGTGAAAAGTCCTTGTGATACAGATGGTTTTGTAAGCTACTATGTCCAGAACAGACAGAAGAAAACAGTGCTGGTGCATTGTCTCCATATCAGAATCCATTCGAACAGCAGTCTGAAAGCTGTGTGGCTTCACTGACCTTACATGTGCGATAAATGAGGCCACAGACATGGTTAATGACCTAAACCTGTAAAGATATTGATCCGCCTTCCCAGCATTTGTAAATAAAATAGTCAATGAACACAGTTACATGGCCTTATCCGCTAATGCTCTCACACTTTTCAAATCCAGAAACCCTGGACACTGTGACATGTTAATTGGGATTCATTATCCACAGCGGGGCTTTTCACAAGCCTGGGACATGGAATTGCTGCAGTAAAATCAAAGCAAGACATTACCATTATGAAATTGGATTTTCATAAATACATTTAAATTATTAAATAAAAAGACAATACTCAAATACAATTCGATTATATATATTAAGTTCAAAAGTTTACATTCACAATGCAGAATCTGTAAAATGTTAATTATAAAAAGGGATCAAACAAAATGCAAAACTAAGTATTTATTTTATTTATTTATTTTTGAGAAAGTTGTTCATGAGTCCATTGTTTGTCCTGAACATTTAAACTGCACACTGTTCTTCAGAAAAATCCTCCCTGTATGACGTTAAGACATTTACTGATGGTCCAGAAAGAAACAAAATGCTTTAGGAGTCCGGGGGTGAAAACTTTTGACGGAAGCAAAAATTATTATATAAGTGTGATTTACCCTGATATTCAAATTCAAAATGTTTTATATGTCATATTTTATCAGGTTGTATAAATAAATAAGCAAAATGGAGAGCTGATAATTAAATCGTTTTGAGAGGAGTCAGTGGGCCATATTATTTGCTAATATTTATGCAATAGTTAAGTTTGAGCACCTCTGGTTTACAGCTGCTCCTCAGCATTCCACGTCAGACAATTTGTGGATCTACAAATGCTGGAGGTTTGGAGGGCTTTTGGGGTCGGTACTGTAATAAAAATATCACCAGGCAGCTAAGAGCTCCGGGAAAGCGCGTACAATTAAGTCTACCTGCGTGAAGCCGACCCTCGCTGCGCCGCGGGTGCCAGAACAATTCTGGATTGACACCATCTTCAAACTGCGATCAGCTGCTCTGTCTTGAAAATAAAAATATAAGGAGACCTCTGCAGAAACATGATGATAATTGAGTTATACGGCGGGTTTCGGCAGCCCCCCTCTCCTTAATAAAAGTTGAACCGCTACGCCTTTAGAAATCATTCTAAGAGCTTCGTAATTACTGCTCTTCAAGGGAACGGGAACAAATATATGCAAATTGCATTGTGTCTGCTTTTGCATCAACAAATCTCAAGGTAAAGTAGTGCAGATAATGAGGCGTATTAAGACTCCACACGAAATCACTCAGGAGGAGGATATTAGGTGTGTTGGCCGCACACATGTGTTCAGATGGGAAGAAAATGAGACGCGGAAGCTGAGGAATAGGAAGCAGCGACAGAAGGTGGAAGAGAGATGGAACAGAGAAGAATGAAGATGAGAACACAACCAGGTTGAACACACTGGAATACTGATGAGTTCAATGCCAGACCAGACTACTTCAGCTCTCAGTCCGCCTACTTATAAACTATATACTATATACTGTATACTAAAATATATTTATAAACAGTCACGACTCCAAATTCTGATATGATGCGCAGCATTTGATGGGAAACATACATATACATATATATGTGTGTGTGTGTGTGTGAAAAATATTTTTTTCTTAAACCGAGATACATTTTACATTTTAAAACTGTAAAGTTTTTACTTAAACCAAGATACATTTTACAAGAAAATATTTTACGTTTTTTTTCTACTTCAAAATGTTATCTCTGTATGTGAAAATTACAAATTACAGAGTTACAGATGTTATTTTTTGCAAAAAAAAAAGAAATTATTTTTTTCACTTTTTTTCAGTGTATATACAGTATGTGTAAGTTGCTGTGTTTACAGTTGTATGATAAAATGATACTATCATTAATAAGTTAAATATCTGATCATTGCATTGCTACTATAAAAGACAGTCTTGAAATGCAAGTATAAGAATTACAATAATTCTTGACTAAGTCCTCCATAAATAAATGAATCAATAAATAAAAATAATAATAAAATTCAATGCTTGAAATATATCAACTCTACGTCCAAAAAAGGATTAAACGCTGAGGCAATAGCAATCTTCTTTTATTATTACAAGTAGAAAAAAAAAAAAAAGGCTCAGAGCAATTTAAAATCCACAACAAACGTTTCAGTCTCATAAGACCATACTCAGCATCCACATCTTTTGAAATATTTCATCCTTATATATAATACACACACATGTATTAAATCAATTATAGACCAGTTACTCAAAGTCTGCAGGACAGAAACTTTGCCTCTGGATGTTAAATTACACTCAATTTATTTATTTTTTTTGCATAATAGTAAGAGAAGGTTGAGTATTTCAAGTTACGAAGTTTTGTTTTACTCTTTTTGGAGGAATTTGTTTGTAACTTGGAAATATGTTGCATGTGATAGTGCACAAGATCCAATCTACACTTTCGTAAAATATTTATTGACTAGCTATAAAGGGAAATTAAGTAGTAAGGATGATATGTGAAATGGGAACACATTAATTATTATGAACACAAGTTTGTAAGGATATACTGAAATATTTGTAAAAAAAAAAAAAAAAAGGAGGTTAAATATTGTGTCAGACTTCAAAAATTGAACAAACATAGCTGATCTCAAAAGATGAACATAAGTTTTAACTCTAAAAAAAGATTAATTACTTTTTTATGCCAGATTTTTAGAATGAAAAAAAGTCAAGAAAAAGCTGAATTGCACAAGTTTATAGAATAATACATAATAAAAAGAATAATAATCTAATCTAAATTTCAGTTCTCGTCTCAATTTGTCCAGAATTGTCCACTGTGATTCAAGTTCCACTCATCACTACTGTTCATCATCAAAAAACACAAGCTTGTTAAAATATTATTGAGTATATAATATATAACTCACCCAAAAGTTTCACTTTAGCAATAATGTGTTTCATGGTTTCATGCAGTTCCCTTCATTTTTTTTATTATTTTGATATATTTTATAATTTTATATTATATTGTCAAACACTATTTTCTAGTTTGGATGTATATGGGGCAAATTGTGGGCAAATTGTGGCCTAATAGTTAGAGATTCAAACTCATAATTCAAAGGTTGTGAGTTCGAGTCTTGGACCAGTAGGAATTGTAGTTGTGTGGAGTGAATGTACAGTGCCTTCTCCCCCGTCAGTGCCGTGACTGAGGTGTCCTTGAACAAGGCACCGAACCCCCAACTGCTCCCCGGGTGCAGCAGCAGAAATGGTTGCCCACTTTTCCGGGTGTGTGTTCAAAGTGTGTGTGTGTGTGTGTGTGTGTGTGTATGTGTGTGTTCACTGCTGTGTATGTGTGCACTTTGGATGGGTTAAATGCAGAACATGAATACCGAGTATGGGTCACCGTACTTGGCTGTATATCACATCACTCACTCACTCATGTTCATACATGCACTTTGGAAATATAACTGTATTATGTAATTGTTCACGCTTTCATTTCAGAAACAAGAAATGATTACAATGGAGAGGCTGTACACGTTGAAAACAAAAGATCTGGATATTCTGCAATGTTTCCCTTCCACTCCTAGGATCATGAGTGCGTGTTCCAGTGATTTCACTGTGAAAGGCTCTGTGGGCCCTCAAATTGACCTATTACTTAGCTTCAATTCTGCTCGAGACGATCAGCGCGTTTCAATCTCCAGCTGCATGGCTTCAGCGCACCTCCGTTCTCCTGCGCTTGTTCGCAGGCTATTAGGGTCAGAGCACATTCTTTCCCTCTCTCGTCTCTGGACTGCGTCCAAATTCACAGACATCAGAGTAAAGTCATCCACCGCCTGTGTTCAAGAACTACTGGTGCGTTCTGCACAAGAGAAAGTTTGAGGTAATATATCTTCTGACTGTGAGGAGTTTGTAGACTTTGTGTTTGCTGATGCCATGTTGCTTTGTCTTTACAGAAAATCACTATATTTTAATGAGCCATCATAAAAAATTAAATAATAAAAAACAGTAAGCATGCAAATAACTGTAACAGAAACAAGTCCAAATGAAATGTATGCATAAATTCTGCAGATAAACCAAAGTCATTATATGATGAGATATGTATCCATGCTCTAATTTTCATCAGTAGCAATGAATGCAATCTGATTTCAACTTCTGCACTGAAATACTACTGATATTGATACTTTTCTTATACAGTATTTTTCTAATTTATTTGATTTCTCTCGTATATTTATTTAGTGACTCAAAAGTGAAATTTGCGCATGCTGTTTATTTGCAAAGTGTCAATAGTGTTCGAGAAGCTACAAGCTGCACTCATAATTTAGAGCAGTTCAACTCTAGTCTCACTACTTTTCAAAAAAGTAATCAGTACATGAGTTACTATTAAAAACTAGTTTGGGATAAGCGAACTCAAAACATATCAATTATTCAATTAGCGTATCAATATGCACATAGTGCTGTAAATCGTTCACACAAGCAGCTTATGTTGTACATACACGCTATCATCTCATTTCTCTGCTGTGATATTGTACAGAACGAGGCAGTGAGGCAACACAACCACAGCCAATGAGCGTAGCCAGAGATGATCAGTTCAGCATCAAGTGTAAAATCTCAATCACACATCAGTTAAACTCCTCTCGGCTTTGGCCATTACAGAGGAACCATATGTGAGAGCCATATGTGCTTAGGCCCATACGCTCAGATTAGCAAAAGCTGTTGGATGGGAGTTGCGATATGATTCACTGCATTATTTCTCAGCTCAACGGCAGATTTAATGACCTCTCTGAGGAACTTCTGCGATAACAAATAGCCCACGCCAGCAGTGCCTGAGCGTGCAGGACAGGAATGATTATCATGCCACAAAGCCATTAGAAAGAGCCGCTGCAGGTTACTCGCTCAAGACTGAGGAAACCTGTGTTTGGAGAGCTGGTTAATATCGTTAATCAGTTGAGATATCACAGAGATGACCCGCTCATCTAACACAGGAAACGCCTAGGAAAATAGAGCTGTATTATTTATTATTCAAATTTTTTTTTAATTGTGAATTGACCACAAAACCCATTTTTGTGATATTAGGGCAGTTGATCTCACAGAAGAATTACAGACATTTTAAAGAGCAGGTCACATTGGTTTTCAAAAAAATAAAAAAGTTTGTAACGCAGTTTGTATCCTTCAATGTAAACAGTCTGCAAAGTTGCTAATATAAAAAAAAGGCATAATAAATAAAAAGAAAGAGTCGACTCTGAATGGCCTTAATGAGTCATCGTATTTTCAAATCTTCTGTTTGTTATCTACAGTATATACGTCACTAGGTAACACATCGCCACCTGCCCGTGAAATACATAGACAGTGAAAGAAATGGACACAGCGACCCCATTGGGTTCAACGGAGACAAGTGAAGTCAATTAGAAGCACGCACTTCCTGGGGGTCGAGCGTACTGCGCAGACTCAAACTGAACTTGATGACGTAGATGTCACGTGAGCAACCTGTCTGACAATTGTAAGTCTTCTAATAGCTGTGCCAAGAGAAATCTGAATCACCCAAAGAATCTTGCAGAGAAAGCAAGCGTGAACAGGAGCAAATTTTGGTAAGTATTCAGATGAATTATCTCCCTTGACTTCATGCTTCCGCGTCCCTATGATTGCCTCATAGACAGTAAAAGATTGCCTTCGAGCTTCTCCTCCCATAGACATCATATAGGTAGACGCCCTATTGGCCACTGGGCACTGAGATTTGGGGCCACCATCTTAAACCGGTCGTACTCCTAGTTTCGTTGCGTAGCAGCATTTAAGATGCCAGAGCACTGTACTGCATTTTCCTGTTCTAATCGGTGGACCATTGCAAGTAGGGCTCGGGGGATTACTTTTCACAAATAATATTTACCATTACTATCGTACTATTTGCTGTATTTTGTCCTTAAATCCAGCGAATTGAGAAGGAGAAAGGATATTTGATAGTACTGTACTGAAATCGTAGCTAGCTAACGTTAGGTCACCAACACAATCCAATCTGAAGTTAATACTTACATTGTTCGACCCGACATAATAACTCACACCACTTTCTCCACCAAAATCACCAGAATTTGGTCAACACTTGTTTTTAAATTGTGTTTTAGAAATAAAATTTGTCATTGCCCAAATGGTTTGCGTTCTGAAACCAGAGCCAGTTCTTGGACAGACGAAATGGAGCCTGACGCGAACCATCTGTGTGTTTCCACAGACGTGAGAAACAAACAGTGCTGTAATGCTGTGATGTGTTGTTTACCTGACTGTAACCAGTGTAAAAACAAAGATTGCACATTCCTGTATTTGTGCGGACAGTGTGGTGCTGTCTTTTCACAGTATCTGGAGTGATTCTAGTAAACTTCTGTCCTTGTGGGAGAGATGTTGAAACTGAAACCGCTGATTCACTCGCTCTCGTACACATGGCTCTCTTTCCTGCGCAAATTCTTATATATTTAGACAGAGGAATGTAGGGTATCAAGACTGGAATATACTGCATCATCATTTCTCTGCTGTCCAGCGAGATTTTAGGGCAGGGCAATAATTCAGACAGATACTTAGTGTCTAAGTCTACATCTGTGCAGCAGGAACAGTGATGCTTGCTTTTTACAGAAAACTAGGACATATATATGATAACATCTGTATGTGCCCTCGGCAAGTATCGCTTTGTACAAAACATCACATCACAGAAAAGCCTCGTCTTTTAAAGAGCTTCACCACAGAGACCAAAAACACAAGACGTGTTTGTTTGTTTACATGTAAATATATCCTGCACAAATCAACTTGAACTTGCTGCGTCCTGTCACAAGCTAATTCCCCTACGCGCTCTTCTGAGGGAACAGTACTCTCCAAATCAGAACATTAAGAGCAGGACCCCGTCTGTTTTCTGCATCAGAGCGCTCAGACAGACCTCAGCGTAATCAAAGACAATCGCTCATCTGAGGAGAGGACAAATCCCACCAGGCTCTGCTTCGCCTAATGATCGCATCTGATGCTTGGCTAGCAATCCAGTTGTACATTATGACCCAAAGACAGCATTTAGATATCATGGAGAGATAAAATCAAAATCCAGTTAATTCCTAGAAGATAAAATCACATCCGACACTTCAGGATTTTCATGGCGAATATCCCGTCTCACTCACAGATTCGCCACATAATTGTAAAAGTAAAATTAATTACTGTATGGATGCCATTTTATATTGATGTTAACATGCATTCTTCTGTCGCTTTGGCAAACCTTGGTACACACACACACACTGTCTACACACACTTCCAAATTGACCTTTTTTACACCAAATGCCACAGAAGAACAAATGTGTAGAACATTTTAATTAATTAAAAAGAATAATTTTTCCACTATAAAGAACATTTTGTGCAATTGAAAGGTTCCATTGATGTTAAAGTTTCTTTATGAAACCAATAATACCAATAAAGGACCTTTTGCTTAAAAGTCTGCTTCAAGGATCGAGAGAGTTCCCTTTTCTAGCAAATAGTTTTAAATATATATATATATATATATATATATTTTTTTTTTTTTTTTGTTAATACATTTACACATATCCATCTGTTAATGTACAGTTTACATGTCTCTTCAAACTGCTGCTCTGGCATGACAGTAGTTAAAATAAAATAAAATGAATGAATTAATGAATTAATGAATTAATGAATTAATTGGCTATTAACAAACTATACCACAATCACATGACTTCAGAGTCATGACCATAAAGCTTTGAGCTCTCTACGTTTATTTGTTGTTATTTTTATTTTTATTTTATTTTTTATCATTTTCCCTGAAAGTCTAAAACTGCAAAATGTTAAACACAACGAGTCAGTGAAAGCCATTATGCTGAGCAGAAGAGTTTATGTACCTGACGACATTTGATGTCCAATTTAACCAATTTTTAAGTAAAAGTAAAAGCTTAAAATATCAGAAGGGTGTTCTACTGATGCATTCTGTCGTAGAATAAAACATAATAATATTGTGTTTTTGTTTTCACCACAGTCCTTATTTCAGGCATTTGAAAGTGGACCGATGGATCTGGCAAAAACGTTAACTTGTTTCCAGGACTCCTGCAGAACTCTGTTCACTTCGGCAGGACAAGGTCTGCTGAGCACATAGAGATGTACCACAGTTAGCAGTTCACAGACACTTTCTTTAAAAGGCACAGATTAAATATGTGACACAATGTACTGGCTGAAATCACTGGCTGGATCATTACTACAAAGCTGTACTATTTGAAGCAGAGCAGTGTCACGGTTTTCCCGCACAACTGGGCTTTTTGAAAATACATTCTCAGGTTGCCTTTTCAGGTTTGGGGGGTTGGGGCTACTTATATAACGTACCACAACATACCAAGGTATGTCGATCCTTGGAATAAATACCTGGCAACCCAGTGCCCTCTGAAAGAGTGTGTGAAGAAGAGATGATATGTGCTTGATGTCACTTCACAAACTAGAAGGTTAAAGTAATTGAGTTTGGCTTTAACCCTCTGGAGTCTAAGGGTATTTTTGGGGCCTTGAGAAGTTTTGTCATGCTTTGACATTTGTGCTTTTTTCAGTTTCTTATAAATATCTAAATGGGTAAAGTCTAATATCACTGTAATCAGCACAAACTGGGCTATAATAATATGTGAAACCCATGCATGTACATGATTGTATTTTTGAGAAAAAAAATGTTATGCATGGTTAGTGAAAAACTAAAAATGTTAAATCACTTGAATAAGGGAATAAAACACATACATAAAATTGGTTGCCGGAAAAGTTGAGAACTGGAGCTTGTAGCCTAGAATTTTTCTTTCTGAATGATGTGAAAATCATCTTGTTTACTCACTCACAGAAAACAATATATTGATTTAAATTTTCTAAAACACTTTTTGTTGGTAAAAGTCATATGCGAGTAGGCGTCAACTATCATGAATATCATTGTGATTTACACCTGAGAAGACAAAGGCCTGCATAATGAGCTGCATAATGAGCCTCTCATTCAACTGTGCCACTGTGAGGGAGGACTTACAAGAAAGAGAACAAAATAAAAGTATATAATTTTATGTTTGTAGTTTATTAAGAATATATTTAATTATCCCACAACATAATTTAATATCCACTTGGGGGAGCAGTTAAACAGTTTATTAGGAACAATCAAAGCTGACTTTCAAATTTTTTGGCATCCTTTCTCTAGTCACACAATCCTTCAGAAATCCTTTTAACAATCTTATTTTCTACCAAATAAACCCCATTTATTATCATCATTATTATTATTATTATTATTATTATTAATGTTGAAAAGAGCTGATAATATTTTTCAGGTTTTTTTAGGGGGAATAAAACATTGTACGCAGACCACACAGAGAGTACAAGAGAGAACAAGACCACACAGAGAGTATGAAGGATATATATATATGAAGATATTTGCAATATACAGTATTTTACAAGGAACTGAGTATGTGAATGGACAATACTTTCTTGAAAGCAAAAGCTATTTTACTGACAACATTTTAATATGCAAAATGCGATTGACTTGGTTTGACTTTATGGGTGGTTCTGTAAGCTTATCACATTGTGAAAGCATTATTCATATTTATAGCTCACATATACTCAAACATTTTCATCAAAGACACAGGGTATTATAATAATTTGAAGCACCAACATTACAAATGTGTTGGTTTTGAGCTGAGACTTTTTATTCTGGGACCTGGCAACCCTGACAGCAGACTTCTTCCAGATTATTTAAATTACAGGACACATATATTAATATTCAAGCTGCTAAACTTTATTAATAATTGATTATTTACACAACTTGATCAGATCAACTTTGGATATTGCTAAAAGAGAGATGGACAGTTAAGTTACAGTCAGTTTGAAGTTGTCATATACTGATTTGATCAAACATGAGAAAGTCACAGAATCCTTCAAGTCCATTACTTACTGGTGTTTGTGCAGCTATTTTCCCTCCAAAACGATGTCACTTCCTGAAAGATGTTTTTTTGGGGTTTCCATGGCTTCTGTTATTTAAAAGTGTGTAACTGTTTAACTGACTAACAGGATGGATACTGATTACAAATGAAAACAATGTTCCAAAACAAATCATATTGTAAATATAGATAAAGGACATATTATGAATATTCATTTAGAAATATGATCAAAATGAGCTTCCACTCAAACTAAGGTAGTGAAAGCATTCTAATGTGGTCTTCTTCCTTTAAATATGCTGATATACAGGTTATACTGGATTTTAGCATTTTTATTTTTTTTATCAACTATTTAGTGATCCTGTGAGAATTTTTAATTGGGTGATTTAATTTTGCGTTCCATGGGAATTCAGCTAGTTAATTCCACCAACAGTGGCATAAACTGAGCATGTCTAATTAGATCAAGGCAAGCCCTTGTTCCTGGATTTCTGAGCATATTTGTCACATTGGTGCTTATTTTATGCTAATGAGCTATTATGAATGAGATGGATGTTTTATGAAGCTGTGAATGGGGTTAGGTGTGCAAACTGATAATATGATACCTTTTATAAGTTCATTTGCAAAAAGCCACTCTTGACCTTTCCTCGGATCACAAAGGATCAGCCGTATAGCGTGTAACCCTAACCCTAACACTATACCGTATAGCGAGTCTCCTGCCAGCATCTAATCACAATCTGTCTGCTGATGAAGTGCACAAACACACACGTGTGCTGTATATACTCCACCAGATCCATAAAGCCATTTCACAGGGAAATTATTTTGTTCTCTAAAAATGGGTGGCATTAATGGCTTCTCTGAAAGGACGCTCCTGACAGCACCATCTTTCAGACCGTAAGAGACATGAGGGAGCTATTTTTCCTGAGCTTTCTAAAATGAATGGCTGTTAATGGCGCCTGGGAACAACATTTCTGTCACGGAAGCCCTTTCCACAGAAGTCTGGATAAACATACTCGTAAATCCATGCAGCGGTTGAGTTGTCAACTCATTACATTCATTGTTTAAAATGCCAAAAATTGTGAAAATGACAAAATATATGCTCGGTATTTGTTTATGTAATGAATATAATGAATAATATATGTTTGGAAATGAATATAGGAAATAAATGCACAGAAACCAATTTTTTTTTTTTTTTCTGAATAAATAATGATTTAAATAAGTAACAAATGATGTATGTTTTAGTGCAAGAAACCAACACTAAGCAGAAAAAGGCGCCGTTAAATCTGTCAGAGAATATAGTCTACAAAATGAGAGCCATCATTTTACTGATCAACATCTAATTAATTTAGTGATCGGTGAGCAATTAACAGCACAGAGACATACTCTCGGCTCTGTCTCAGTTGCTCACTCTCTTCCTTTCCCACACTTTTCCTGTTCGTTCACGGGTGTCTTGTTGTGTCACTTCTCTTAGTTCCCCATAAAACTTGCTTTAAAAGTGGAGGAAGGAAGAGCCGCATAATGCAGCTTTTTTTTAATAATCATCACCCCTGTCGACCAAACACATAAATCACAGCGGCACAAATACAATCAGACTGCACAATCCACTGCCCTTAAATATACAGGCGCTGTGAAAATAGGTTTAAAAAAAATCAATGCATTTCATTTCCGTTGGATGTTCCTTACGCTGCCTGGCCTCATTTTCATTCCACTCACAATGGTTAAACGCAGCCTGAAACCTGGAAAAGTGCAAACGGGAGAGCCCAAGTGTGTGAGTTTGTTTTATTGGGGCTTAATGGAAAAGAAACCACACCGGCCTGTTTTAAAATCCATATAAACTCTTTGAGGCGCAACAGAAGAAAAGGTGAGCTTGTGATAAAAAAGGTAGTTAAATGTCTTTCCATTTAATGTTTGGCTGACATCACATCTGACAGATGACAGACGAACATCGGGTTATCGAAAAAGGAAAAATGTAGGAGGGATTTTGTGACACATCAGCTGTTGATTGAATGATTAGATGTGGGCAAGGCACTCAAAAGTGTATGCAAATGAGTTTGAAGGGGCGTGGTTTAATCTTTATAAATGATTGAGAAAGTCCTGCATACTTCACCAGAGATAAGTCTGTCGTTTCACTGAGGAATTTAGTTTGATGTTGATTGAGCTTTGCTGAAAATCCTATAATGTTAATGACCCAGATTTCAAATGTGCTTGTAAATATATCAGTATGCTATATTATTAATAATTATTGGATTTAATCTTGTTGTTAACTTTGAATACAGTATTGGTTATTTTAATGTGATATAAGAAATGTAAATGTAATGTTGTTTATTTATTTATGTATATAAAAAAAATGTAATGCTATTTTTGACTAGGGACTCCAAAAGTGTAACATAAAAATAAAATAAAATAAAACAAAGATACATAAATTAATACGTTTCAGTCCAATCTGATAACAATAAATATAATTTTCAGGAAAATAAAATTCTCTATGACCGGAACACAGCATAAGGATTAAACAATTGAGGTCGAAACAACAACAACAACAACAATAATAATAACAATAATAACAATAATAATAATAATAATAATAATAATAATAATAATAAATAAATAAATAAATAAATAAATAAATGCACACATTTCGTAATAAGATCTATAACATACATTTAGAAAATGGGTGAATTTTTATTTTAAGCCGACTTTAAAGACAGTACTTGATGTGATTCTTCATTCTAAAGTATTTCCATTAAGTCAGCATTCAAGAGTTAAGAGAGCATAAAGCAGAACACGAAGAGAAGAATAACCTCCTGATCTGTGCTTTTGAGGCTGTTATTTCCTGATATATATATATATATATATAAATTTCAGCATACACTGCAACATTGTTCAGGCTCATTTGCAATCAAGCCCATCTAATGATGGTCACTATGGAGACCAGCAGAATACTCTGTTTGTTTGCTGTAGAAACCCAATGTTCTTGTCTGGATCACTGTTCATGTGCACATCTGGGGGGGAAGTGCTTATTTAGCAGTACTTGGACTCACTATTATAGGGTTGGTGATTTGAACAAACCCTTAAACTTCATTTTATAATGCAAATTCATTGTATAACTTATCCCACACAGATATGAATGATTCATCAAATCATGCGTGGTGTTGAGGACAGTGTTCTGATATTTTGATTTTGACTGATTTACAACTGATTTTGAAATCTGGTTGCAGCACACACAGAAGGAGAATCTTCACAGACTTTCTGCTCTCAAATCTTAAACACGCACACATGGCAAGATTTGAAAACCGTGGTGTATCACACACTACAAGATATTATTAAGATGATCATGCCAGAGGGAGTGCGTTGTGTGATCTCACACAGCAGATTGTCTTTGACTTTTCAGTAACCAGTGTTTAACACCAGCGTGTTAGCAGCATTCTCACCCTGCAAGATTTGATCTGTAAATGCATCACATTATCAGATAATCGGCCCGAGTATTGGGACCGGCCGAGGTCCTCTCCAAGATTTTTTCTCTGATTCTCTGGAGGGGAAAATCAGGGATAAATCAGACTAAAACTCCTGTATATAACACGGGTAAATCTTGGTAACCACCCAGGAGTACGTTTCCCAAAACCATAGTTGCTAACCTGTTAGCAACTTAGTTGGTTGGCAATGGGAAATTGCATTGCATAACTTAGTTAGCAACTATGGTTTTGGGAAATGCACCCCAGATCACCAAAAATAGATACCCTTAGCAACAAACCCAGAAACCACTAACTGCAATACCCTAAAAACCAGTAACAACCATATGAAATATGGCATGCTAAAAATCACTCCAAACACCTTAACAGCATTTGGCAGATCTATTCACAGTATAGAAATAAATCAGAGTTATTTTGAGAGTCATAAATAAATAAATGTTGACTCATTTGTAAATATGCTTTATTTTAATCAAAAAAAGAGAAGAAATTAGTTAAAAAAGTGCAATTTGTAATGTCATATTAAAAGTTTTACTTTAAAGTGCATTTAAAATAGTTTTATTGAACATCTGTCTTTTTTTATTTACTTTTTTGGTATTTATTTATTCATTCATTCATTTATTTATGTTGATCCATTGACTATCATACTAAAAAAAAAAAAAAAAAGTATAATATTTAATCATGGTTTTAGCTGTAGTGTGTTTAATTTTTAATTAATATAATTTTCTCCAATTATTTTTACTGTTAGTTTGTTAATTTGTTTTGTTTGATTTATTTTATTTTTTTTGTAATATATTTTAAATTTAAATTGCAACTTTACCATTATTTTTTAACAACGACAAACAAGTTTCAAAAGAAGTTTCGATTAAAGGTCCCATGACATGGATTATTTCCTTCTCTTTAAATGCTTTTTAATGTTTCCTTAGGTGTATTTATATTGTTAGTATGATTTTTACATTTAAAATTTAGAAATAAAAAGCATTTTTATATCCTGACATGAGCCCTCTGGCTTGAATGCTCTGTTTGAAGGGGCGTGTCTGCTGTGAGACTCCGAGTAAACCACAACTGTTGTGATTGGCTTACATCTTTGCATTTGAAATTCAATTCAAGTTTATTTGTATAGCGCTTTTTACAAAATAAATCGTTACAAAGCAACTTTACAGAAAAGTATGTTTCTACATAATGCATATGCATATTAGCTACATGTGAAACCCCTCTCAAATAAATATGTCACGGTTTGCGCTGCCGGAAGGAAAACGGAGCCGAGGATAAACGAAATAAGGTTTTATTATCCAACATAGGAGTTATCCAAACATGGATCACGGAGGAAGACACACGTAAGTAGCTCGTGAGTATCAAGTGAGGAGACCCGACAAAACAGAACTGAAAGGACAAGGCTTATGTACAAAAGGATAATTGGGGAAACACAGGTGGATGGCATGACTAAATTAACAGGGACATGGAACACATGAGGAATAGAATAGACACACCTGGGAACTAATCAAACCAAACACGGAAAGACAGAAACTGGGTCACGGGCAAAAACACACTAAATGAGTCCAGATGTGACAGTACTCCCCCCTCCCGGTAGGTGCGTCCTCGCACCGTAGAAACAACTGAGGGAGGCGTGGGTGGGAACTTGGGGGCCAGCAGACAGGGACCACGGAGGAAGGAGCCAGGGAGGAGACAGGAGCAGGAGGAGCCAGATGGTCCACCAGAGACCAGCCAGGACGGAGATCCAAGGTGGAGTCGACGGCGGGAGGAGCCATGGTGAAGGAGGGGTCGACGACACCAGGGGGCCGACAGGCGGGGACTGCACCGGTGGGTGAGGAGCCCAAGATGGAGCAGCACAGCCGCAGAGCCAGGGAGACGTCGAGGATCCGGAGGGCCTAGGTGGAGCTGAAGGCTCAGGCGACCAAGGTGGAGGCGGGGTCCTGGCAGACCGCTGTGGAGCCGGAGCGACCGAGGATGGAGGTGGAACCGGAGGGAAGGAGGAGCCTGACAGAGCCGGAGGGATGGAGTGACGAGGTGGAACCAGAGGAGTGGAGTCCCGAGGCGGCGGATGGTCGACGACTGACCAAGGTGGAGCCGGAGGGACGAGGGAGCCCGGTGGAGCAGGTGGGATGACAGGCCACGGTGGAGACGAGGGAGCTAAGAGCCAAGGCGGAGCCGCTGGGTCGAAGGACCGAGGAGGAGTCCAGGGCTCGGAGGCTGGAAGCGGAGAAAGGGCCTTAACGCGCAAAGGCAGGGCTGGAGACTGGTTCACCACTGGACTGCCATCGCGCCCCGATGGCGCGGACTGAGGGTGAGCTGCGGGACTGACTGGCACCAGCAGGGATGGCGAGGAACTGGCTGGTCTAGGAGGAGGACAGAGAGGAAGGATGGTAGGAAGGACAGGAGGATCAGGGCTGGACGGAACCAGCGGAAGTGGAGCAGAGGGACCAGCAGGTTTGGGAGGAGGTGGGAGAGGGAGGCTGGGAGGGAATACAGGAGACACAGAAAAATCATGGCTGGGCGGAACCAGCGGAGACACAGAAGATTCAGAGCTGGGCGGAACCAGCGGAGACACAGAAGATTCAGAGCTGGGCGGAACCAGCGGAGACACAGAAGATTCAGAGCTGGGCGGAACCAGCGGAGACACAGAAGATTCATGTCTGGATGGAACCAGCGGGAATGGAGCAGAGGAAATGACTGGAGGAGGTAGGAGTGGGAGACTGAGAGGGCAAACAGGGGAGTCAGGGATGGACGGAACCAGCGGAGAAACAGGAATATTAGGGATTACCTCCATTGACCAGTCCATCAGATCCAGAACTTGCTCCATATGACTTTCAGAGACTGTATACGGCTCACCCTCAGTCGCAGGAGTGTGGGCAGGGCTTTCCTCCACGCCCTCGATCTCCACGAGGACTCCCACGATGGACGGTGTTGCCGGCTCACGCACGTCCTGATTTTGCCAAGTTCGATGTGTTCCTAGGTCAACATATTTTGTTGACCCTGGAACAACATTTTACTCCAAAAATATATTATTAACCATATCCCTACACCTAAACCTAACCTTAACCATGAGTAATCCCTAAAATCAGAGGAAATGATAGATGAATGACACTGATGTACAAGCACCAAACACTGATTTTAAGCATAAACTTCATAAAATCTATAAACTGGTTCTTCAAATCTGATTGGTTAATCACAATGTTGTTCCAGGGTCAACAACGATGTTGTCCCAGGAACATGTCTCACTTGGTAAAATCAGGTTCTGCCCGGCTCACACACCTGGTCAGTCGCGCTCTCGAGATCCTGTTCCCTGTCAGTGGATGGCTCGGGCTCTGCGGCTGCGGTGGGCTCTGGCTCCGTGTAGCGAGTTGGTGGCTGGCTGGTCTCTGGGTAGGGAGTGGGACTGGCGAGATCCTCTATGGGGCTGACGGTGAAAGATGAGCCATTTCTCGCCAGAGTCCACTCCACGTATGCGGCGAAATCCTCCCGAGGACCATCTTCGGGCGAAAATGCTCTGCACTTGGAGTTCAGGCTGGTGTTGTAGAAGGTGCAGAGCACGTCGTCCGGGTAGCTGGTGTCATTGGCTAATAGAAGAAACCGTCTGGTATGATCCTCGAGAGAACGTCCTTCCTGCTCCAGCATGAGGAGGAGGAATCCGGGGCTATAGAGGGGATCCATAGAAACTACGAAAAGAAAATACTGTAGAACAAACGAAAACAAAACGGAGGGAAAAACACACAGTTTTCTACTTTCTTTTTTGAGGTCGGGTCTTCTGTCACGATTTGCGCTGCCGGAAGGAACACGGAGCCGAGGATAAAAGAAATAAGGTTTTATTATCCAACATAGGAGTTATCCAAACATGGATCACGGAGGAAGACACACGTAAGTAGCTCGTGAGTATCAAGTGAGGAGA
This sequence comes from Carassius gibelio, assembly GCF_023724105.1. Taxonomy (NCBI): domain Eukaryota; kingdom Metazoa; phylum Chordata; class Actinopteri; order Cypriniformes; family Cyprinidae; genus Carassius; species Carassius gibelio. The sequence continues at coordinate 4,897,756 of NC_068375.1, read as the reverse complement.
CCCAACAAAACAGAACTGAAAGGACAAGGCTTATGTACAAAAGGATAATTGGGGAAACACAGGTGGATGGCATGACTAAATTAACAGGGATATGGAACACATGAGGAATAGAATAGGCACCTGGGAACTAATCAAACCAAACACGGAAAGACAGAAACTGGGTCACGGGCAAAAACACACTAAATGAGTCCAGGTGTGACAAATATATATATATATATATATATATATATATATATATATATATATATATTACTATTACAGCTGTCGAGATTAACAAATCGTGGAAGTGTTGATTATATCATTATTTTTTCGATCCTTTCCCCATCACATGAAAGGCTGCAGTGATGAGCATTGAGTAGACAGAGTCTGTTTATCGTGTGGATGCAGTGATCTCATCATTATTGCAACACATTTTCTCTCACAAAATGCTTTCACCACAGCTAACAGCAAACACATGAATACAGTAAGAGCTCCGTTGTGCAGCATAACAGCGTCATTCATTGTAACGGCAGTTTGGGCAAGTGTGCAGATATACTCGCGATGTGTAACAGCTCTGGAAAAAAGCGAGCGTTCTTTGATCGCTCTCTGTAGTTAAATCACAATTTAAATAACAGATTTGTTTCATGCTACTAAGAGAAACAACGTGAATTTGATCGTTTAGTCACTGGCTTGATTCACTGATGCATAAACAGTATTTAACGATTTAGAAAGAAAGTCTGTGTGAATGATTAGCTACACATCAGAAATCACTGATCACAGATCAGGCATTAATGAACACTGTTACTCACTGTTTGTGGCGATGCTGTCGAATCCATATCGTAGAAGTCTGTTTGTAATGCCTGTGCTGACATTGCGACTGAATTATATGTAAATATTTGGGCAGGCAAAGCAGAAAAAGGGGAGGTAACAATTCTCGTAACAACATCACAACGAGGATATTCAAGATCAGCCCGTTTGAGCTTCCATTTTCTCAAAGGCAGAGAAAGATAGCAAAATCTCAATTTACACCGATTCAAATTTCGAGAAACTTGGGGACCATATACAGGCTAGGGGAACTCATATTAATGTAAAAAAAACTCAGAAAGTGCCATTTTCATGTCATAGGACCTTTAAATTACTTTTTGATTTTATCTTTTAACCATCTTTACACTCTAAGGTTCAGCTAAATGCATTTAATATAAATCTGTCTGTGAATGTAAACAATCTTTAAAGTTCTAAAGCTGAAAGTGCACAATAAATAAAGTTATTGTTTCCCAAAAGAAAGTATCGGCTTAAACGAGTTGTCAGTATTTGAATCCCACTTCCGTGATGGCTACACGTCACTAGGTAACACATCTGCATATGTTGTACGTTGGCCAGCCGCGAACACTGCAGCATATCGAGTGGTTAACATCATGTCGAGAAGACCAATCAGAGGAGAGTAGGCTCACAGATAGGAAAGACTGAATCTTAGAACTGCTTCAAATGAATCGTTTGAGAATCTTTGGAAAATGAGGTGATATTAAATGCATATTTTGAGAAAAATTAACAGCATTTTTTGACCTGCAACCATGCCTGCAAACCTATTGTAGGAGACTCTAAAAACAATATTAGCAACTTTAAAAATGGCATAACACGGGCACTTGAATTGCAATTGACATGTAGTTAAGCATCTGAAAACATTACATTCAGTTCGTACTTACATATTCCTTTAATGTCTTATAAATTTCCGTAAGTGCATTTCTTTTCAAAAGGGTTTACCTGCAATTGTCATTGAAGCGCATACGATGTACTGAATTTCTGGTCACCAAACTCTGTCTGCGCTTCGTGCTGCAGAAACAGGCTTTCCAATATTAATAGTTACTTTCCTCACCCGTATGTGTCGTTCACAGCGCGACGCTCGCCAATATGTGACAGCAGCCGGCGGGTGACAGTCCCGCAGCGTCCGTCTGTCCAGAGAGACCCTGTCATTCTCACAATGACAGCCTCAAGGAAAAAGTAGATTTCCATTGCAAAGGCACTATGTCATGTTCCTGGCTGAGGTTGGCTATATTGAGTGACATTTGTCTTCACCTGTACGGCCCTAATTTGGAACGACAGGAGAAGGAATAAAATGGACCTGACAGCTTTTCACAGGAAACAGCTACTTGTCAGGCTCTGATTTCAACATTCACATAGCACACTTTCCTGCACCGAATGACTTGTCTAGCCGTGGTTGTTATGATAATTCAAATCATCTGTGAAGTCTAACATAAATACAGATGTGATGTTTATGGAAAAGTTTTCAGCTGATATAGAAACCAGGAGCTGGGGTGCAATGACATCCACACCTTCCCTCTTTACATCATGATAAATTAGAGATGTGTTTCCCATACATTGATTTATTTGCGGCGGCCCTCCACAATATTATATTTTATGTGAATGTATTTTTGAAGGGAACCAAATGTCTTCAAAAAAGCTTCAATGTCATTTTTATTTCATCTTTCTTATAATGCTTAATAGGTGAGTGTATGTTAGCACAGTGCTGCTTTGATTACAGCCGTTTCTGGGGATTATTACTGCTGCTTCAAAAGCTCCTCCTGCTGGCAGAGAAGGAATTTGCATTTTTAATCATGTATGTGTGTTACCCTGTAGCACAAGAGCAGTCTGGGGATTATTCGTAGCAATAGCGAAAAAAACACTGTTTAGGTCAAAATAATCCATTTTTCTTTTAATCCAAAAATCAGAACTAGAGACCAGCAAAACAATCTGTATCAAAAGTATAAAAGCAGCAGTGTCTGATTCTCAATACAACAACAATTAATATATTTAGTAGTTTATAGATCTTATTATCAATGTTAGCTTAATCATTAACAATTATTTTGATACTGTACTACAAATATATATATATATATATATATATATATATATATATATATATATATATATATATATATATATATATATATATATATACATATATGAAGAAGTCGTGGCCTACTGGTTAGAGAGTTTGACTCTTACCCTAGGGTTGTGGGTTGGAGTCTCGAGCCAGCTATAGCATGACTGAGGTGCCCTTGAGCAAGGCACCAAACCCCCAACTGCTCCCTGTGCGCCGCAGCATAAATGGCTGCCCTCTGCTCTGGGTGAGTGTTCACGGTGTGTGTGTGCATTTTGGATGGGTTAAATGCAGAGCATGAATTCTGAGTATCACCATACTTGGCTGTATGTCACGTCACTTTCAAATATATATATATATATATATATATATATATATATATATATATATATATATATATATATATATATATATATATATTAAGGGCCCCTGGACGAGAAGTGCAGGGAGGCCCAAACACAATGAAGAGATATATAATGTTTTTTTTGTTTTTTTTTTGTTTTTTTTTGTTATATTAAGGGCTATCTACGACAGTAAAAGAACCAAAACACCAGAAGACATTGAGCAATTAAATATTACAAACGATTTTCATGTTTTCCACCTTTTTTATGTATGGAAATCACACTTTCTTTCTCCCGTTCTCTCTAACAGACGCACACATAGTACAGACAATCACTCGCCCACACATGCAGAGACGCCGACAGAAACTTGTCATCAGCCCTGTCCCGCAAATTTATCAGTAAAATAGTTTTGCAGCTGAACAGCTACGCACCATTTCTCAATAGCAAGGTTCTTGAAGCAGTTCAACTTAAAGATTCACTATTAGGAGACTGCTTCTGACCTCAGACACACGTATTCACACGCACTTAATCTCTATCTTCTCTCTCTCTAATAACTGCATTAGCCTGCATATCAATGGCCCAAGCATCTCTTATTAGCTCTAAAATGTGGCCACGACACTGGAGCCTATTAATGGAACTGTCTTTCATTTCTCAAACAAATTAAGACATTCAGTTTTTATTGACTGAATGCAAGCGCTTATGATAGAAAACACTGTAACGGTTTCCACCAAATTATGGAATATCTTTGTTTGCTGGGGTGGAAATATCATATAGGCCTATTAATTGAATGGGGGCTCATTTTTTATTTATTTATTTATTTTTGCCTGTGTCACGATAAGAGGTGCCCTGAGTGCTGCTCTACAAGTACTTTAACAAAGGATCAGATGTTGTGATGGATGTATGAAGATAAGCCGCAGTGGTAATGCTACGTTAATGAACCACATATGAGCTGTTATAAGGCCTCAAACTGAACTGCTTATCCCATGATGGAGAGCTGATCTGCCATTCTCTCTCTCTCACACACACACACACACACACGCACGTCACCCAACACAAATGTGCAGAAAATTCTGACCATGATTACACTCAGTAACTCTCAAAGAAGCTCATGTTTTATTGAAAGATACAGGAAAAAAGCAGATGCAACAAATCAGGATAAGCAAAATAATTATATTTCAACTTAAAACTATCATAAAAAAAAAGAATGGTTTCATTTGGAAACAAAGGGTTTTACTGTCTTATTTCATAGCACAACATTGTAAACTCTTTTTATTTTTATATCCATACTGTATACAATCAATTCAGAGAGAGAGAGAGAGAGAGAGAGAGGAAAAAAAAGTTTTATTAAGATGATAAAAAAAGAGTCAGAATGTGTACTGGCAAATTTTGAGCTACAGTCAATACAGAAATAAAAATAAATAAATGGCTTTATAGTAACTACATAGTAGTTCAGGACTCTTCATATAAAGTGGGACCTTTTTATTTCTAAAATGCTTGTTTAACAAACTTAAATGTGTGGGATATTGAAAACTGTTTTATATTCATCCTAATACATTTAGTTTGTCTTATATTTGTTTCTTTCTGTTGTCTCTTATAGTTATATCTGTGATTTATAATTTCCAACCCATTTTAATCCAGCATTATAGTATTTTTTTTTTTTTTTAGTTAAATAAAACAGCCCAGCATTTTAGGTCAAACATTTAACCAAACCAGCCGGGTCAAAATGATCCAGCATGACCATATTTTGGATCATTTAATCCCACCACATACCTAAAACATAATAACTAACTTACTAACTATTAATAAGCAGCAAATTAAGAGTTTATTGAGAAAAAAAAGACATAGTAAATAGTTAATAGTGAGAAATGGTCCCAAAAAAGTAAATGTCCATTAATCATAAACGTATACAACTTCTGATTTTAATAATGCGTTTGTAGTTAAAATGAACATGAACTAGGATTAATAAATGCAGCAGTTAATTTAACTAGTTAGTTCTTGTTAACTAATGTAGTTAGCTATTGTTAACAAATATAACCTTATTTCTAATTATTCTAAATTAAATTGTATTCTGTTTTTATTTTACTTACCATTTATTTAAGTATTATTAATTTATACACTTCAAGTGTGAAATGGTACCTTGGTGAATTTATCTTTTTTTTTTTTTTTATGGTTTTATTTGTAAGAATAATGACCCTGATACACACAAGGATATGCACTGCTTTTCCTCACAGGATCACCGTTCAGTCACAAGAGACAAGAAGTTAGAAATTATACGCCGTGCAGGGAAGCGGGTCAGTGCAAAACATATTAACGTCAGTGCACAAGAAAGACACTCGGGGGTTTGTTCAAATCCCTAGCAGTGATGCCCGACTTAACAAACAACACTAACAGTAGTAATGAATGTATCGTGGGAGTAATAGCGCTGTGTTTTCTCCCTAAACATCCCACGTTAATTGAAGACCCAGCATTCCACTTACAGTGATTAAAACGGTTTCATTCAAACATGGCCGGCACTCTTATATATCCGAGTCTGTTTTCTTTCCTGGAGTGGTGTGAATAAACTCCCCAGAGATGCAGTTTCAGCCCACTCAGTGGTTTAGGCAGTGCTTAACCCTGACACGTCTTCCAGCTCCATTTCTCTGCTAATTGCCAGCTCTTCCTGGCGGTAATTAACTAATCCCATCGTGGCGGATGATTATCTGGGGTTCGAGAGCAATGCGACATCATCCCCCCTAATTCAGATGTTGTTGATTTTCACAGAAAGACTGCAGTTACGGCTGCGCGAAAGCATTCAAGCGGCTACACGAAGCATTCGCTCGTATTTTACTCTTTAATGTTAGCCATCTTATCAGCTGCATGAGCGCTAGAAACAGAGCAAAGGTCCAGCTCAGAGCGAACATATGAAAACACTTTGTGCTATTTTAAGAAGAATTATAATAGGTTTTATATCATTTTAATTGTTAGTACTGTATAAAAAGTCTCATTACTGTATTTATAAATATATATACAAGTATTTCAAAGACTGGAAAATATGTTATTAACATTGGCAGCATCTCCAACGTTGTTTGATTCACAAAACAAAAACAAAAAAAATCTTCTTAAACGTTCCTTAGAAGAAAGAAAGTCTAACATTTCTGGAGTGATTTGATGGTGAGTAATTGATGACAAAATTCACATATGTGGCTGAAGTATTCCAATATGCGTTTTTTTTTGTAGTTTTTTTGGTCTCTCATCCAAGCGCTCTCTCCAATTCAGTGAAATTTACAATCCATACATCTACTCACAAACGGATGCTATTTCAGTGGCTCATTTGAAGCAAGACATACTTCATAAGTTACATCAGCTCATACTGAATATATTAATATATCATATCAAATCCAATTCTGTGTATTCCAGCATCTGTCATCTGAGACAGATCTCTTTTTGATTAGTAAATGTATTTGATTTATAACCTAGATAAAAGTCATCTGATTTCTCTGTACAGAGGAATGTAATTATCAAAGCTCAACTAGTTTAAAATAACTAAAATTTGATGTAAGAGTGCGACATTAATCATCACTTTATAGATTAAAAGTCTTTATGAGACAGAACCGATTCAAATTAGGTGAAAGTGTGAACTGTGTTAAAAGTAATGACATTCAAATCATTTATTTTATCAGTTCAGTGTTATATGAATCACACATTGATTCGTGTTTCTTTAAAAACATTGATTTTAAAAAAGGATATTATTGCAGTGTCTGTTATACGATCAGTTGCTTATATTTCAATGTCTACACAAACATATAACAATTCATATTGGGATGCAAAAAGCTCAGAAGAACAAATGTTAAAAAGTCATATTTCACGAAATGTGACATGCTCTTGACAGTTTTCATGAGAAAAGCAGAAGGCCGTGAGGTAGACTGGTAATAGACAACACACTGATTAGCGCTCTTGTCATGTTTTTTGTGCATTAGATGGACAGCAAGTGTCTCTGATTATTTCTCACCTTGACTGTGACCTTTTTGTCTCTCTCTCTCTCTCTCTCTCTCTTCCTGTTAACTCCGTCTCACCCCGTTCGTCTGAAAGTGTGTCCATGCATTACACATTCCCCTCACTTCCTGCCTATCTGCGGCCTGCATCTAAATCAGCCACCTCTGCTCCATCTAATTACTGCAGGATCAAGCAAAGTCATTCGGCTCGGACGACTTGGACAAAGGATTTGTCTCTGGCTTAAAACAAAAGGCTGTGATTGCGGGCCGGCCTCCGCCGTGGCATTCACACACTCTCTGAATATACGAGGCCGCTCGGCCTGTCACGCCAAGGCACTGTGTCCCGGGCGAGATCGATATCTGGACGTTTTTATTTAGTCCTGCAGAATATTGGCTTTCAAAAGTGCACGACACAGGACTGAGAGCAGAAACCGCTGAAAATGTGGGCCAAGTTATCAATTTAAAGGGACGGTTCAGCAAAAAATCCATCATTATTTCACTTTTTTTTCTTTCTGTGCAGTGCAGAAGTATTTTATTTTATTTTTTATGAGTATGAGTAAATAAAAATGAATATGAGTAAATAAAGACATGGTTTCTTGTAACATGGAGTCAGAGACGTTCGGATATATATGCAGTGATTTAAAATCCGAATGGTCAAACACACAATGATCAAAGGACAGCGTCAGGTATGTCGGGGGATATCCAAAATCGAAAAAAAAAGACACAAGCAGAGGTCGGGGCAGGCAGCAGAGAATCAATGTAAGTCTATAATAAACTGTAATAAACAATCCAAAGTCAAACACGGAAGGAACAAACACTAGGAAAACGCTCTGAAATGCCAGACAGAACTAAACAAGACTTCGCACTATTATAGAGTCCAAACTCAGTTTATATAGGGGAGCAGTAATGGGGAACACCTGGTGGTTTTTAGCCCTAAGCACGGGAGAGCCTGTCCTCCAACAAAAAACGACCATATAGGTCGTTTGTGCAAGCACCTTATTACGACCTATATTTACGTATTAAAGTTAAGCTGCCTCTAGAGGGCGTAAAATAATGACAGTATCGCCTTGCATCTGTTGTCATGAAATGACTTTCAATGTCATTACCAATCAAAATGCACATTTATTTAAATGTAATGTGTGGACTTTTTACACTAATCTCACAGTAATTCGTACATACTTTACTAGGTGGCTTATTCATTCAAATGACCACACCTAACCCCACCTCTAAACCTAACCCTCACAGAAATCATGCTAAATTATGTTTTATTGAGCATATACATTTTATGTGCAGATCCGTTCTTTGGATTCAAACCCATGATAGCATGATTACATATCAAGGTATAACACAATAATCTACCAACTGAGCTGCACGAAACACAGTTCAGAGTGAAATAAAAGAGTACAAAACATTAATATGAAAACGACCTTTTGCTGTTAGGGGTGCAATTGTAGTATACGCTCGTATTTCAGGGATTTGGACAAACAACCTATACCAACATATTAGTTGGAGAACTGGTTGATATGGGAAGTGGAGTTGGGAATGGAAATACAAGAATGCCAGAGTCCTGAGTGGAGTGCCCTCTATTGGATTTCATGGGCACTCCAGCTGATGATCTTGACATTTATGGGGTTAAATATCCCCATAAATGCAATGTGCACATTGTATCATCAATGTTGAATGGAAACCTTGTACGTCCAGAAATTTATATTTATGTTGTTTGTTATTGCATCATAGTTTATGTATGCATGTATGTATGTATGTCTGTGTGTGTGTGTGTGCGCGTGTGTGTGTGTGCGTGTGTGTGAGTGTGTTATATGTTGTGTATAAATATATATTAATCAAAAAGTAGCAATTGCATTAACAGCATGCTAGAGCATCGGTAACACTGAGGTTCAGTCACAAGCACTCTTTAATACTTTCCATTGACAAATATTTGTAAAACCAACAGAAAGACATAAAGTGTGACCAATTGCATTAAATTATGAAAAAAAATTATAATAAAATAAAATAAATAAAAATGAGTTATAGAAATAAGATGTTTCTGCACTTCCTGATGGTAATAATAAGAAAAGCACTTCACGTCGGCGAGTTGTGCATGAAAAACATGCCATGACCATGATAATTCGTTAACGTGTTATTACATACTCCTCTGGGGAAACAAGTCAAGTGGCAGTTTGACAGGTGGAAATTATCAACCTTGCACTTTTATCCAGAGGGCTTTATTTTTGGAAGCAGTAATTTCATCCTGAAGAGCATCAGTAAAGTAAGGCGAACCAACACCTGAACTCCTGCTGAGCGTGAGATGTCATGCTGATCCACACCAGTTCCTCTCAGAGGGCAAATGGGGACGGGGTAACTTGAGATCTCTCTCATGAAGACCGGTTTCAATTATTAACTGACTTGATACTGTAGATAACCTGCAATTAATTCTCAACATTGGATTTCTCAGGATGTCTAGCCAGTGTACTAATTCATCTTAACAGTTAAAACCTTAAGTTGCCAGGGCAATTTGCAAGATACAGTAATAGCAATCTCCTAAAATATGAGGATTGTTAGTAATTTTTGCCTGATTGGGATTTTTTTTCTACTATTTAATTATGTGTAATAAAAAATTATATATATATATATATATATATATATATATATATATATATATATATATATATATATATATATATATATACATTTTTCTTTTTCTTTTTTGCCATATTATGATTTGCTGTACAATGCTATCAAATTCATGGGTTTTGCAATTAAAAGCTAGGAATTACTATATAATTTAAGGTGAAAAACAGTTACATGACATTCTCAGAGACACCACATATAATTATAATTTATTTAAATAGATTTGTTTATTTTATATTTTTAATATTAATGCTGTTGTATTTTGCACTTTATGTTTTAGAAATGTTTACTGCATTATTTAGTGATTTTAGTTTGATTTTTCACATATGTTCAATACTTTGTTGTAGAGAGAAAATACTTTGAGGTCAGGCTAACTGGACAAGATAAGTAAAGTGTGATCAATGATTTACTTAACCAATTTGTAAGAAATCACTGAATGATTCAAGAAAGAAACAACACATCTACTGTCCAACACACACACACACACACACACACACACACACACACAAAAATGGGACCATTTGTCCCATTCATTTTCCATGAATGCAGTGTGCACTCCAGTAATTGTATATACAGGGCCCAGCCGGAGCTGACAGACAGATATTTCGTTTGAAGAAGAGCCCCTTTATTGCACTGTGAAGTAAATACATCTGTGTGCATTTGATTTGTGAGAAACGTAAGACAAATGAAAAACAACCTAAAATAGGATGCTTGTGCTGAAAAGTGCTGATCTTCAAGAGCAAAAGTTGTCGAAAGTAGGTACAAGGACTTCTGTAAAATTGGCACTTGTGGAAATACTGCTTGACATCTGTTATGTGTTGAGGTTTAAAAGGAAAAAGAGAAAGCTGTGATTTATGCCCTTACTGCTATTTGTTCTGGTGATTTCTGCAAAAATGTATTCATTTTCAAAGCATGAATGAGATGAGTAGTTTTTCTCATATGCCAGTACCCCAACTAAAATAAACATTGAATGATCAGCTCATTGTCATGCACCTTGCTATCAAACCCCACTGAATCCGGAGTCAAAGTCTACAATAGTCCAACAAAGCCTCTCCCACACCTTTTCAACTCTACACTTCATCCTGATCAACATGCCGCTCTCATAAATATTTCAATTTTACATAAAAATAGTAATTTTTGCTTTGATTCCATTAGACGCTAGCAGACTTGAAAGTGCATTAATAGACAGATTTGCATTTATATTGGATTTTCGGCCGACACAAATTGTAGTCCAAGAACACTTATGACCGATCAGGGCAATCGCACAAACCCTGGTCCATCTGAGGACCTGGAACCTGTGATTTGAGGAACGAGCAATCCTAGCCTGCTAAACGCTTACATTCTCAGTGCTTCGCAGATTTTTACAGGCACATCTCACCAAACCTGAACAGAACATGCCCGGGTTATTTTCACTGCAAAAGCTAAAATGATAAGACATTGTATCAGTAGAGAAATTAGATAATGTTAAAATCTTGTTGTATCACTTTTTAAATGTTGTATAATTTAGGGAACATTTTATTCATTATTATTATTATTATTATTATTATTATTATTATTATTATTATTATTATTATTATTATTATTATTATTATTTTCTAAAAAAAAAAAAAAAAATTCAAAATCATACTTTATTCATTAAAGGGACAATAAGTAACTTTTTAGGTATTTTATTATCTAAAATCAATATTTTTATTCATAAATATGCCCTCAATGGTGTACAAATACCTATGCCAATGTTTAAACTAATCCTCGTAAATGAAGAATTTATTATCTTTATATTAGTGCTGTCAAAATTAGCGCGTTAACGCATTCGATTAATTTGAAATATTTAACGCGTTAAAATAAAATAACGCAATTAACGCGGTTGCAGTTTTTTTTATTTCCAGTTGTGGCCTATGTGTGTTCAACGTGCAAAGAAATATGGATAAGACCAAGGAAAGACTTTTAGACGGAAAGTTTCAGTATAAAACTCTGCCGGATTACTCTTCAGTCTGCCACAAGAAACATTATGACTGTATGACTGTAACAGTGCGTAAATCAGACCTTTCTGTAACGCTAACGTTAATAAGCTTAAACGAAAATAAAGAAATAATTGTGTAGCGGAGTATTTTTTGTACACTGCCGCGAACTGTCAATCACTCCTGTACGCGTGCATCACTGTCCTCCTCAGCTGCAGCAACTTGCGCTCTCTCTCTCTTCATCAAGCTTTAAAACAAAAAGGGGACAAAAAGATAATATTGTCTTTGTGCATAGGCTATAGATTAATTAGATAAATGAATATCTAAATTTGTGCCTTGCCGTCTACGGTATTTTTTTAGAACTTAGAAAAAAGATGCTGCAGCCAATGAACAGCCAGCGGGGGCTGCAGGACGACTCAACCTCCGCAAACAGTTTTTAATGTTTATCAGACAATAAATACTCAAGATTTTGCTTTAGTATAACTCACAACGAGTTTCACACACCTTCTCCGGCCACGTTGAGTTGTTGACACTTAACAGTGGAAAAAGCGACACATGCGCTATTCACTTGTACAACTTAAGGGTGAATGGGTAATGTAGTTTCTGCTCTGGGTGGGATGAATTAGGAAGCTTGCATTGTGAAGAGCGCTCTGAAAATCGGCAGTGCAGGTAAAAGATTAAAACCTCTATTAAAACAGATGTCCAAATGAGCGTACCGGTACGCTACAAGCACGTTCTGGGCGCACGGAGAGGTGGCGGTACGCTCAAGAGCTATATTTGGAAGTGGCGGTACTGAGTACCGGTGCATACCGGCCCACTTAAAGCACTGGCAATGACTATACTTTGGAATTTTTTTGCAGTCCACTTAGAATTCAACATGGAAATCATTTTTGTTTTTTATTGGCATTGATTGTTTTGAAATTCAAATGGTACTTACATGCCTGTGTTTTTATTTCTGTAATAAATATGGCTTTCAAGCCAACAGTTAATTTGGAGGATATTGATGGTTTATTGCAGGTATGTTATTTACATGAGAAAATCTGTGTTACAAGTTAAACAAAAATTCCAATAAACAATCATATTTTGAATTTAAATAGTTTCTTTGTCTTGAGTTTACATTAATTATTTACATTTTACATTTACATATCCAAAAAGTTTCAGTCTTTTAATTGCGATTAATCGCGATTAATCGCGATTAATTTTTAAAAATTGTGCGATTAATTAGTTAATTTTTTTTAATCGATTGACAGCACTACTTTATATACATGGGACGGGTAGGTCGACGGAGGCTTCCATGTAGTTCCGCCATCTTGCAAAACTATAATAGCAGAGAGGGACAAAAAGTACTAAGCCAACGCATTTCCACAACACGTTTTCGGTCAGAGCCAGAAACGCAGGTGCAGAGCAGTGAGAGGCGCTTGAAACTGCACCGGCAAGTTTAAAAGTCTGGATTGCATTCTTATTATGGACCATACATATGCCGCGCCACAGGAGAAGAAAACATTGTCGCCAAAACAGTCAAAAATAGAACGTAAAAGGAAACGTGACCGTAGATTACAGAAAACAAGAGTTAACCCCTTACTAGTAACCCCCCTTTTTTGGCATGGAGACCGAAATTACATACCCAAAATAAAAAGGTTTCTGCTCATGATTCTTTCTGACTAGATACATAATCAACCTTTGTTCACAAAGCTGACACTTTAAAGTTTACTGTTCAGGAATCAGAATCACTCAGACTGTTATGATAATAGAGATATATAAGCTCAAACATAAAAACAAAAATAAAAATATTAAAAACATATGTTTTAAATGTATTTAAAAAAATGTTGATGTAGGAAATGAGTTTGAAAACACAGTGTAGCTAAGGCCACAAGTCTTCCAAGACTTCATAAAAAATTTCATAATCGAATCTGTAAAACTGTGAATTTTATGAAATATTTTCTAAGGCCATGTCATGTGTGTTTTTAGAGAAGGCTAATCAGATTGATTTATGGCCCTTGTCATCTCTGTAAGATCTCACATGTAAACTCTTCTGTGTATTTTGTGTATGTTTCACTGTTGAAAACTGCCTGAATCATGATTGTATTGTTCTCACCAAACGGTTCTTTCACACCTCCGCCAAGTATGACACATTATCCGCATTATTCTTTTATCATTATTCTTTTGTTTTTATTCCACCTTTATTAGCCTTGATTGTGGTTTTTCAGGCTTTACAAAGCAACAAAGCAGCGATCTCACTTCAGTCTCTCTTTGCATTTAGCCCTTATTTATCAAAAGTCTTACTATAAAAATACAACAAAACATTTTCTTACGACCTTACGTGAATTATTGAGACAAAAATGCATTATGAAGAAGAAAAGCACCTGCTATTAGTAGCATTGGTGCTAACGTTAGCATCAAGCTACATCTGACAATTTATGAAATTATTAGTACACTTTTACTCAAAACTCACTTTAAACCCCGATCGAGTGTTTATAATAACTTCCTTTAGCGATCAGGGGTGGAATTTGATCGTTTACTGTTGTAAAAATATGTTATTTGTAGCCTTTTTCATCGCTGCACAAGTTAGCATTTCCGATGTACATTTTCGATTTTTTTTTATAAAAACGCCCCAGATCTCAAGAAATTCTCATACCAAGTTTTACTATCGTAATCGCGGGTTTATTATTTGGATATTTTGTGTGTACAGAGGTGTTTCAGTGTTGTTTTGGCCAGATAACTACCAGGAAGTGTGCAGGAAGCATGTGACACGATGGGGCGGTGTCCAGATATGAAACTCTAAGATTGACGTTTGAAAGACCCAATCAGAGTCTGAGTCACACACCGCACGAGCTGTGACTACTGCACGCACACACAGATCGCTGGGAGAGGCTGTTTATCATCTGATCGCGTAAATCCGTGGAAAATGAATAGAAATGACGATTCTGTCTGAAGAAATATGAAGTAAACATCAGTAAATATATCCATATATCTCCGCAGATATGCATCTTTGGTCTGTAAATCCTTATTGACGCTGTTCAGTGAGTCTATGTGAACACAAATAAACCGCTCTTGACGTGACTGAATTTGAGTGAGTTGTGAATTTCTATTCAAAATGTGGCATAATACGGATTTATTATTTTGCACTCCTGACATAAATCACTAATTATCTGTCACTGCAACAATGTTTTATCAAAATATTGGTCAAATATTGAAGCTTGAGTCTTTAAACTTTCCATTGATGCACAGTTTGTCCAGATGAAGTAAGACAGTGATGTTTAATGTGCTGTGAAAGTGAAACAATAATAAACTGGGGCCGTCAGCGATGTTTGCACGCAAAGGGGTTAATGTCGGGGAAGCTTTTTCTAGGTGGAAAGAGCTAATGCTGGATAAAGATTTCAAAAGAGACGCTGAAGTGGCCAGTTTTCTTCTCGACAGGTAAGTCAGTGTTATTTTACAATATTTTTTTTATATCTAACAATGCACATTATTCAGAAAATATAACGAATAAAGAAGACATAACTACTAATTACAATATTTCATGTTTTCCACAGTCAGTAATTCATACTGTAACATTTGTTTGTTTATGGTCATGTTGCAGTTTGTTTGAAATAACACACCTGTTCACCTGAAGGAAAACTCGACGAAGTGCTATTAGAATACATCCCGTCAAAGCGTTTTGGTACATATCGCCTACCGTAGATGCAACGCGCATTTGAAAAAGCGAGGCGCTGGAGAGCAAAATTAGTTTGAATGCAAAATACAATTTCACCACTAGATGGGAGTAATTCCTACTTAGTGTCCCTTTAAGGAAATGGATATTAAAAATCCCACACAAATATTTTGTGCATATCATGTTTTAGTTAACTTAAAATTGCTTTGATGACCCTTAAGCTTGGCAAGTATCAAGTTTGTTACAAAGAATACTGTTTTTGCACTTTTTTGCTGAAGTTCCATATAAAAATGTTCAAATCCACCAATGCACATGTGCAGTGTACATGTGCTGAGCGCATGTTTCACAAAAAAGACCAGGCAGTGACTCTGACCTGATGATTGGTTCTTTTATCTGAAATGCAGGACTTACTCAGAGCCGTCATGTCTGGCGTTCCACTTTCTCCCACTGATTGTAATACCACTGGCCTGTCACAGTTACTGTATATCCACATGTAGAATACAACTCCCTGCTTTTCAAAACGATTACACTCCCAAAACATGTCTAAAAGTCTAATGGGCTTTTGCTTGTTAGCAGCACACCATGTGCAGCACCAGTTCACGTTTATTGTGAGACCTGAACTAAAAAATTATTGGTAAATCTGCAATGTACCAAAGAAAAGATCAGATATAATTTTGCAAAGACAAGGTTGTTAAACAAATCTCAGCTGTTCTGTTCACACTCACATAACAGTGTTATAGTTGCACATTTGACTTCCCCTGTGAGAGCGACATTTTTTTGCTTTTGTTAGAGAGACGAATCCAAATGATTTTCTGTGGTGACTCGCAGCATGTCGCAGAGCTCAATGGAGCTTAACTTGTTTTTTAACCCAGAATATTCCTTTAATGTTGTACTATGTTCCAAAAACTGTTTAATATGAAGGTTTCTGTTAAATCCAGCTCATGCAGTGTTAGTCTGAGAGCAGTTCCTGGAAATGGAAGATTAAAATTGACAGAATCAATGTTGGTTGATTGAAATCCTGCTTTGCAGCTGAATATTGGAAAACAGTGGGGTCCAAAAGTCTGAGAGAACTAGTGAAAATGCTTGTATTTTTTTTTTTTTTATTGCTTTTCAAATTATATTAGCAGTATAACTATTTGAGTGACTAAGTATTCAGCGTGTTTTACAACAGAACTGCACTGTAAAATATTTTGGAGGGCAAAAATGTAAAAAATTATGTCGACTTGCTGCATTGAAAAATATTAATTTCAATTCAATTATGCAAACTGAACTTTTAATAAACATCAATCATGTAAAACTAATAATATGACAGGATCATTTGAGAAGCAGTGTAGAGGGTGAACAATTTAAGTACCCAAGTTACAGTATGTAATCTGATTACTTAAAAAAAAAAAAAATATTTTAAATTTACTTGAACTTTGATGATCCCATTCAGCTATAATTATTAGCAAAAAGATAAGTATAACTTATTTTTGTTTTACATTTTATTGTGTCTGTGTGTGTGTGTGTGTGTGAGAGAGAGAGAGAGAGAGTATTTGGAACGTTCTTCTCCTGCATCTTATTCTTCATGCAATCCTTGCAGCTCAGATGAGAACAGGTAATGCAATTAGTTATTTTTTCCAGGCAGTAACTCAATATTTTAATGCATTACTTTTAAAAGTAACTTTCCCCAACACTGTTGAAATGAACTGGTGTAGGATTGATGGTTGCACTTTATTTTACAGCACATGTACTTACATGTACTTATACTGTACTTACAGTGTATTTATCTAAGGTCTGGTAATACAAGGTAAATACACGGGGTAGGGTTAGGTTTAGGGGTAGGTTCAGGGTTGGTACCTAGTTATTACGTAGTTATTGTAATTACTATACTAAGTACAAAGTATGTACATGGGGAACAGGACTGTAAAATAAAGTGCTACCGAATTAATTAGAGATACTTAAATAGTGTCTTCTTGTAAAAATGTATTGCAGAAATCTTTGAAAATCTTGGTACAAATGGCACAACACAACTAAGTGCAGGGTTATTTATAAACTAACTAATATATAGTCTGAACTTCACATCGTTAGGTAGGTAGGTTCTTCCAGTAACATTTTATTTGAAGGTATCCTTGTAACACGTTACATGTACTTACTATTATAATAACATTTAAGTAACCCTGAGCCAAATCAAATCCTTACCCTAACCATATAGTATACATGTAGTTAATTAATATTGCTCAGTACTTATTTGTATAATTAACTGTAACAAGGACACCTTCAAATAAAGTATAACCCTAAACTCTCTTTTAGCGGCAGAACTGCATCGCCTCTCACCATACTTCTGCTCCTCACGGGGCAAGTTTCGCACAAGCGAGCAGTCAACAGCGATGTGTCAGAACAGATTACTGATCTAAAGCCATTTAATTATTCCCTGGTAACACGCCTTTGGGCCAGTAATCATAGATTGGCGATTCTTCATCTTCCTCAAAGTGATTGTGACCTTTCCAGCTGAGCCGAGCACTAGAGCAGCAGCATGTGAAATCTCAGACTGAGACGCTGCGTCCAGGTCATTATTAGAGGCATGGAGATTTGCTTGTTGCTGATCGGGCTGCCATTGTCCAGCATTAAGCTGCCGTTTAATCTCCCTCTATAAAAACGCGCCCAGGGAGAAGTTCATTCGGAGAGCAATCTTATTCTGAACACAGCGCGACCTACAGTACTCAAGGGACATGTCTATTGTTATGTCCTGCTTGCTACCAATCATCTTATTTGAGCCATGCTTGTTCCCCAGCAACAAGCAAAATGACTATTAAGAAAAGGGCTGTTGAATAATCAAGGCTATAGGGCATTCGTGTGGCCAAGGATTTTCTCCAAGGATTCAAGCCGGTGCGGCCTCAGAAATTCTGAATGGCAAAACAATTGACAGAATAAATAAATAAATATCAAACAAACATTTTATATATATATATATATATATATATATATATATATATATATATATATACAGTATGAGATAAAATTTTATACAATCTGCACTATTATAGCAACATTATCAGTGAGATTGTGCCCTACAAATTAGCCTGAATAGGTCGAATTGGTTTCGTGATTATACATTGCACTCTGCTCAGTTAGATTAGAGCTGCATCTCCATGTTTACAGAGGATTTGATGATTACTGAAGGTTATTAATATAATAGATGAACAATAATATTTCAAGAAGCACAATATATAAAAGTATAAAATATAAAAGTATGTTCACATCAGGGTCATAATTAAAAATAATTTTAAAGACAATTTTAAGGGTTGTATTTTTTTATTTACATTTACATTGGCTGTATTTTTTTTTTTTTTTTTTTTATCGTTTTAAGACAAATTATAGTTGCCATCCATACTGCTGGTTTCCCTATGATTGGAGAGGATAATTAACTAGTCTTAGCAAACAAACTGAAAGTACTATTTTCAAATCTGATCTATCTGGGGTGCATTTCCCAAAGGCAACTATGGCCGCAGGTTCCGTTATTACCAATAGATTTCAGTGAAACTTACTACCATAGTTAGCTAATGAGGCACCCCTGGATGGATAAGTAACTATAAAATTCCAGCAGTTCATTATTTTTATGGACACTTTTAGGTGACTGACATGCAAGAGCATTATTTTTTCCCCTGTATCATTCAAAAAGGAAAACACACCAATACAACTAAGTTTTGTTTTATAATAAGTTATGCAATTCCGAAAGTTTGCATCATCTCAATTGCTTACATGGTTTTAACCACCGGTCACCCTCTAGTTATCATCATTAATCACTGAAATGCATCTGGGTCAGCCACTATTACATCCTTTACCAATCAGAGCAAGAAGCGTGTTTCTGATTGTTATATAATCTGAGCAGTTGGACCCAATCAGATCTAACCATATTGTGGGACAAAACATGACTAGACGGCATTTATTTGGCATTACATAAGTTCTGCTGGCTAGAAGTGAGACTGGAATCAGACAAGATGACCCAATTTACCACATAAGAGGAAGTGGCAGCCTGAGCGACTCGGAGACAGACATCATCAGTTTAGACATTTGCTCGAGAAACAGAGTAACAAAACTTTTGTTCAGATTACCGACGTTTGATGAATGAGTCTTCCCAGTTCATGTGACAGTAGTGCAGATGTCAGACAGATGTGACTGCAAATTTCTTGATTAAATTTTTAATGAGAAGCGCACTGAATTCCACTCTGTGTTGATGCCCGATTTAATTGTCTTGTCACAAGCGAGCCGATATCCTGCATTGATGGCTGAATTTGATGCTTCCTTCTGTTGGAGGAGACAGGGGAACACAGGGAGACACAATCTTTCCGTGCCGCCACCGTGTCGCCGGCCAGAGGCAGTGTCCCTGCCAAATGCATAATGCATTTCCGTTTCCTGCACTTTATGAATCAACAGCGCACCTGAAGCGGGTCCCAGGGTGAACCCTTGGTGAATGAGGCCACTGCTGGCAAACACTTATGCTAAAACCTGTGGTGACAAAGGGAAATCCATCACAGCTGCCTAACTTTATCCTCAAGTTGAAATTATTCATTTCATTTAAATGTTAATAATTTTTATGAAATGATTTGAACACAACATTTTGTAATTATTATTATTATTATTATTATTATTATTATTATTATTATTATTATTATTATTATTATAATCCATTTCCTTACGGTTTAGGTAGTAGATTGAGGGACTAAAATGTAAAAGCACACATAAATAGGTCACATACAGGAGAAAAGGGAGCAGCGACTGCTCACCAAACAACTCAAATCCAGTCAGTCGAGCACTCCGACAAATGATGACACCGTTATTATGTGACATAAAAAAGAAAGAAAGAAAAACCTCTTTCATAGCTCTTGGGTTTCATGAAAAGAGTAAAACTCAGTGGAATCATAGAGAGAGAGAGAGAGATGTTGAGAGTGCATGTACATCTGACATGTGAGGAAAGAGAGAAAGGGTGAATGAAAGATAAAAGAAGAGAGGAGTCGTACACAGAACAGGACAATACGGGAAGGACGGAGGGGAAAAGAGATGAGAGAAAGCAAATACAGACAACAGCAGAGATGTGGAAATGAAAGCGAAGACAGAGTGAAGGAAAACGGCCTAAATCTTCCATTAGAATATCAAACTCGTGACCTAGATTAAGTCTTTCGTACAATTCTCCGCTCACAGGAAACGGAAGGATCAAAGTGCGCTCGTCTGAAAGCGGAGAGCACAACTTCTGTCTTTATTTGCAGTAGCACGTCAGTCAAATATGTGGAGCTTTACTATGCAAAGAGACAGGAGGATATAGGAGTAATATTAGGAATTGTGTTTCGTCAGATCACATCTCTGCTGTCTGTCTCCTCCAGGATGCTCATTCTGAGCCGTTCCAGACACTTTATGTCACTTTAAGCCACTGGATGACAGTGTCAGGAATGGGAAAATGCAAAATGCCAGACTTCTTGACATTAATCGTAAAATAGGACAACGAGAGAAGACATATGGACGTGAGGCGGCTGGCTGACTCGGCACCAGCATCTCTCTGAAAAGTTTGCTTGGAACTGTAGCTGATGGGTTGGGAATTGAGAGGAAAATCATTTCATAAGGAGGTCATGCGTTAACATTTTGTAATTGTATTTGTGTGTGTGTGTGCGTTTGCATGCACATAAGGCCAATTCCTTTTGAAGCAGCTGCACCAACAACATAAGTGCTTTATACTGTTGTAAGCGACACATTTCAGTCACTGAATGCTTCATATATCTATAAAACATCATTTAAATTTTATTTCTACAATGTTTCTGGCAAATGCATCTTTGACGCAGACTCAAACGAAGCTTGACGACGTCAGCAACCTGTCTGACAGATGTAAATCTTCTAGTAGCTGTGCATGCAAACTGCCATAGTTAATCTTGCAGAGACGGCGAGCTTGAGCAGGGAGTTATTTGTCGTGAGTGAGCAGGAGTAAGTATTCTGATTAATTATTTTGTATAGTATTTTAAAATGTAAAGCCAGTACACCATATTAAGTTAATTGCCTGCGAGCTTCTCCACCTGTCTGTACGGTAATACGACAGAGAGACGAGTGGTTATGACGCAATCGTCAGCCTATTTTTTACAAAAACTGTTTCTACGGGGCCATAATGTAACATAGAAGGTAATGGAGCCCTTTATACATTGTTGTGTATCTTTATAAATAAATAATGGACAAACGGAGTCTTTAAAAGACCAGATGTAAAGTTATTTGCTGGCAAGTGAAGTTCTTCTACAAGATGACGGCACACGGCCGACTTCAACTTCCGGTCGACTTCCTTGCTGCCTGCATTTCTCCCACCTTGTCGGCCATTTTGGGCATTCCATTGTATCAAGCTCGCTGCAATGCTTTCTGGGTTTTTTCAACTCCATGAAAAATACACATGGTGCCATTTTGACAGGTGTTCGTCAAAACAGTTTTAAATTTTTTGTTTATTTAATTAGATGGCTTTCTACTTGTTTTAGTGCAGAGCCATTCAATGCTGTTTAAACAATGCATCTTTTAGTCACTATTACATAGAAAAACTAGACTTTAAAACGCAGAAATTTTATTTTCAAGTGTTCCTCATCTAAAACACTGTAATACTGTTCGTTTAGGTTCTGAAAAGTGAAATGCAAACATAACATTCAGAGTGTGGGGTGATTTATGTAAGTGTCACTGATACTGGCAGGTACGTTTTCATGGCAACGGAAGGATATTATATCAGGAAAGAATAAATGCCAATGCAAGTATTTCACTCTCACTGTATCCAAGCTCAAAAAACACTATAAACTGCACACTGTTTCATTTTCACTTCCATATCTATACCCTCCCGTTTAACTAGACTGACTATATTCCCTTTTACAGTACATTTAATGGGCCCTACAGTCTTAAAAATAAAGGTGCTTCACGATTCCATAGAAGAACCTTTTTTTGTCTAAATGGTTCCAAAAAGAACCTTTAACATCTGAAGAACCTTTCTGTTTCACAAAAGGTTATTTGTGGTGAAAGAAGGTTATTCAGATTATAAAATGGTAAGAAAGAGATGGTTCTTTAAAGAACCTTTGACTGAATGGTTCTTTGTGGAACCAAAAATGGTTCTTCTATGGCATCGCTGTGAAGAACCTTTTGAAGCACCTTTATGCTTGAGAGTGTAACATGCTAAAATAGTTCATAATAGACTGCTCTTTAGAAACATATTGTACCTCTTGTCTCACTTTATTTTAAGGTCCAATTCTCGCTAGTAACAAACCATTAACTCTGACTTTTGCCTCAATAAATGTATAATTTGTTGCTTATTAATAGTTTGTAATGTTGTTGTTAAGCTTAGGTATTGGGTAGGATTAGGGATCTAGAATATGGTCATGCAAAATATGTGCTTTAGTAAAAAAAACAATATGTTCATAATAGGCATGCTAATAAGCAACTACTAAAAAAGAGAGAATTGGTCCTTTAACTAAAGAGTCAATGTCATATTGTTTTACTGTGCACAAACACACTGGTACCACCAAGGTTTTTTATAGCCAAAAAAAAATTTGTGATCCCTTCAAATTTTACACATTTTTTTGGCTAATTAAAATAATTTTGTTCACACAGCTCTAAATATGCTTACATATTAAAGGATCATTACAAAAATGTCATCGCTTGTTTGTAATATCTCTTGATGACAAACACTGCAGGGCATTTTTCACACTGTGCATAACAGCATATTTTAATTGTATCCCTGCAATGATTATTAGAATGTGCCGTTTTAATATATGATGCCTTAAATTGTAAAACATCTAGCACAGCCAGCAAGATGACAAAGCCTGAGCTGAACCAGTGCATGAAGGTGAAAACACAACCGTCTCTCGCGCTCCAGTGCAGATTTTAAGACCATTAAAGTGACCACATGCCCGAACGCAGCTTTATATCTTCAGTACATCTAAGGATAGAGACCTATTGTGTGTGTCCTCTGCAGTGACTTTTCATGTTATTATCTTGAAAGCTTATTTTTAAAGTCGCTGCGAGTCAAGTGGAAGCATTCTTGAGAAAAGAACAGCAGTTGTGCTGTGAATGCAAAGCCCATTAGCATCTCAAGCATACAGATCCAATGCATACTTTAATCACTTCTCTTAATCATTAGCAATGAAGCACAGATTCATGAAGCTTCGAAACATTTACAAATCATTTGTTTCATAGGTTTGGAGGTTGTATCAAACTTTGCAAATCACATGATTTCAGAAAACAAGGTTTGGTTAAATTAGTTTCAGAATTCACAGGGGCACTGCCAGATGGTGTTGATCTAATGAACACACGAACGTGTTTATAAACCGATCTTGATCTATTTTTCCTTTTTTTTGTAATTTAAGGAATTCATTTAATGATTTTGTATTTCCTTTCTATGTATAAAGCAAAAAGGAGAAAAAAAGGAGAATGATGCTAAGCTGCTTCTAATTGAGCTAGTTTGCTAAGCCCTGCCTAATAACACACAAAACAAGGGCTACACATTAATGAAACACACATTTTACAGAAACTGTATAATTAATTGTATTTTATCATTTGTAGAGTGCATTTAATAGATTATGGTTTCATAAAAACAAACTTTTGAATGAGTTTTTGATGCATATACACCGTTTTTACTAGAAGTTGGCGCTGGCCTGTGATGTTTTGAATGCTGAGAAGAGAATTGATTCAATTGACTCTGAGCTTTGAAAAGCTTTGTTTCTCTCCTCATCAATGCAAACTTCTCATCTTTCATCAAATTCACTGTTTTGAATGCAAAATCAGTAGCTTATGTGATTTGTGTAGATGCATATTGTTTGGGGAAATGATTGACAACACGTTTGTTCTGTGCATGTTTGTTTGACTTTAGAATATGGAAGGCAGACAGAGCCAAAAGTATGAAGAATGTGTGAGAACAGATCCAGAACGTCTGAAATTTTGACTGAGTCAACACCCTGTGTTTGTCCACGTTACTATGTCAATTTTGAGCATTTATTTTGTATGTGTAGACACCACTGATGTTACGCCATCAGTTATCACCAGTTATCAGTTATCATCTTTAGAATGTGTAAATGTTTTAATGTGTTACGATGATGCATTTGAACATGTGTCTTGACTCACGCACATCTGGCTGAGATATCTGCTGTGAGTAAATTAATTGACTTACAATGCAATGCAAATTAGGACTTTTCTACACAAGAAAGACTTCTAATGTTTGTATATGATATAATCTCAAACACAGCAGCTTAATTGACTGCTCTGACAGTCAAATTCCATGCATTCTATAAAAAATATTTAAAAAAATAAAGAATATTTTGGCCCTGTTCACCTTCCATAATATAATAGCAGCCAATCACATGCCTCACATCAACAGCAGCCAATCTCGTGACTGATTACAGCAGCACATGTGCAGGGATTTCACATCTACAGGAGCGCTGCAGGATTTGATTTACTAAGGAAGATAATGTGAGGGAGTTCTTCCTTTCATATATTACTTATTTCAGGGTTCGTACAGATACTGTATAATGAAATTCCAGGACTTTCCAGGACTTTTCAAGCACTATTTTGGGGATTTTCAAGGACTACAATCAGAGGTCTCACTTATCAAACATATACTTTATTTACTTTAAATTCTAAAAAAGGAAAATAGATGAATAAAAATTAAACAATTGATGACAGAACGAGCGAGTTAACGTATAAGGCGGGTAGAAGGAGGGGGATGGGCTGAGGCGTTAATTTTGAGCGTTAATTTTGTTTTATAGAAAAAAAATATACACTTAAAAATTGCTTTGTAAATTCATAAATATTGCCTTTAAATAATTCAAGCACTTTTCAATTACCTCGTCATTAATATGACTGTTTTCAAGGGTTTTCCAGGACTTAAATTTCAAAAAGTCAAATTCAAGTACTTCAAGCACTTTAAGCACCTTGTACGAACCCTGTTATTTATTTTTTTAGATACAAATTCTATATACAGGATGTTATTATAAATGCCATTATTACAAAACTGAATGCTAATGTAAACAAATGTATTGCCATTATAAATAGGCCTATTAAACCATTAAATCATTTAAATATTTATTGAAATGTGTGAAGCTCATTCTTTTATAAGAAATTCCCACTGAAGCATTTCCTTGGGTCTGTATTTGCCTTTGCTTTTTCACTCCTCATGAGTTTACATCACTGCAGTATAAGAGCACAGTACAGCTTCTGCTGGGCTAAAATCACATTCATTTTTATAGAGAAATCGATGCTGAATGTTATCCTTCTCATTTTTCAAGACATACTGTACATACCATGAATTGGTTAAGCAGTGATCTAGTTTTTTTTAGAAGCCATTTGTTAAATGTGATTTTTATGTTTAATGGTAAGATTGATGTCTCTCTACATCCTCAAACCTTTTATATTCAAAGCTTTAATAAACTGTAAATGTTTAGTTTTTACTGTGCAAATACGACAAATTAATAGTTTTATATTCACTGATTATGCTTATGAAAGATGTTCACAGTCTTGTTTGCTTTGAATTACCGTTTGCAATGTTGTATTCATCATGGAGCAGAATGCTTTGCTTCATGGATTAAAGCTTTATTAAATCTCTATGGAGCACATAAACGGGAAAACACTTCGAGATCAAGGTCTGGGCTCCTTGTCGAACCACTGAAAATTTCAAACTATATATTGTTGGAAAGGTCTAAGACTCCCAAATATATATTAGACCAATATTTTTTGTTAAAAATTATGTAGGAAAAGTAATAGATTAATTTATGACAAGAGTGCACCCTCAGAAATCTACATTACAAAAGGAGCTTTGACCTTTGTTTAAAAAAAATACTTCCTTGTTGCCTTTTTCTCTATCACTTTTTAGAAATCATCAGAAGTTATATATCACTTGAAAACATAAAATTTCAAAATTCATCCTTTAAAACCCATTTTAAAATCAGACATTGGATTACCATGTACCACAAAATGTTTTCAGTCATGAATTATAAAAATTTAGGTTTGTATCATGCACTTTAAAGTCTATCTTCAAAAACCTGAGTGACAGTTAACAGGTTAATTAATGAAATTTAAACACATTTTATTTATTGGTGAATAAAGGGGATATTTCTAGCACAATGCCTTTATGTAAAAATTATTTTTTATTTTGACGGGTTAACGTGAATAGCTTCAAATTGACACTGGTTTTACTCAAATGAAACGGTAAAATTCTTAAGAAGTGACTTAGAACAGTTCTGGTGAAGTTGTTTATGTATGCGTCATATGCTTCAGTCTATGTAGTAAACAAA
This sequence comes from Carassius gibelio, assembly GCF_023724105.1. Lineage (NCBI taxonomy): Eukaryota > Metazoa > Chordata > Actinopteri > Cypriniformes > Cyprinidae > Carassius > Carassius gibelio. Next base: position 4,871,079 of record NC_068375.1, on the reverse strand, counting down.
CCCGCACGTATCTGCCATTCATTCATTCATTCACACAGAGACGTGCAGATAATGCAGGAGTCAGATTTCAACCAACTTGTGTGGCATTTACAGATGCTGGTCCATATGGAGATTTGATTAGATTTGATTGATTTATGCTAACTTTGACAAATTCCGTGACTGTCCATATTAAAATTGAAGTTTCAGTTTCATGACTGGATTTTTAGATTCTGTCCGCGGAAATCATATCGCTGTATGCTTCAAGAACCAGATTGATCAGGACCTCGGTACCATCAGTACTTAAATAAACCTGGTACCGTCACATTTTTATTTTTTTAGTACCGACTTGGTACAGAAGTACGTACCAAGTCTTTTGACAACACTAGTTTCTTCTTAGACTGTTATAATAATGACATGTAGTAAAGCTCTGAGGAGTCCTGCAAAAAAAAAAAAAAAAAAAAATTATGGCACATGCCATTAATTTAATGACTCCCTGCTCAATAATGTTGCAGTATTGTGATACAAGAGCCGCTACCTCCTGTTCTCTTGAAGCGGATAATTGCCCAATAATGAAGCTGGAGCTTCTTCATCTAAACCCAAAGAAAAATCACACAATCTCATGCTTATCAGATGTTTATCCTGTCTCAGAATACTTCCCAACAATGTCACAAACTCGTTTTAGATTTGCTACAATAAATCAAAAAATTATTCTCAGTAGGTCAACCATAGACTCAGCTGTGCCTCAATGTTTTTTACTTCTCCTACAGACCTTCTGGGGAGGCATAACACAGCAGTGAGCTCTCTGAAGCTCTCTCCTAAGGAGTTAAATCTCCTAAACAATAAAAGAGCAACCTCACAGCAATAACATAACTGTAACGTTTCAGTTCATAAGTATCAGGTGTCATTGACAAAGAATGATAACGACATCAGGAGCATTAACTAATATTAAACTCACATTTAAACAAACATTTCTATCGGTTGCACTTTCCTATAAAGTTAAATTTGTTAAGATTAGTTTACATGAACTATGAACAATACAGCAATTCTTAGCATTTACTAATACATTTTCAGATCCCAAAATTTATATTTTAATATTACTATAACTGGTTGAATATTTGTATTACCTAACATTAACAAAGGTTAATAAATGTTCTGAAATATATTACTCATTGTTAATTAAAGATACATTAGTTTATGCATTAACCAATGTCAACAAATGAGACCTGATGTAAAGTAAAGTGTCTTTAAAAATGTTCTTTAAAATATTTTCAGAGTAAACAGCAAAAATCAATGCTCCACACAAACAACAGCCAACTTATAAACACAGTACAGGTTCCCAAACCTCCACACCAATGCATTTCAATAATTGTTTGCTTGTTCCCTATTATATGATCATCTTGACAAGAATAAAAATAAAAATCTATTTGCTCAGATTGCACTCATCTTCAAAGAGCAAATTTTTGCTGATGCAATATTTCAAAAGTTGAGAAAATGGTCACACTTTAGTTTGGGGACCAATTCTCATTATTAGCTATTAACTGCTTTTGCCTCAATAAACTCCTTATTTTGCTGCGTATTAACAGTTTGTACGGTAGTTGTTAAATGTAGGTATGGTATAACATTAAAGGATCTAAAATGTGATCATGCAGAGTAAGGCATTAATTTGTGCTTTATAAGTACAAATAAACAGCCAGAATGCTGATAATAAGCAATTAGTTAATAGTGAGAACTGGGTCCAAAATTAAAGTGTTATCACTCTCAGGAAGCACTTTCTTGTCAATGCAATATTTCAGAACCAGAAAAAAAAATAAAATAAAAAAATAAAATTCACTGCACAAATGCTCAATATTTCTTCCAAGACTGGAAAACACTATTTTAAAGATCTCAGCTGTTTCATGAGCGTGGGAACCCTGTAAGCATAATAGCGTGGCGCTAATCAGATTGCATGCATATCCTCTCTGTATGGCCAGAAACAAATTATTGTGACTTTGAACTTCTATAAGAAAGGTTCAAACTCAAGACAATTATTCACAATTCGCACATTTTAAAGAGGTCGCAGCAGAAACTTTTATATCCAGCCGTTAGCCAATAGCAAACTAAACAGTGCATGGTGTCTATTACTCACCTGTAAATCTTATACCGGGTCGTGAATCCTTGGCGAAATCTTTCCATGAAGGAGAGGTACCCCTTCGAGTGGTGGAAAGGGCCACGGTCAGAGATGAGCCAATCAAACTGCTTAGCAACATGCTGCTCATTGGCCGAGGGCTCTTGGCGGGAAGACTGAACTGTTATATGGTCCCATATAAACAGGAAGTAAGTGACTTCAATGAGCCTCCAGTTCATGCTTCACTCTCGACCGCTCTCTGCTCATTCTCGCTCCATTCTGTGGAGACCTGCGAAACGCAAGGAACACAAGACAACATCTGAGCATCATTCATCAAACTCCCACACCATTTCATGTGCTATGAAATCTAATCCTGTTGGCATAACCTGCAATAGCAGGCCGATAGATTGTTTTATTAGCAGGCGGTTTGCAGAGCGATGCGCAACATGACTCAATGCCCTTTTCACCAATATGATTGAACGAATAACAAACAGTAAGTACAGCCTTCACTTTATTCAGACTAATTGGTGGCATGATAAGTTCAGAAGGGGTAAATGTCAGCTTTGTGATATGTTGTGACATGGGGACAGTTCGTGGAGGAGGATGGCGGCGAATCTCCGCTGGCTACAGTAATTAATGCCTGGCGCATGTTCGCACATGAATATATTACATTAGCTTCATTTATGCAGTTTAAGTTGTACATGCTGATATCCTGGTGAAAGTGAGATGGACAAGAGTTAATAAGCTGCTGTCAAGAGGCGTCTGTAAAAGAGATGTTAACATTAAAAAAACAGACCATTATATAACAGTGAAATAATGATTACGAGTCCAGAAAAAAAACTAAGCACATCCGACCACCCTTATGTCATGCCACTCCAAGGTTAAATATCATGAAAACTATCCCAAAATATTTTATCTTACAAAGAAAAAGAATAAAAAAATACACAAGTCTCATCTTTGGTCAAAAGATGTAAACTTATTGTTACGTTTGCTGGTGTGTGAATTGAAGGTGCATTAAGGAGAAGATATACTAAAGGGTAATTTTAATAATCACGGGAGAATAAGGGCACATCCAACACAACTCTACAATAAGATAAAATACCACATCAATCACGGACAAGGAGAAACTCAAAAGACAGGGTATTTAAGCACACGGGGAGAAATCAGGTGAATGGAGACAGGTGGGGATTAATCAATTAACCAGACAAAAACAGGAAAATGACCAAATAAGGAAACAGAAAGTCAATGAATCTAACAATTGTAGGCAGGGCCTAAAGCTAACATTTTGCCACATGTGCCTGTAATGTGCCAATGGCCTGTAATTTGATAAAATGCATATCTATTACATGAGTAGCAGTGTAAAATTATAGTGGATTTGGGCAACAATAAAAAAAAAAAAATATATATATATATATATATATATATATATATATATATATATATATATATATATATATATATATATATATATATAGATAGATAGATAGATAGATAGATATGAACGCCCAAATACACTAATTTTTTATACTTCCACTCGTGTAATATATAATATACATTACCAGCCATTGTATGTGCTACAATTTTTATTTTATTTAATTAATTATAATTATGAATTATCATATTTAGCTATTCATCCAGGGTTAACAGAAAACTATCAGATAATAATAAGTATAACAATTATACAAATAAAAATACACTTTTTCATGACTTGAATAAAATGAATGTTGAAATGAAATACAATTTACTTTGACATCCTAAAGCAACTGAAAAACACAAACTGAAATAATATTAATAAAGCACTTGGAGATGGAGCAGCATTTACTGCAAACCATGAAAAAAGATCACAGTGCTTAAAAACACTGTGTGCATCTGATTACAGATTATAGAATTACATCACAGGTTTTGCGTTTTCATAACTGTGCTTATTCATATAAAATGTCAGGCATTGTTTGAATTAATAAGAAATATTTTAGACCAACTAGAGAGTGACAAGATGTTCCAAGTACTCCCCAACTATTTTCTCTCATTTGGCACTTGGTTGATTTTAGCCCCTATCATATTATTTGTATTCTTGTGCTTAATTTAATCTCTGGATGACTTGCATGATAGTCATGGGAATTGAATGTTTTAGCAAGATAATCTAGGAGAAACTGATGTAAAACAGTTTTGGTTCTAAAAACAGGCCTCAATGTCTAATGCAAAATATTATATGTGATGTGAGCTTCCCACAGCCAGCCTGTGTGTGTTATTCAAATAAGCTGGATTTCCATATCACAGCATATGTCAGCAGCACTTATGACTGTCTGTCCAACAGCATGTTTTTTATGTCACGATAAGAGCCAGACAGCACATGCATTAGAAGCCCAAACTCGTAGCTATTAAAAGACAACATTAACCCTCCTCATGAAGTATCAGACAGGATGTGATGCAACTCTGACACCAGAATCAAGCACATGTGAGTGACTAATACTTCATAACTTCCAGAAGTATTTTCATAATAATAAAGCTTTTTGTAGGTTTTCTTTTCTCTTTTCTTTTTTTTTTTTTAAGTAGCATTGGCAAGTCAAAATAAATCAGTTGGACAGTTCGTAAAAATTCAGAGTAATTTATATTTCTATGTAAGAAAATGTAATTCAATGCTGCTATCTCTTCAAGGTTATTGTAGTTAATTAATCAATCAATCAATCATTCGATCAATCAATCAATCAATCAGTTACTACTTTACGAAAAATGTGGTATGTGGTATATAATGTATTTTTTTAGTTTTATTAGTTGCACTTATGATAAACTTATTTAAGTGTGGTTATCCTAATTGAGAGCATTTATCTATATGTATATATGCGATATAGATAGTGCTTGAAAAATATATGATCATTTATTTTATCATTTACTTGGATGTTGTTCGTCCTCATAAAGAGACACGATTTTCTTTTGCCTTTTTCCTTTTTTAACTTATGCATATATTTTAATAGTGTATCATGACTTTATGAGTCGAGTTGATTGTAGTTTGGGAATTTAATTACAACATTTTTGTGTTTTTACTGTTAATAGGAATCTGACCTTACGCACCTTCAATAAGAAAAAAGTTATGAATCATTAATAAGTTATTACATACACACATCATGTATGCATATTTCCATAATTACCCATTTGCATGGAAAATATTGCATTAATAATCATATCTGAAAATGCAATAACCGGCCGTGATCCATGTATTTGTATGAATATTACCATACATAGTGTTTATCCTTATCTTAAAGGTGTCTTCATACAGTGCGCACATAATTAAGAGGTGCATATGCTATGAGCTCCAGGCAGCTGAATGCAGATTAATATTCTCTCCTCTATGCAATTATCTAATTGACAATTAAATAATTTCTTCCCTCTTCCTGTACGGCTTTTTACTGTCTTTAATGAATGAAGATCTCGCAGTCACACAGGCTTCTGCTGCCAGCATCACCTGCAGTTACAGATATGCAGCTGAGCTGTCTAATGAGGGCTCCTTTAACTAATTAGGTTGCCTGTCAGAACGTAACAATGCATCCTTTGACTGAAATTACAAACATGGAGAGAGACAAGTTAACCCTTTGAAATCTTCACACTAGAGCAAATAGTTCAGTAGTCTGTACCTGCACGGATTTTCCAGAGGTCTCCGACAGACGTAATTGTTCCTCAGTAGTAAATGCAATTACAAAGTCAAGGTGAATCATGATGGATCAGCAAAGTTAATGTAATTCCAGGCACAATGGAATAGAAAAAAGCTTTTGAAATTTAGCTTTAGCTTTTTCACATTATCATATTGTTATAGGGTTTCAGTTTTAGGTGCATTTAAAAAAAAAAAAAAAAAAAAAAAAAAAATCCATAAAAGATATTGAGGTCTATATGGTGTATATTATGAACACACAAATTGTGTCTGTCATGATGGTTATAATAGTTAACTAAAACAAACTAATAATGATATAATTAAATATCTATCTATCTATCGATATATATATATATATATATATATATATATATATATATATATATATATATATATATATATATATATATATATATATATATATAATTAATAATAACAATAAATAAATAAACATTTAAATGAAATAAAATCTTCGTTTAAATACTCCTAGGTACCATGGAAACATTTCTCATTTTTGTTTAAATTGTATTATGTAATTACTGAAACGGAAATAAATATACACATAAAATAATAAAATATATAGAAACAGACATAAAAGCTAATAAAAATTTCAAAAACACACAAAAAAATTACTAAAACTTTATAATTTACTCATTCACTTTAGAAATTCTGCTAATCTCCTTTTGTGTTTTGAGACAGTAATACGAGAATGTCCATTCTTAGTTGGTTGGCAATGGGAAATTGTATTGCAACCAACAAAGTTGCTAACTTAGTTAGCAACTATGGTTTTGGGAAACGCTCCCCAGCTCCTGTAATCAGTGAGTGTTTCCCTATCACAGCTTTCACAGCTGATGGCTCCTCCAGAGGAAGTGCGGCCATAGCAGCTGGACGTTACTGGACCAGTGGCAGCTGGATTGGCTGTGTGAGGGTTATTCTAAAACAATCCCACAGCTCTCAAACACTCATCCAACTCTCTGACAGATGCCCATCATGGGTTTCAGGTGTCTGCCAAGCCTGGAGTAAAAATATCACCTACTTAATCCCAAAATAAAAATTCTGCTATCATTTACTCATGCTACAGTTGCTGGTCCTTACTGATTCCAAAGTATTTTTTTTTCCAGACTGTGGAAGTCAACAGCTACCAGCAACTGGTAGGTTACCAACATTCTTAAAAATATATGTGCATGTGTTCAACATGAGAAAGAAACTTATACAGATTTGGAACAACTGGAGGGTGAGTAAATTATGACTTTTTTATTATTTTATTATTATTATTATTATTATTATTATTATTATTATTTAATTCGTTTTCTTTTCATAGTTTGCTAAAGGGTACATACATATGAGCCTGCATAGAGATTGTTGTTGTTGTTTGAAAGAATGGATGCAAATCGGCTTTTAACCGTAAAGAAGCACATGCATCAAGTGGAAAGCGATGGCGGTATGTGAAGCACTGACCATGACAAATGCTGTCTGATATTGATATTTCTTGTGGTGCTTAGACAGTCACCGAGGCACGGAGCCAAACCCACCGCAGGCTTACGGAAAAGCACAAACATATAATAATTAATCTGTGCACATTTATACTGCACTGAGTGCAATACTGTGACGTATACTGACAGAGTGAGCAGGAGAACTGTTTAGATGTCTAGCAAAATAATCCAATTTGCACCATGATTTATGTTTATTGCAAACAAAGAGCCACATTGTCTGTTGGGGCAACAGGGTCATAATTTATTCAGCCTCTCACTTTAAGTAATGCACCTCTTCCTATCTAATCGAGAAAATTGCATGTGCATTACGGAAAACATCGCAGAGGCAGAATACTTACAATGCCAAGGCTTATTGTGCCGTTAAATATGAACACAATCACCTTGCCAGACCTGGTTAAGGTCCATATAAAATAAAAATTGCTTTCTAAATCAAAGTCCTTAGTCTTGTGGTGCATGATTCATCAGTGCATGTTATTCCAAAGAAGAAAAATAAAGAAATAAAGAAATAAAATGAAATAACTTGTTCTGCCTCTTCATAGGGTTGTCACCGCACTTATAGTGAGTTTTACTGAATAATAGCATAATAGCAGCTAAGTGTCACGACACATCATATACAGTTTACACACAATTATTATTATTATTATTATTATTGCTACAGTATAGAGGAGGATCAAGTACTACAATCAAGTACTTAAGTAAAAATTCAGATACCCCAATAAAATAGCCTAGTAACCCAGTAAAAGTAAGTACTCCTTTTCAAGTTTACTTGGGTAAAAGTACAAAAGTTCTTTATTTTTATTAAGTAAAAATAACTGATTGATTAATGTTGATTTATTTTGCATTTATATATATGTACTCTATCCTCCTGCTAAAAATTCATGTCATATACTGATTGATACTAATAACTACTGGAAACGTGTGCAAACAAGTGAAAATAACAAAATATGTAATCTAGTAAAAACAAATGAGGAAAACCAAAATGTGTCCACCATTGTTACAGTGAATATTGGAATATTAGCGATAAAAAAGTAGTATAGCTTTGAATGTATGTTTTAATTTCATCACTTTCACACAGCATCCTAATTTAGGCTTCACTGAAAACTGAAAAGAAACTTTGTAAAGTTTGAACCGAAGTCGTACTTGAACTGAAGTGGTTTTGTTTCACTTTAAGTATAGCTACTATACCGGAAACTACCCTAAAATGTATTTAGTGGCTGGTGTCACCTACAGGCTTTGTGGGATAATCAGTCAAACAGCTATTTAGGCACTGCAAGCTCACATTGACTGGTAAGGAATGCCAACATTGCTCCATCCAATCAGTCCCTGATGTATAACATCAAATTATAGCCAATAAATGTTCTTTTCTTGTTGAATATCCTGTTTCACATTATGGAAGAAAAATGGGTTGTGAATGCAAAGCACCACCCGGGGTGCCCGTCCCTGTATTGCTCTGAATAAAATGTGTCTGCTAAATAACTTAAGTTGGTAAGTGTACTGAATTTCCACACCACATTTATTACAATGAGTGCTTTGCATTAGAAAATCAATGAACCCCAGTGAGCCTTTGGAAGTCTTTTTAGAAAAGGGTCTCACAGATGAATATTCCTCCGCTGATATGCTGTATAACAAGATATTTCACATTAAACACTCATACTATAATCCGCTCTTGTGCTTTAGTCGTCTCCCTCTGAGATAGACACATGCTGTTTACAAATCTCCCACCATTTTCTCTCGACTGCCTGAAGGACCTTGAGATTTGTCAATGTGGATTCATTTATTGACAAATGTTTGGAGACCAAACAAATCCGCTTATGAAATCAGTGCGGCAAATTATAATACTCGCAGTGTTTTCCATGCATCCATTTGTCCAAAACACTTTTACCATGTCGGGTCAGCCAGGACTGTCATTTTCCAGTAATGTTTCCTGTTTTTGTTTTGGTAGCATGTTGTTAACATGTTTTACCATTTCCTACCATGCTTTACCACATTGCCAGCATATCGCAAGTATTTTTTTTTTTTTACTCTTTATAGCATGATTTAGCATGTTTCTACATGTTAGAACATTGGTAACATGATTTAGCCTGCTGTTAGCGTGTTTCTTCATTTTGTTAGCTTGCTGTTAACGTTTTAACATGTTGCTTCTATATTTTATCAAATGTATATTATTTTATATGTTGCTAGAATGTTTCTAGTGTGTTTCAACACTATACTAATGGACGGCACTGTCCCAGCCCCGCACGCCGAACGTGAACGCAATCACGAAGAACCGAGAGGGAAACTATGGAAGCATATGGGTAGCATTATTCAATTTGGGATGTAATACGCAAAATGACAATGCAATATGTAAAATGGCAATGCATTTCTGTATTTACATTTACATTTTCCAATACATTTGTGCAACGTTTGATGCAAAATGAAAATGAAAATTAAATTACATAATTTTCATTTGCCATTTCCTACACCAGTTTTAATATGTAAAATGAATATTAATTTTAACGCTTTATAAGTTGCAAAATGAAATGAAAATGAAAATGTATTACAGAAATGATTAGATATGTCTAACATGTTCAAGCAAAAACTGTGGCAAAATGATCATTTAAATGCTATTTTTCTTAAATGCATTAACACTCACAGTCAAGACACTTACGATTGCATTTTCATTCAATGACCCGCAATGAATGTAGCAAAATCCAAAGTGCACATTGAAAATGCATTCCGAGCCGATCACGTCTCCGCCCCCTCCCGCCACGTCAATCACAGCGTGAACAAGGCGGGGCTTACAGAAGGTCAGAGACTCAAATCTCAAGAAGAGGATTCAAGTGAGAGAACATGGACAAGACAGTTGGTCCGTGTATGTTTTGATGATTTCAGTTTATGGCTTCAATATTTCATTCGCACTTGTGGGCGGAGCTGAAATGCTGCTTTCATCTGATTGGTCGAATCGCTCCGCCTTCAGCTCGGTCTTTTTATTCTTTCAGGCAGAATAAGAGTCAGTGCGAGTGAAGCACTGTAATGTCTGAAACCACCGCTCACTGTTAATTAACATAATATTTGAATCAGATGTAGGTGGGCACATAATTTGTGCTGCCGAGAACTACAAATTATTTCTAGGTTGTAGTCTGATATTTTATCCAAAGAGAGAGAACTATTTGCACTGTATTTATCAGTGGGACAATATTCATACAATAATTTAATGGGGTCTCTTTGCAGGTCTCAGCAGCACAAATTATGTGCCCAGCTACATCTGCTACATCATTATGTGCCTGCGGGTCATTGAACGAAAATGCAATCGTAGGTGTCTTGACTGTAAGTGTTAATGCATTTAAGAAAAATAGCATTTAAATGATCATTTTGCCACAGTTTTTGCTTGAACATGTTAGACATATCTAATAATTTCTGTAATACATTTTCATTTTGCAACTTATAAAGCGTTAAAATTAATATTCATTTTACATATTAAAACTGGTGTAGGAAATGGCAAATGAAAATTATGTAATTTAATTTTCATTTTCATTTTGCACCAAACGTTGCACAAATGTATTGGAAAATGTAAATGTAAATACAGAAATGCATTGCCATTTTACATATTGCATTGTCATATTGCATATTACATCCCAAATTGAATAATGTTACCCACATGCTTCCATAGGAAACAGCCTGTTGCTAGCTTGTATTAGCATGTTGTTAGCATTTTTTAACATTGTTAACATGTTTTAGCACGTTGTTAACATAAATGAGTTACTTTTAGAATCGGTCTCAGAAGAACTGGAGGATTAATAATAAGCATAAATAGTAGATAAGTAATATAAATTGTAATATTATAAATAAGAACATTATAAAAACTGTTCTTGTCCTGAAATGTTGTTGTAGGTTAAATGCTCTTGCAGTCTTTTGGCTCATCCTTGTTCCCCCTCACCCCCCTCTTTTTTGAGCCTGTAAATGGTCTCATTCACTCTCTGAGCTTCCTGTCTTCACTGCTTTATTCAGGAATCTCATTCCTAATGCAAGTCTTGTGTGGACTCAATCAATTGCTGTTTCCCTTCGTAGGGGCTGAGCTCCGCTTTGTTCCTGACAGTTCACAGGGATGGAGGCTTGTCCCTATTTGTATTCTGGGTCCCAGGAGTTGCTGGATTGAACCAAGAGAGATTCTGCTTTGTGAGGACGTATCGAACAGTTTCCGCCTACAAACTCCTCTGAGAGGAAGTGGAGGGTTTGGGCTTGTTCCCGAGTCCCTGTCCACTTGATGTAGACCACATACTGCCTCTGCTGACGCTGCGCTAGATGTTTACTGTCAGAGTGTTTTCAAAACCCCCACTGCCAAGACCTCTAAACCTGGAATGCATAACTAACATCTGTCTGAATCATCTGAATCAGTGTCATCTATACATACACCAGCCCTTTTAAAAAATGCAGGTGGAACTGAATCCAATAATGATGTTTTATTATTAGTATTGACTCCATTCCTGGATGCTAAATGGTAACGCGATGCTCCAGTCAAAATAAATTCTAAAATATGTGAGATATTGACAGCTAGCCTGAAGATTTCTACAGTATGTATCCTGCACAAGGAAGTGTTTCATTATTCTGCAGGTTCATAATACACAAGTGGATTATCTTATGATAATCACAAGTAAAAGCTTAAGATAAATTATAAGATATGATCAAAATAATGTGGGGAAATTATGCTTTCTTAAGAATGCAATTTTTATTTTATTATCACCTGTATATTGCTCAGTGTAAGATGGACTTAAACATGCATCCTGTGTGTGTGTGTGTATGTGTGTACAGGCCTATATATCTGAAATTCATACCATTTGTAAGCCTTTGTAAGCAATTGTAGCATATGTAAAAGTACATATGTTCAGGAAACTATAAAGTGAACACTATAACTATGATTCTCTTGCATATTTGAACAAACACTCCACTGGAAAATTATTTTTTAGCATGGCAGCGCTGCCAGACACTGGGCGATCTGCCACAGAAACTCAATCTGACCAGCAGGACTCTGACCGCGCTCTTGTTTTATATGATTTTATATTACATTTGTATTCATGTCACACACTGCACTGTGAGGTAGAGCTAATCAGGGGAGGATAAAGCTAGTGTAGTGCAATTTGTCGCGTTCAGATTATGAGTTCCAGGCTGCACACACCTCTGTGGATGGCCACACAAACGCACAGCCAATTACAGCCGCTGGCGTCCGAGTGAATGAACGAACGCATGCAAACAGCCCTTGCAGTGCATTCACGCAGCTCTCGCAGAAGCCTGACCTTCAGGAGTCTAAGCCCAGCACTCTCGGCAGGATAATTAAATGCCCACGCCTGCCTCAACCCAATCAGTAGAGCCCAGATCAATGCACAGTTTTCAAAACAAACTAATTCACTAATGGTCTGACTTATTGTTCCAATTTACCTGGCCAGTGAATTATGGGCCCTCGAGGGGAGGAGACCAGGACGATCGATGAAGAGACAGAAACGCCTGCGAGCGGAACCGCTGCCGTGGATGGGTCATTTGGCCTGGGTGTTTCTGAGCGGGATGGCCGCTGTCGTAAAGCCAAGTAATTAACGCGCTCAGACCGACAGCTTGGCCGGTCAAGGTGTTGGGGAGGTTATTCCAGATAAATTAACCATGCTAGGCTAGTAGCGAATTCAATTAAACAAAAGCTAATTCAACTGTAATCCCTCTTCAGGTTCGCATACGTTATTTATTTTATTTTTTTAAAGGTGTCATATAATGCTACATGCACATTTACAAGTTGTTTGGACTGAAATGTGTGTTGGCAGTGTGTGTACACAACCACCCTATAATGATAAAAATCCAAGTGTTTTTTTTTTTTTTTTTTTTGTAATCTCGTTAAATGTTTTTCCCTTTCTCAAATCGAGTAATCTGACCATGTACCGTCACACAGTCGGAGGCCCCTCCCACGATTGTTTGATTGAGTGAGCCTTCATCAGTCCGAGATGCAGACAAGCATGACTTCTAAGTGATTGAGGTGTTTCTTTGTTAGATGTAATAATGAACATAGCAGTAGTCATTTACTCCCGACATCTGAGCAACTGAAATCGCAGAGGATTAACTTATGTTTGGATATAAATGGAATGCGCCCTTGATCTACGTGAATGTGTTTATGTTCGCGTGAATCATTCATGATCCAGCCTCACCTACAGAAGCAGTAAGTACAATGTATTTTAATGAATCATTGCAAATCACCTTTCCTAATAATGTTTCCTAATAAAGTTTTACTATGAATGTGGCTGAAGTAAACAGACACTCAGGGTAAAAAAAAAATCACTACCATTGAGAAATTTTAAACAAACTATGTTACGGACTTTTCATTAAGACCCTAAAGAATCATATCAACTTGTGGAAAATGGGCATTATTTCAAGTGAATCTGAGTTGTAATCAAATCGATTATTATTATTATTGTTGTTGTTATTTATTGTTGTGTCATCTATTTCAGATAAACCCGCCCATATTAGATATCAGATCCATTATGAACATTAACTAACAATTAACTAAAATGTATGGGAACATTTTATTTTAAGGACCAATTCTAATCAACTTGAAGCCCGGACAGCACTTGTACATCAGCAAGATGTCTTTTAAAGATCGCTCAACCTGGATAGCATCTGCTGTGTATAAGCACCGGATAGACATCTTTAAGATGTCAGTTTTACATGAATTCTAAATCATAAACATATTTTTTCTAAACATCTATTAGACATCTGATAGGAAACGTTCTATAGATGTATTCCAGGTAAGCAAACACCCTAAAAAAATGTGTCTTGCAGATGTAAATGCAGACGTCAACTACACATCTATGTGATGTAGATGTGCTATCAGGGAGCTTATGTGCATGCATATTACTGTTTAATAGTAATTTTAAAGCACATATTCATGCCTTATTCTGCATGACCATATTTTAGAACCCTTAATCTTACAACTACTTTACTAACTATTAATAAACATCGTAATTGCATCTGACTACTACAAAACATGTAAATATGAACTTTCCAGTAGGTCTTGAGAGCACCTTAAGCTGCAGTGGAGTCGAGAAGACTGGTTCTGTGAAAGTTGTAGTGGCTAAATGTAACGGTAAATGATTGTGTGTTTTATGGATGGCAGAACCTGCGTCTGTGCAATTGCTTTGCATTCCTTTCCGTTTGGATCAAGCAGGTGGAAGTTTCATGAAAACAAATGGCTGACGGAGGAAGGACAGGGATTCTTTTCTTTTTTTTTTCCATTTCTTGCCGATGGTGAACACCATGTGTCTCTTTTGTCAGCATGTTTACACAGATATGCTAATCGCTCGACTCCCGCGGTCATTTGTAAGCTCATACTGGGACGAGGCACTTAACATTCCACCCACTCGCCCTGTGGAGGAGAATCACGCGCTTCTCAAAACCAGTCTAGCAGGCTGTTTACACGTGACCATCTTTCCACAAGCTTCCCTCAGTTTGACCGACATGTGTGAATGTTAGAATATGCTCGAAGAACCTCTGACTATTTCAGCAGTGAAGGATAAATTAGCATTATATGTGTGCTCGAACATCTGTGACAGTCTGAGCATGAGTCCAGTTAACATTAATCACATAAATATGCACACTAGTCTTTGTGTGCATGAAGAGTGTACGTACTGTAAAAGCACATGTGAAAATGTTCTTTTAAAACTGATCTGTTCGCTTTGGTTGACTTACATGTCAGCTGCTGACGATACACTGGGCAAATTTCTGAGCGATTTTGCCAGGCAACTTTTTTTGAGCAATGTTGTTTGGGCACTTTGCCATTGAGATTGAAAAAAAAAAAAAAAAAAAGTTGTTCCATGTATCATCAGCCTTAGAGTTAGTAATTTTTTATAATATACTTGCATTTAATATAATATTACTTAATTAAAATGCCACTTAAAAGAACTTAAAGAAAGACTCTTTTATGACTGTTTCAACACTCTTATTTCAGTTTTAAAAACCACACAGTAGTTATATTTTAATAATCTGTTGCCAAAGAAGTACACTTATTTTGGTGTGTTAACAAGCATACTAAAGCACATGTTAATATCTTAATTTTAACTGTAGTGAGTTATCCAGTATTACATTTGAGGTTGATATGTAGCTTAACTTCTACTTCATCATTACATAAATATGCCATTACAAATGTATTTAAATGCATGCCATACATGTTTCAACAGAAGTGACATTAAAGTATATTTTAGTTCAGTGTGACCCTAAAACAGGTAGTAGTAATGGCTACGTCTTACTTTAGTACATGTCAGAGCTTCTATACTTTCAATTGAGTAAAATATTATAGTCAGTACTTCAAAATCTTGTAAAACGTGTCTGTACTTCTACTTGAGTAAAGGATGTGTGTACTTTTGTCAGCTCTGAAAGGTACATATTAGTACCTAAAGTGTACATATTAGTACAAAAGTGTACCTTTTGAAAAAGTATCACCCCAGTGACAGCTTTTGTACCTTTTTATTGTGAGAGTGTGTGATGGCGCATAATGCCTTGGTTTGCTCTTTGCAGGGTCACATTACCCTGTTGGACTAGTACAACCAGGCGGTTGTGTGTTATGCAGGTGTCTTAAATTGAACCAGGAGGGCATAGTTTATCACAGCAAATATTGGCTGGAAATTGCCCCGCTTATCAGAGTCTGAGATGGATGAGTCGTTTACTCCTGCCCTATAAAACTAGCTTTCAAGCCAGAAAGAGCAGCGCTGTCATCTCCGCTTGCCTTGTAATACGCTGGAATTTCACAAGATAACATTTGTTTCGTAGACTGTCCCGCTCAGCCAGCCGTGTATCACGACGGTGGCCTAAAAATATGACCGGAGAAAATGTTTGGCCAGCACTTTTCACTTGCTGACTTTCTTTGAAGCGACGCCATGTGGCCTCAACCTTCCATGACCGAAGTTTCCCGAGTCTGTGAGCTCATTTGTTACTAACAGCGGGCCGTGAACAGATGTAGATCTCTCGCGGGACAGGACCTCTGGTGTGTCACAAAGAGGAGCTTCGATCCGGCTGCTACTTTATTTTCATCCCAAGTTTTTTTGTGACCTAATTTTCACATGGGATGCTGTTTATCCTTCATTTCGCTTCCCTCCCAGGCTCAGACGTGTCTCAATGTGTGGCTCAATCCCTCCTGCTTAAACCGGACCTTTAATACATGCTCAACTGGCCCATTGTTCTTATTTAAGCATGATTGTGAGGGAAACGAGCGGATGAGAGCAGAGCAGCACGCTCCATAAATCAGAGCTCCTCTGGGACGGCAGGCAGATGGTAGCGTAAGCGCAGGCCGCTCGCCACAGATCTACACCTTTAGGTGAAATATGCCACACTTACATCCTGGCAGATTTCATGAATATACATGAAGCAAGCTAGTGGTTTGATTTAATTTAACTCGCACAGCTTCCAAATCTGCATGAAAGTGGCAAAAAAGCATATGTTGGAGTTATACAAGCATTAATAGCTCATTTTTAAGACCGTCAGCCTTAATATATTCTCTCCTCCAAGATTGTCTACTTACATTTAATAATTTGGTACAATGCGTAATTGTGTACATACATATTTTTACATTGTGCTTGCATTTATAGATACCTTTCTGTAATTAATTTCTGTAGTTACATCTATAAATGCATTGTTGACCCTATCTTTACCATTTAACCCACACTAAAATTAATCAGACAACCAAACCAGTCCCTAACCTTAACCCCACCTCAATAGAAGCAAAAGTAAATTGCAATGCAACATGAACACAAATGCGTACATTGTACCAAACAATTATTCATGTTGATATAAATACTTAGACATCTTATATAAAGAGGGAGGGTAAAGTGTAAGTTGTAGAGATGCTTTACTCACAACTTCATCCACTAGTTCACTTTAAATGAACCTGCAGTTTGAACAATACATCTTTAAAAGCACAAGCATTCAATGTAATAAAAAACTCCAATACCATTATGCCATTAATTGCCTTTTAAAAGTTAAATGGGTATTTATAAAAGAATACAGAAGAAACTGTGTCTCATTTGTGCAGGTAAATAGAAACATTTATAAAAAAGATTAAAGCAAAATCATGTCTTCTGATTGGACTATGATTAACTATTGATTATAATTAACTCATTATTTTCTCTGATAATTAACATTTTGCCAGAAATGCTGTCAATAGAGCTGCACTTTGAATCTGGAACACTGCAACATAATGTTCAGTTATATTTGCGAGTCCAGGAATCTCCAGTAGACAAGTTCACTGGATTGATCTACTATTGATTATGTTGTTTGTTCAGGCTCAGCATAATTAAAGTCCTCAAAGTAACTATTTTTTATTATTCTTTTTTTTTTTTTTTTGTTCACTCTTCCAGAGCATCTGGATGTAGTAGTTCAGCACCGCAGTTAGCCTGGTGTCAAGAGCTCCCGTGGTAATAATAATCAAATCTTCTTCAGATGAGGACAAATATGATTATGAAGACAGCTTAGCTTTGCTTCATGGCAGATATAAACACTAAACGCCGATAAAAGGACCAGGAATGTAAAGAGTCATCTCAGCTTTGACAAGGTCAATAGCACAGTGATAAAGGTTGACGACACTAGACTTGACAGAGGAAGCAGATTTACCAAATGAAGCAAGTATTTCATGCTCCACTGGCCCACATTTTCACTACTAGATCACACATGATTGCTCAGACTGTAAATGAATCAAACCCGCATCTTCCATATCAGGGCTCATATGTCCATATGTAATGTATACAGTATACGAGCAGCATCCAGTCTAAATCATGTCACAAGAGTCTCGAGTCAATTACAAGAAAGGGCCTTATTATATCTGTTCTCTGGGTCAAAAATCAAATACACTTCCAGTCAACCGTTTAGACACACTTTACTGAATTTATGTCATCATTAATAAGACTTCTGCTCACATTCTTAAAACTAGCATTGTAGGCAAATATTAATTTGGCCTGAAAGCAATGCAATAGATTTACAAGCTGGGCCCAGTTTCCCGATAACGCTCACTCTTAGCGCGCTAAGAAGACCTCGAAAGATATATCTTACCAAAGTTGTTTATGTTCCTAAGTGTGTTCCCCAAAGTGTCCCTTAGGAAGTTTCTTAGCACGCTGCCTCTTACGTCCGACGTTACAAGAGCGCTGTCCAAAGTGAGGGTGCTGAATTAGTTGGCATCGATTGCTCATGAATCGATTTTCCACTTCATGCGAAGGTACAATACAGCGTTAAGAAAGACAACATGTTCTATGCAAATGAAACATTCCTCAAATTATTACAGTAACATTAATTTTAACATAGTTTAAGTTATCAGTAGAATGTAGACTATAAATTAAATTATCAAATGGTCAGTAATATGTTCATAGGATATGTTTTGACGGTTAGACGAACCGAGTATCCCTCGCTAATCATCCACCCTCCTTATCCCATTGTGCCACTTGTATCGCATCTTGACAATTGTTGATTGCAATTGGTTTATGTTTTTAATAAAAAGCAACCTATCTACAATGAACAGAGAGAGAGAGCTAGATACAAAATATGGTAGGGAAGCAATGTAAAAAAGGGCACCAAGCCTCTCGTCAGGGGAACTTGAAGTTTTGCTGGACCTTGCCACCAGGTCGGAGATCAGACTCCTATGGTCCACTATAACCTGCACGTTTATGGCTGCGTATCCCTTTCGCGATATGTACGCCTGATAAATCACTGATGGATTGGCGATAGGGATGAGTGTGCCATCCACCAGGATGAAATCCCCGGCATGGCGCAGAAGGGCGTTGGTGACAGTGTGGACGCACCTCCACACCGAGGTCTTGATTAGGCCGTAGCCCTCTCCCACGACCTCGATGAAGCTCTCTGTAGCAAAAAAAAAAAATAAAAAAATGTAGCGCTGGGCTTCGGGGCTTAAGGTAAAATTCGGCCGCGTTTGCGAAGGTCTAGTAGGTTCCGAGAAGGTCAAGTAGCAGGTCTGAGAAGGTCAAGTAGCTCCATAATGAGTTGCCTTGGGAGGGGAATTTTTATTTTTTTTTATATGGCCATGTCAGGCAAAATGTCAAAAGGGTTTAAGTTTTGCCAAATTAAAAAATTGACATGGACTAAACGGCTCCGCGTCCGGCTCCGTCTTTGATTCAATACAAGGACACATTGGATCGCTGCTATGGTCCCTTGGACACAACCATGATTACCCATTTATAGATCTTAGTCATTTAGAGCCAAATTGTTTGCCAGTTTTTAATTATAAAAAAAAAAAAACTGATTGTAAATTTGCTTTAATTACATTACGAAAAAGCCTAATTACCACCATATTAGTTCTGATACCACATAAAGTCAACTTCATAAATAGACCTGTATCCATTGCGAACATAATTTATTATGAGTCTTAAAAAATAACATAAAATCATTGTTGAGCCACAACATTATCAACATACCATAGTTTGTACTTCGCTGCGCTGATTTCTAAAGACTGCAGTACAGTAGCGTCTTGAGCTCAAACAACGCTAACAGAGAGCTTACGAATGGTCCGGACCAACCTTACGAAAGTATGACTTACAGAAGATATACTTAGTGTACGAACGTGTCGGGAATCGTGCCACAAGGTTAAGAGAGAGGTTAAGGAATAGGTTAAGAACTACTTAGCGATAAGAACGTTTTGGGGAACCGGGCCCTGTTAAATAAAACCAGGAATAAAAGGAATGAATGAATAAATTAACATTATGCACAAATATTAGATTGAAACAGATAGGTTTTAATTCGATATAAATAATTAATGTATCTAATTACAAATAAATAAGGCAATGTTTTAGTTATTACATATAGCAATAACATAATTATATAGAATATTACTGTTATACATGTTGTAATAACAGAAAATTGTGCATAATTAAAAGTAACTAAACATAATCCTAACCAAAACATATTTTTATATTTTATTATTATCAGTATTATTATATAATTATAATTTTTATGAATGAAATTAACTGCAAATAAATTAAATAATTTTAATTATTAATCTTATTAATAAAGGGCACATTAAATAGATCAAAACTGACAGTAAAAGCATGTATAATGTTACAAAATATTTATATTTCCAATAAATAATGTTCTTTTGAATTTTCTATTCATGAAAATATCCTGAAAAATAAAATGTATAATATTTTCTCAAAAATATGAAGCTGCACAACTGCTTTCAACATGGCTAATAAATAGAAATGTATCTTGTGCAGAAAATCAGCATATTAGAATGATTTCTGAAGGATCAGGTGACACTGAAAACTGGAGATATGATGCTGAAAATTCAGTCATAGTTCAGTAACATTTAAGACTTTACCTCATCATCCAACTTTGGCACGGCTGAGAGCCACAATGATTGCAGTTTAGATTTTTCCAGCATTGATTTATAATACACAGATTCAAAGCACGCCACTCGCATTGACATACTTTAAAAGTTTTGCTCCAGTGCAGCCTAAAATAGAGGCGCGTGACCCCTGCACCACTGAACACCGAGTCTCCATGCACTCCCCGGAGCCTAATCATCTTCATAAAGCCCTCTAGAGAGAATCAAAGACACACACTCATTTAAAGAGCCGTGCAATCAGTCCTAACGACAGAGATATCAGTAATGCCACTCATCACAGGACACATTTAATGCCTGGAGGTTTACTCGTGATGTTTTATAGATACTGAAATGGAAAAACGCTGAATTATTAAAGTGCTGCAGGAGAATGATATTGTAAACTCAACGCAAATGCAACGAGAGCAGCATTTACTCTATAAATATTTATTAGCTATAATAAATGGTCATACATTGACCCCTAGATCCCATGGGCTGTGATCCAAAAGCTTTATTAAAATTAACACACTTCTGGTGCGAAACTGAATGCTGTAAGCTTAATATTACGATTTAGAAAACACAAACACAGTCATGATCCGATTTGAGGATAGAGGCAATAATGAGTTTCTGACATAATGCTGAGCATCTTAAACCACTTGAGCTAAAGGGTCATAACTAGATTTGCATTTCCAGGCAATTTAAAGTTGAAGATTCAATGTTCTTGTGCACTTTCAGGCTGAATAACTGAAATCTTTTTCTGGTTCTTGTTGTCTGCGGTAAAGTCAGCGATAACCTCCGCTGAGCTCACCATATCATAAAACGGACCACGTTGATTTGATAGTTTATGATCTGAAAATAGATGTATGTCTGGGTGTGTGTGTGTGTGGAATCAACCACACACACCACACATAACATAAGCACCAAGCACAGCCCAAACCTCTCGTCCGGATACACGATCATACGCCAAAGCCACTCAATTCACACTTTCAGGCCCAAAGCAAGCACACTAACCCAGATTTAAAAATATAAATGGAATTAAAACTTTGTAATGACTTCTTAATTCAGTATTAGAGATGATGAAAGAGAAAAATGTCATTTGTTGATAACTACGATCTTTGCTGAATCTCAAAGGAACAAGATTTTTTTTCTCCAAAATCAAAGGACAACTAATTTTGCCTGAAGAATGAATGAAGCCTGTTTTTAGGACCGTTGCATTATTTTCATGACAAATGTCTCGTTCTCATTTCTCAGTTATTTTCCATGAATTAAATGCTGTACCTCCGCTAAAGTCAATCCATAGGAACAAACCATATTCATGTGTGTGTGTGTGTGTGTGTGTTGTTATATCTCCTCCATTTCAGTATGAAACACTTACTTTCCACAATCCAAACAAGAACCATTGGATTAAATAAAGTCCCAATCTGTGATTCAACAATAAGGTAGTAAAGTTGGTCACGATACCCATTTCTTTTCATATGTAAGATGACCGTAATAAAGCTTGGGTAGTTTCTCTATAAAGCTGCTGTTGGTTCACTAGCTAATACTCAGCTTGTACAACTTGGCACGTTAACTCTGGCTAAACAACATTTGTCAAGTAAGCATGTCTATAAGTCCCATATTATCTCATATATTATCTCTGACATCTCAATATAAAAGTCCACTTGATTCATCAGGTATTTACATACACCATTATGTTATTAAGAAAATGGTGTGTGAAGCTGTTTTTGCCTGCACTGCTGTATGTTTCCTTTCATTATATTGTCTCTGCTCTTCTCCAAATCTGGATTCGGATGATGGCGATGTATAGCGTCACTCGGGGTGTTCTGCGCCGTCAGAGTCTCTCCATGCTTTTACTCCAGCGCTCCTTCACTCCCATGACCCTCTCGTTCTTCATTTCTCAAACCATCTGGAAAGGCCAAAGGGAGAGCCCTGTGCAATTTCCTTCTTCTAATAGGTGCTTCCAATACCCACTTCCATAGTCCTGAGAAGTGACAAGATTAAAGAATAGCTGCTCCATTCGACAAAGAGGCAGGGGCAGAAACAGAGGGCAAAAATACTCTTGGTAATTATGGGGAAATCAAACACACTGTCACAGTCGCAGCTCAGCCGGGGCTCTCACGTCACTGCTTCGGTCCCAGTGGATCAAATCGAAAGCTTTTTACTTCTCTCTCTGCCTCTGTTCTCTCTTTCTGAGCTGATATTGCACTTTAGTTTAGAAAAACAGACTAACAACATTCTCTGAATCTTCGGCCTCCTCCACTTTGAAGCTTGTCTGTGAACGGCTTAAAAGCACCAGAACTACAATGGAGCAATATTGAGGGCTCATCCGAAGGCCAGATGAAGAGAGAATATTAACTAGCCTGAGGCCAAGGCAATATATTATACAAGGAGACTCTACAAAATCGGCCCTTTTTGTGATCCTTCATTATTTCGGGATATTTCTTGCAGGCATGGAATAGATCACCTAAACATCTATATTATATCATCATTTACAAACTCTAGTGTGCAGCCCTTTTTGAAAAATAAAATAAAAATAAAATAAGAATATCTGAGCTTCTGTTTTCAATGTCAGGGTTTGTGAATCATACTGCCAGTCCTTAAAAATGACAAATAAAGCCTTTGATTAGACATATCCTGTAAAAGGGCATATTGCAGTAATGACCATGCACGCTATTTCTATCATAGACTCTTTGATAGGCCTTAAATTAATAATATGTACCTAATTATGTGAATATTCCAGATCCTTTGAACGCACGTTAGCTAGGGTGACCATATGCGCTGTTCATACGGGACACGTCCCAGCCAGGATTTTAATAATGCCTAAAACATCCAGAGCAGTTTATCCCATAACATGCGGGTATTGTACATAATCGACCAATCGAGGGGCTGCGTGTGAGAAGGTGAGATCTAGATGGAATGATCAAAGCGATGCAAATATGCGCACATGTTTGTTCGTTCGATTGATTTGAAGCGTCGCTGCACACAAATCCAAAAAGCCCAAAGTACGCCACAATGCTTCAAGTCAAACAAATGAACAAACACGTGAAAGCGATTCGGAAGCATACGGATATATATTTATAGCTCTCATGAATCTTACACAACGATCAACCTGCACAGTGCAAATAGCCAAAACCTGGATATTTTAGGCAATATTTAATTCCTGGCTTGGACGTGTCCCGTATGAACGGAGCATATGGTCACCCTAATGGTAGCATTTCCATCAACAGTTTAGAGGCTGAATGAATATACAAATTCACTGACAGTAGGCGATGCTTATGGAAGAGCAGAACATTTTATTACATTGGCTGTTGTATGTATAACATACATTTGGAAATTAAATGAAATGGCCATTGAGTGGCACTAAAAGGTTACTGCTTTCAATTAAAAATAACATATCGCCAAAACAGGAGATAAAAACACTTTTACTGACACATTTATTTTATCTTGCATCTATTTCTTCTAAGTCTTTAAGCTCTTTTATCGTGACTTGTGTTTGACGGGACTCATATTCAAGTGCTTTACATTTCTTTTTTACATTATTTTGGAGCTTAACAATATAAATCATCATCTGCTTTCAGTGTATGGGCAACAGAAGCTCAGACATAATATCTCATTATATAAATATTAAGATATTAAGCAATATCTGCCAAATATCTCATTTCACAGAGGAAAGCAAATGGTGGCAGAATTATCATTTTTGGGTGAACTAATCAATTACATACAGGCTGAGTGTGGCAAAGATTACCTTTCGTTGTTCTTTCTCTAAAACATCTCTCTTGGAGACGACCACTGGCACTGGTGCAGACCAAAAAAAAAAAAAAAAACAGTGCTTTATTGCTTTTATCTTTTCTCTTTTCTTGAGTGGTTTCCAATAACAGTTTGCATCTCATTGACCTCTGATTCAGGAAAAACTACTCTTAAGACTCAATTATAAGTCTTGCTCGCTTTAAAAAAAATGTAAATCTCGGTAGAAGGTGCTGTCAGTCACAGTGTAATTGCAGGTAGCAAGTGGATCTGGGGTTTTTTGTGGAGAGGATACTTGATGCTGCTTTATTATGCTGAGTCATGGCTGTTCTCCCTGGTACATTAAACAGTCTCCAACCAGCTTGGCAGGGAAATAATAGAGCCAAGAGGAAACCGTTACCATTTAGATGTAGAGATTTCTGATTGCAAGTTATCAAAGTGGTATTGAGTTTCTCATGAGTGTTAAACGTATGAGTGTTGGTCACCTGAGTATATGACACTGACAATTATACAGCTTGCAATTATTTGGCACTGTTTCCAAGCTATAAATAATGCAATAAAACACAATGCAGACCATAAAAACCCTTGTAAAAAAAAAAAAAAAAAAAAATTTGCTTAATTGCATTAAAATTTGTGTTTTGTTATTTCGTAATTGTAGTTTTATAATTCATTTGCAATTGCTTAGTTCATTCATTTCTATATCTAATTCCTGCCTTTATCACTCATATACAGTGAAAGTGACGAGACATACAGCCAAGTATGGTGACTCATACTCAGAGTTTGTGCTCTGTATTTAACCCATCCAACGTGCACACACACAGCAGTGCACACACACCCGGAGCAGTGGGCAGCCATATATGCTGCGGAGTCCGGGGAGCAGTTGGGGGTTCAGTGCCTTGCTCAAGGACACCTCAGTCATAGTATTGAGGGTGGAGAGAGCCCTGTACATTCACTCCACCTAGCTACAATTCCTGCCAGTCCAAGACTCAAACTCACAACCTTTGGATTACAAGTCCAAATCTCTGACCATGGGCCCTATCTTGCACCCAGCGCAATTGACTTTGTACACCGAAGCATGTGTCATTCCTATTTTGCACCTGCGCAAAGCGCGCTTTTCCCTCCACAGAAGCACGTCGCTAAACTAGTGAATGAACTTGCGCTCCCTGGGCGGTTCAGTGCAAAAAAGGAGGCGTGTTCCGGCGCAAACAATCCCTGGTGCTATTTTGCTGTTCCATTAAACAATTGCGCCACTGACCAGAAAAAACCTAGTCTAAAGTCAGTGGCGCGTTGCGCGTTGTTCATTATGCTATTTTAAGGGCGCATGCTTGACCATAATGTATAGCGTGCACAACGCGCATACACTTTGCTCATGTAATCTACACAGATGCAACAGTTATTTTTGCAAATCATAAATTGTTACACTAAAAAAATATTAACACATGAGATGACGGAAATCATTGTGGTGTGCCACGAAGATGTGAAAAAATAGGCATAAATCTAGCTTACAAATTATTCAGGCTAATTGTAGTAATTAAGGATCAGACCTGTTTGAGGTCATATATGTATATAAGGACATCTGACAAATTGGTTTGTCCGTCAAGAACCAGGAAAAAAAAATCGATGAAACAATTGTGGCTATTTCCTCCCACGCCTGTTTAACCGACGCTATTTTGGGTGGGTTTCTCCCATCCCCATACAACACAACTTCTCTGTCTTTCACTGCTCTTACAAGAACATCAGTCTCCTCGGCTGTGAACCGCTCCTGGCGTGCGCCTGGTAAATACGCCATAATAATAGCAATCCATAATGGAACTTGCGCACCTGCTTTTAAAGGGAATGTTGGATGACGCTCTGATTGGTTTATTTCACGTTACGCCCAAACCACACCTATGAATAATGAAGCTACTTCAGACCAACCCATTTTAGATTTGCGCCGGGCGCAAGAGCCATTTATCCCGCCGGGAAAATAGCAACAGCGCCGAGACCCGCCCACAAACTTAATTGCGCTTCGCGCTTTGACACTTGCGTTTCAGATCGTTAAAATAGGGCCCCATAAGTCCACGACTTTTACAAATATGTACTTCAAAAGGTTTCTCTTCTCATTCTCTTCAAGTCTCTTCATATCAAATCTCTGTACCAAAAGCTGCATCATTCAGTAACTCTAAATCTTTGGAAGAGACTCAAGGAAGAGTAACTTTATATGAAGACCAGTTAGTCTTGTCAAAGATGGAGGGAAGGCTTACACAATTGGATTTACACAAGTATCCGCATTCACTAATCCATTAATTCTACAGCATTACTGTAGCAAAGACGCATGTGTGTGATGTCTGCTCATGCCCTTTCGTCTTGCAGCTCGCTGGCAGCCATTCTCCACTCCAGTTGGGGAAAAGCACTGACGCTGAGGTGAAGTCAAGCCAACTGGCAAACTACATCTACCTCTTCTCCCCCACAGGTTGCCATTGTTTATTAATAATCCCAGCGGTCTCCATTGGCAGCGGTGTGGTTGAAGCAGCTGGTGGGCCTCAGTCGAGCACGAGTGTTTCCCCCACCATGTAAGCAGTCGGGAGCCGCGGCGCAGCATTACATTCAGCCCTTTCATTACATAATTGTATGAATTATGGAGGTTAATCGCTGCAATTGACCATGGCTTTTAATAACTTATGAAGATCAGGCAAAAACAGTCACCGGGCACCCGGTCGCCCATGAAGGGCCGTGCACTTCCTTTCTTAGAACCATGTAATCAGCATTTAAATGGGTCTTGACATGGGTTTTTAAGTGTCTTCCTTGGGGTTTAGTTGTAATGTTATTACAACAGTCACATAGTCACAAAAATTATGATTTTTAATCATCTTCCTGCCCCTGTGTCTGAAATGATGAAGGGGTGGCTCCTTTAAGGCGTGTTAGTAAATGTCAGTAAATTGCATGAGAAAAAGTCTTACCCCCCCCCCCCCCCCCCCCCACCCCCCGGTAACCCACATGAGTTTCTGTTTTAGAAACATAGTCTTTGTCATTTACAGACACATCATTATGTAATTATAGGTAACACGAGTTGTTTATGTATAATGCATTATAAAATGATTTTGAATGCACTATTTGTGTCTTGCAATGCACCTTAGAATGCATTGTATCATCTCATAAATCATTTTAACCACAGTGATAATACATTTCAGTACTTATCTATTAATTGTTAAGCCTTTAGATAATACATATGAAAAACAACAAATGCCCACTGTAACAAGGAATCTGGAAATTGTATAATGCATTTATGATGCAAAGTAACAATTAGTGTCAACAAAAAGATCATAATAATAATCCACAAGAAGCCAAAGTAGGATCAATTTAGTCAACATTTAAATAATGAATAGCTCAATTAAAATATCTTGTTGGTGCAAGTCACATTAGTGTCAAACTACTGTATCTTTAATTTAAACGTATTTTCTGGCATCTCAGAGTTAATAAGATGGATAAGGGTTTAGGGTTTATAAGATTGTTGATGCTTTTTAAAGAAGTAACTTTTGCTCACCAAGGCTTTTATTTGATCAATATAGTAAAATTTAATGTATTATTTTATCCATGTAAAACAGTTGTGCTGCTTCATATTTTTGTATTAACCCTGATACATTATATGTTTAATGATTCTTTGAATATAAAGTTCAAAAGAAAATAATGTTATTTGAAATACAAAAGAAAATTGCATATGTCTTCACTGGCAATTTTTTGATTAATTTAATACATCTTTAATGAATAAAAGTATAAATGTCTTAAAAAATGTACTGACCTCAGTCATTTGAACAGAAGTGTATATGTTGCATGTAAGAAATGGTATTTTGTAAGAATACATG
The DNA here is from genome assembly GCF_023724105.1 of Carassius gibelio. Classification (NCBI taxonomy): domain Eukaryota; kingdom Metazoa; phylum Chordata; class Actinopteri; order Cypriniformes; family Cyprinidae; genus Carassius; species Carassius gibelio. Next base: position 4,842,953 of record NC_068375.1, on the reverse strand, counting down.
ACTGTTTTTGAACAGTCGCCAATAACAAAAGATGCTTTTCAACAACATATGATGCCTTCAACCAAATAACTGTCCAATTCTAACTAGCTATGAACAGAGATGTATAGTAACGAAGTAGAACTACTTCGCTACTGTACTTAAGTACTAAAAGGCGGTATCTGTACTTTTCTAGAGTATTATTTTTTTCTCCTACTTCCACTTTTACTTCGGTACATATTTTCGCTGAGTTTAATACTTTTACTCCGATATTTTTTTTATGTGCGGCATCGTTACTCGTTACAATTATAATAATGTTACGAATCATTCCATTACAAACCACTGCCAGAACTGTAGATGGCAGGTTTGATGAAGCTGGCACTGAGCGAATCAAGCGACACTGCGCGTGCTGACTGAACTGCTGTGAAGAGAGAGATGAACACCGAGCCGAGCCAGATAATGACTCGTTCACGAGTCAAGAACCGGTTGCATCGGTTTTCGGATGACCAGTAACGTTAGTTCTTTCTGACAGTTAGATTCAATAAACCAGTTGAAGAAAACAGTTCACCGATTCTTTTGCGCTCGATGCAATGGCGTCATTGGCGTTGACTGCACATGGGCTCATAACATTAACACAGAATCAGTTCAGAATCAATCACCAAAAGAAAACAGTTCGGTTCCAGACGCTCTGTGTGTCGGTTTGCTTCACGCTAAATCACACATGCGCAGTATCATCAGCTCCTCGGTTCACGAATCGGACGCGTCTGACACAAACGGTTCTTGACTCGTGAACGAGTCATTATCTGGCTCGGCTCGGTGTTCATCTTCAGTTCTCTCTTCACATCAGTTCAGTCAGTGTACTGTTTGAGTCAATGAATTACTCCGGGATATTGGTTTGTTTTAACTCCGAGGGAGTGTCAGACACATTAAACAAGTTAACGTCTTAATTCATCTGTGGATTAATGCGTATTGGAGACGCGAACTGTTTAAAACGATTCAGTTCGATTTGGTGAACTGTTTCAAAAAGATCCGGTTACATCGAATGATTCGTTCGCGAACCGGATATCACAAACTGCTTTGTTTTTAACTGTCTTAAAACAGACACGGAAGAGAAGACAATGCTGAATAAAGTCATAGTTTTTGCTATTTTTGGACCAAAATGTATTTTCGATGCTTCAAAAAATTCTAAATGACCCTCTGAGGTCTTATGGGTTTGAAACAACATGAGAGTAAGTTATTAATGACATCATTTTGCAAATTGGGCTAACTAACCCTAGTAACCGTTTTTTGTTTACAAGAAGTTACAGTCAAAGGAATTGTGATTGTCCTTTAGGTTAATCATTTGAAATAGTAAAAACAATATGTTCAAACTTTTGACTACTTTCTTTAATAGCTACATAACACAATACTTCTACTTTTACTTTCAGTACTTGAGTAGTAAATTTTAAAATAGACTACTTGCAATACTTAAGTACAAAAAATGTTGAATACTTTAGTACTTCTACTTAAGTGTGGTGCTTAAAGAGCACTTCTACTTCTACTCAAGTCACTTTTTTGATAGAGCACTTGTACTTTTACTCAAGTATGGTTCTCTAGTACTTTATACATCTCTGGCTATGAATGAATGAATGGACCAGAACTAACAAAGAAAAATATGCAGTGCTGTTTGGTGTTGTGTGTGGAGCTCGGCTGGACGGACACTGACGGTTAGTATGGGATTAGAATCCCGCCAAATGTATTGCAGCCATGGATCGAAAAATAATAAGCAAAGATCAAATATTTAAAAATATGTGTAAAATAATAACGCACAAAACCGAAAAACATTTTTTTTTTTTTTTAAATAACAAACAGCGCAGTCATGGATCAAAAAATAATAAGCGTAAATCAAAAATGTAAACACATTTTAAATTATATTGCACAAAACTAAAACATGAATTCAAAATTTGTCCAAATCTCAAACAAAATCAGGTTTCCTGCTCATATGTTATTTATTTGAGTGCTTGTGGTCTTTTCCCCTTTGCTCTTGTTTCCAGGTTCTGCGCTTGCGTCTTTAAAAGTTGCAGTTTGAGTTTCATGTCAATCAGGGCAGGCTTCAGCGTCACCATTGGCCCGCAAGTTCTAGATTGACAGCTGCTCCTTTAGCCAATCAGTCCAATGCTGTGACTTTATCTAAAACCCCACAGCATTAACAGCTTACTTTCTTTTCATAACACTGTCCTCTAGTTTAGTCTATAGTGTCGTTTGACTCATAATTGCACAAATCAGATCAACTCTTCAAAGAACGGTGCATATACTTCCTCCAGCTTTGCTGAGAGACTTATTTCAGAGACGTTATTAAATGATATGAAACAGAGGACAGAAGATGCACAGCAGTCAGATTGGGTACTTTCATAACAGCTAATATACTTAATAGCTTAATCAAAAACTCCCTATGCCCAGAACAATCTAGTTACAATTCTCACAGGCAGCTGAAATATGAACGGAAACATTTTAGATAAAATTATTCTTCACAGTGTCACAGGAAAATTTTACATCGAATGCAATCATCCAGTGCAACATCAGTGAAAATACACTTGTGCTGTCAAAGAAATGATGAAGGCAGTTATAAAGATGGAGAAGTAAGGTTAATGATATAAACAAACAATAAACTAAATGTAAATATTGATGGTTGATTGAAAAGGTACTGGAATTGTAAAAGCAAACATAACTCAAATATGAATGCAAAACAACCTAATATAAAATTATAATCATGATCTATTTAAGTTTTTAAACATGAACGTTAAACTGCATAGAAATCACATTGAACAGAATAAAACTTGAATGTCAAATTAAGTAAATAATTTAAACAAAATAAAATAAAAAAAATAAAAAAATAACAGCACTAATCATGTTTACTTCATTCACAGCAAAAATGAATACTATTTTTAGTATTTGTTTTATATATTATATAATAAATAAATATTGACACACACAAACAAACAACCATGTTGGTGTAATACTAACTGATATAAAATAATAATCATGTCGTTTCAAGTATATAAATAAAACAAAACAAAACAAATAAAATAAAATAAAATAAAATAAAATAAAATAAAATAAAATAAAATAAAATAAAATAAAATAAAATAGCCTTTATGAACTGCTAGCTTTTCTTACAGAAATACACTGAACTGAATAAAACAGTCAAATTAGGTTAATTACATAAATACAAATACATTTTAAATTAATATATTTAATCATGTGATATGAACAAAACTAATCATATTTAATGTCACTGTTCTATTCATCCATCCATCCATTCTCTTTTTCTTTCTTTCTTTCTTTCTTTCTTTCTTTCTTTCTTTCTTTCTTTCTTTCTTTTAATTACATAGGAGCTTTACTTGCATGCCTGAAATGACAGCTTTCCCAAGATGGCCACCAAATGAAATCTGTTTTTGCAGCTCACAATATTGCTCCCTATGTAGAGCATCTCCAATCTCCCTTTTATGAGGTTATGTTTCTTTAGTCCACTCTGAAGGCATTAGGACTTCTGGACTGATCTCTATTGTACTAAGATATCTTATGCCCATGAAGTCAATCAATTTGACATGCATTTATGCTGAGCTTAAAGGCATAAGTAGTGTATCTACAGTACAGCAATAGCCATTCAAAACGTCAATGATGAAACATATCCTCTAATTATGTGGAAAATCTGCCAAGACGACTGATCATGTCTCTGGAGAATCTCTCTGCATATTTGACCCATAAATGTTTGATTTGGGGTCTATATTAACACAACAAGGCTGAGATGAATTCTGCAGGTTGGATCAATTGATCCGGCTGATATTCATTTAGTGATTTTATATTAGCATAGAAGGATTATTATCAGCGGGCTAATTTTAGCAGCTAGCTCATTTCTGTTAACACAAGGTGTTCTGAGATTACTCAAATCACTGAAACCCAGAGATCGACTTTTTACTGTGCTTCGCAATTACCATATCCCAGAGAGAGAAGTGCTGGCATTATCTGCTTAAAGTCTTGAATTAATCAGAACACCAGAGACGTTCTTGCCTCTGTGATGCTGTAATGACATGTGCTGGGCTAGTCGGGAGTTGTGATGTGTCTTTCCCAATAAAAAAGAGGACTTAGGACTGGCAAACATAATGTGCATATGCACAGCTTATCATCATGCAATCATATAATTAGTATTTAGTCATGTTTTGTCTTGCATAACTATTGGACCGTTTTAAAATAAGGAATAGTTTACCTAAAAATATTCATTCTCATGTCTTAAAAGAACTTAAACTTAAAAGAAGTTATGTTGAGAATGTTTTTTTTTTTTTTTTTGGCATTGACAAAAAGTTCAATGTGCAATGTGCAAAACTGATTGGTTAATGTTCTTCAATAATATCTTCTCTTAAGTGACATCATTGACATCACCGCGGCAGAGTAACCCAGTAACTTTGTGATTCTTCATAGACATAAACAGAGAGAAGTAGTTCCGGCTACAATGTTCTTCGACAAGACGCAAGCATTGTATATATACGTCAACGCATTAAATGATAAATGCCGACAATTATTTTATCGTGCGTTAATGCAGTTTTTTTATTATTATGAAAGTCCGTTGCTCACTGGCTCTGAATACACAAGCCTACAGACAAATCATGAGTCATAGGACAGGATGCTTTCGATCAAATTATTTAGGCTAAGCATCAGCATTCACAAACCACTGTCCACTGTTATTTTTAATAGAAAAGATTGCAACGAGTTCGTAATCATGACTTTATAAGTTGGAAATAGGAACTTTCCGATAGCACGTGAAGACGTGCTCTCACTCAACACAGTGGAGAGAATGGTTTTGTTAACTTTGTGGTTTATTATTTTGAGTCTTATGGGATGCGGTAATACACGGCCCTCTCACAATATATTGCTTTACAGATCTATCACTTTTGCTGCTCAGAAATATTCAAGCAATAATGCAGCACGTATCAGAAGATCTGTGCTCCAGCGCGGTTAGAGCTCACACTCACTGATCTATATTAGGGGTGTCCCCGACTGAGGATTTTCATAGTCGAATCAGAATTTTTTAATCTTGCTGATATTCGACTGATGGTCGAATCATATGTTTGGGGGCGGGACAAAATACATTGAGTCAAGTCAGACATTCGACAGCCATAATTAATGATGTTAACACACAGGGAAAATGTGTAACAAATGTCTCACAAATAAAAAACGGGGTAAATAAAGTTTTTTATGTTTTGATTAAAAGATAGTTAACACTAAACGTCAGCAAAACCCTAACCATTCACAATTTTTACAATAGCATTCTCATTATAACGCCTATATGACAGTAGTTATTAATGTTCTGCATTTCTGTTTTGAGCTGTGCGCGCTGAAGATGACCAGTAGAGTGAACATTTGATAGCACGTTTTTAATCAATGGGATTAAACTCATAATTTAATGTAGACTATGCTTTGTTATTTAGACAACATAACATTAATATTAAGAATTAATAAATATATATATATATATATATATATATATATATATATATATATATATATATATATATATATATATACATATATATATATATATATACATACATACATACATACATACATACATATATATATATATATATATATATATATATATATATATATATATATATATATACATATATGTGCTGCTCTGAATGCAAACTCCTTTTGTGGACGTGTTCTTCACAAAACAATGTGCAGAAACATGGCAGGTAAACTCTAAAGATTCACAGTGTTTTATTATAATGGTGTTCTCATTATAATGGTATGGGTGTGACAGTCCAGTAATAGTTATTAATATTCTGCATTTTAGTTTGTCCTGCTTGCGCTGTGCGCTGAAGAGATATCACCGTAGTACTACAATGAAGCGCTTGATTTAAAACCAAATGCATCTTATGTCAGGTAAATAATATATCCACAATATATATACACCGGCTGAAATGTTTTGAAATCACTTGTACCCTACTTGTTCGAAAAAATTCAGTCTGTGCCTGTGTCAGTTTGAGTCTTGGTGAAGTTTTAAATCCCTGCCGCCAAGAAGCTCCTCTGTCGGTCACAGATTATGGAAAGTGAAACATAAATCTATAGGGGTGGTTGGATTTATTCACGCACTTTAAAATATTAATTTGAAGCTTCTTATTTTCAGATTCATATTCATGGCTTTATCATAATAGACTGCATATTAAAGGGGGGGTGAAATGCTCGTTTTCACTCAATATCCTGTTAATCTTGAGTACCTATAGAGTAGTACTGCACCCTTCATAACTCCAAAAAGTCTTTAGTTTTATTATATTTATAAGAGAAAGATAGTCTGTACCGATTTTTCCCGGAAAAACACGAGTGCCTGGAGGCGTGGCGTGTGGGCGGAGCTAAAGAATCCGAGCGCCAGTAGGCTTTCACGTTGAGAGCGTTTGGAAGCTGTGACACAGATCCAGAGGCTGATATTTAACAAGAGCAGCATCAGCAAATGCGTCTCTATGTGGTATGTACTGAAACTGTATATATTTGCTTAGCGGTTTTGGAAAATGACTAAGTTCCACTTTATGTCGTCTTTTTTATGTCGTCTTTTTTTTTTTTTAGCTGTACATGTGGAAAGTGCAGTTTGATGACAACATCGCATGTTGTTTACTTGATGTGCTCATGCGCCGATAGCTAAGTTCACAACACAGAGATATTTGAAGCAGTTTTAGTCACCGCCTGCGGTTCCAACACACGATCGTGACCCTTTTTCGTTGCGACTGCATTATCCTTAAGAAATAAACGATGTTCAAATCCGTCGTCAAACTGGGCCTTGTTTGTAAAACAAGCATCTTCGAAATGCAGGGGAACAAACACAAACACTTGCACAACTCTGTTGATGCTCTGTAAAAATAAACTCCATCCACTGGTCCCTTTATGCTGTTTCTCTTTTGGTAATCTGTGCAGGGTTGTCTTGCCCTGGCAACCAAAAACGCACTTCTTTTGTGACTTTTCGCGACGCTCTCGCTCTGATCAGTGAAATGTTTGTGCTCAGCCTTGCTATACTGGAGAGCGCGCTCTTCCGGCAGAAGTGCCTTAGGACCCATATAAGGAAATTCCGCTCCATCTAACGTCACACAGAGCCATACTCGAAAAAAACTTTCCGAAACTTGTGACAAACCGGAAGAGGTTTTTTTGGAACAAAAATACTCCTTCAAACGTACAACTTAATTTTTGAAACTTTGTCCATGTTTAGCATGGGAATCCAACTCTTCAACAGTGTAAAAAACTCAGTATGCATGAAATAGCATTTCACCCCCCTTTAATTTATTGGGAGAAAACCGCAAGTTCTATGTGAAATCAGACATTTGAGCTCCCCCATATAGTCAGAATGGCATAATTAATAACACCCCTTGAATATTCGACTGTGAGATTGGTAGTCGAATCAGGCTTCTCGAATCGAAGCATTGAATCGTCAACTATTCGGGGTCACCCCTAAACTATATTTAACTGAACCCCGCTCTTGCCCACCTCTTCCAACCAAGCCAGGGACTGCTAAATGGAACGATCACACTAGTCAAACGAACCAGGTTTTGGGGGGTCAAATGTGCTCCGACCAGAGATGTATAGTAACGAAGTAGAACTACTTCGCTACTGTACTTAAGTACTAAAAGGCAGTATCTGTACTTTACTAGAGTATTATTTCTTTCTTTCTTTCTACTTTTACTTCAGTACATATTTTCGCTGAGTTTAATACTTTTACTCCGATATTTTTTTCATGTGCTGCATCGTTACTCGTTACAATTATAAAAATGTTACGAATCATTCCATTACAAACCACTGCCAGAACTGTAGATTCAGAAGCTGGCACATCATTGAGCGAATCAAGCGATTAAGAAGACTGCGCATGCTGACTGAACTGCTGTGAAGAGAGAAATGAACACCGAGCCGAGCCAGATAATGACTCGTTCACGAGTCAAGAACCGGTTGCATCGGTTCTCGGATGACCAGTAACGTTAGTTCTTTCTGACAGTTCGATTCAATAAACCAGTTGAAGAACATAGCTCACCGATTCTTTTGCGCTCGACGCAATGGCGTCATTGCCGTTGACTGCACCTGGGCTCATAACATTAACACAGAATTAGTTCAGAATCAATCACCAAAAGAATCAGTTCGTTTCAGACGCTCTGTGTGTCGGTTTGCTTCACGCTGAATCACACATGCGCAGTATCATCAGCTCGGTTCACAAATCGGACGCGTCTGACAGAACGGTTCTTGACTCGTGAACGAGTCATTATCTGGCTCGGCTCGGTGTTCATCTTCAGTTCTCTTTTCACAGCAGTTCAGTCAGTGTACTGTTTGAGTCAATGATTTACTCCGGGTTATTGGTTTGTTTTAACTCAGGGGGAGTGTCAGACACATTAAACAAGTTCATCTGTGGATTTATGCGTATTGGAGACGCGAACCGTTTAAAACGATTCAGTTCGATTTGGTGAACTGTTTCAAAAAAAGATCCGGTTAAGTTACATCGAATGATTCATACGCGAACCGGATATCACAAACTGCTTTGTCTTAAAACAGATACATAAGAGAAGACAATGCTGAATAAAGTCATAGTTTTTGCTATTTTTTGACCAAAATGTATTTTTGATGCTTCAAAAAATTCTAAATGACCCTCTGATGTCTTATGGGTTTGAAACAACATGAGGGTAAATTATTAATGACATAATTTTGCAAACTGGGCTAACTAACCCTAGTAACCATTTTTTGTTTACAAGAAGTTACAGTAAAAGGAATTGTGATTGTCCTTTAGGTTAATCATTTGAAATAGTAAAAACAATATGTTCAAACTTTTGACTACTTTCTTTAATAGCTACATCTCACAATACTTCTACTTTTACTTTCAGTACTTGAGTAGTAAATTTTTAAATAGACTACTTGCAATACTTAAGTACAAAAAATGTTGAATACTTTAGTACTTCTACTTAAGTGTGGTGCTTAAAGAGCACTTCAACTTCTACTCAAGTCACTTTTTTGATAGAGCACTTGTACTTTTACTCAAGTATGGGTCTCTAGTAATTTATACATCTCTGGCTCCGACACAGTTAAGATAGTGTGAGCACACCCACATATCAAGTTTTGTCCCGTGCTGCACATGTGCAGGTCTCTAATAGGAAGGTGCTTGTTATAATGTTATGATTGAGGATCTGGACCCTGAGCAGAACTTTTTTTTTTTTATTTATTGAAATGTTTTCTATAGAAACATTAATGTCTGGCAGTGAAATTACATTAATGGTGTAAGTTGAGATTTAGGCTACAATAAATAGTTTAACTGCTACTATGTAAAAGGAACACTGCTGTAAAAAGCACCTTATTTGTTTAAAGTGTTTGCAAACCAAATGTTATTACACTTTTGTTCATACAGCAGTAGGCCTAATTTTAAATGAAAAAAAAAAAAAAACAGTGCACAATACACTACTTTTGAATGCATTATTAGTTCAAGATTATTAGTTCAGGAAATTAGGGAATCACACTGTCCATTTATAAATTCTTAATGATAATGATGAAAAGAAGACATAGAAGAATAAGAAGAAGAGTAAGGAGAAGAAGAAGAAGAATGATTATTATTATTCCCCCAGGCCCAGACAATAACAGTTGAAATGTTTCTGCACACAGACTTTCACAAATAAATATTCACTGAAGTTAAAAGTGTGACAATCCCGGTCTCATCTACATATTAAATCTGTAGTTCACGTTGGTTGGATAATAAATCCATGTTTGTTATGCATAATAAAATCTTAATTTTCAACATTGAAGTCTCATATCATGACCTCAGCTTTCACATAAACATAAATACTAGTCAGCGCTCGGAGCTGATGGATGCATCTGAGCCTTGTCATCTTTATGACACTACAGACCAGCACAATAAACAAGCAGGCGTTCAGTAGCACACGATTCATCCTGAGATCCAAGATGCCAAGACCCCCAGCTGCACCCTTTCACATGGCAGCCAATGCGACTCCTGCCAGCAGGAGACAGTGCTCATTATTCCCACTGCCAAAGCAGCCTCGTCGTTGATATTCTTGTCCTGGCCTGTGTGTAGAGCAAGCGGCCACAGTTCCACTTCTGTTGTCCAAGACGGGCTGAGTATGCTCTGTATGCAGACCATCCTTTATTTGCCTTGGTGAATGACGATCAGAACAGGTATAGTGCAGGTGTGGAGAAGAACGTCAGGCTGCGACACACACCCAGACCAGTTTGTATTGGGTGAGTGACACTGAGTCGCCTGCAGCTTCTACTGGCATTATCAAATGGTCACAAGTGTGGCTTTTTGTGCTTAATTGGACATTCATGTGTGTCTATTTCATCATGCATTTATTGTGTAAGTGAGTGAATAAAATTGCATTGCTCTGATAATCTAAACTGGTTATTTTGCTATTAATGTTATCAAAAATATTAATAACACATAATTAGGGTTTGAAATAAAAAGCATCCCTACTATACAGTCCAAATCGGGCAACTAAAAGCATGCTGTGGACTGATCACTAAAATTGACAGGCGTCATAATTTTGCATAATATGATTCACTACACCAGTAAATGGATGCATCCTGTAAAAAAAAAAAAAAAAAAAAAAAAAAAAAAGTCTGTGCCTTTGTGTCCATCATAATCACTCAATTACCAAAAGCTTCAAAGTCACATTTGACATTAAGCGCAAAAGTGCGAGAGCTCCCCCAACAGTTAAGCATTAGAAAAACATTCACACAAGTTCACCTCCAGCTTTGAGCCTCTCCATGCCCTCAAACACACCGTTTGTGGCAGAGCCGTGAAGATCTGCCCTCTTTTCACCAGCAACACACACTCTTTGCCACAACACATCCAAGCTTGATTCGAGTGTGAACGCTTCATATCCTTGTGCATCACGTTCCCAGTGCGCTTCAGGCCTGAGGATGGAGAATGTTGTGCTTTCTACTGCAGTGCACATGTTTATTGACTTTGCAGATGCAGCAGGAAACATATAAGGGAGAAAACAGTGTTCTAGCTATCAGGTTTGTCCTGAATGTGCAGTTGCTGAGTAAAGACATTACTGACTGCAAACGGTAATATTCATACAGCCTCTATGAAGACATATGGTGCCATTCTCTAATAGTGATGAGACTTCATTTATGCTTTGTGCACTAATGGGCATTTAGGCTGTGAGTTGACTCAGCATATATATATATATATATATATATATATATATATATATATATATATATATATATATATATATACCAGTATCAACCTCCCACACATAGCCACACCAAATCTAGATCAATCAAGCAAACTTGCAGCATTGAGCAATGCGTGGACTGAAAACAGATCTCACACACGCGCGCGCGTTGTTTTTTTTTTTTTTTTTTTTTTTTTTTTTTCAAATCGTCAGGCATCTGCAGTCCAGACCTAGTCCGGTTCAAATCTGTGCAGAAGACCCTCTCAAGAAACATCATGTACTGGCCACGCAGGACCTCCATGAAGTGCTGCATGTAAAATCCCTACCAACATTCAGTTTCCAACGTGCCCGGCGCGCCACAGCTCACACATTTAACGTCCAGCTCAGTGAAAGCACCTTAGAGACTCACCTGAAACTGCTTCACCCGTGTGTCGGGAATCTGACGCTCCGCGCTGCTTTAAAGTTCTGTTTAGGCTCCGGGTCCGGCGGTGCGACTCATGCTGATGGCTCTGGTTCTGTTGTGTGGATGGGTCATCGATCCCTCTCATACTCAAGAGGGAGATATCCGGAGTTTCGCTTCGCTGAACAGCATCAGAGAAACGGCCGAGAGTAAACGCAGAGCTGAGGAGGAAATATCCGACAGCAGTGCAGCTCTGGATGGAGAGATGGAGAGTCCGACTTCTGCTGAGAAACGCGGAGAGAAACGAGGAGGAGGCGCCGAGCATCACTTTACTGGATTGTAGAGGAGGGTGATGGCAGACCGAAAGGGGAGGGACTGAAGCACATCCAGTGTTTGGAGGAGAGAGAGAGAGAGAGAGAGAGAGAGAGAGAGCGCACGTCCTTATTTCTAACCATAATTTGATTAGTAATACAGTTGGCGTTTTTGAATTCATTTGTATTCTTTTGCGTTCTGTGTGTAAATGTGCATCGTTTTTGCAATTAATCTGAAACAGATAAAATAAGAATTTCTGTTCATTAGCAGAAATGCATCTCTCGTCCGATCACAAACGAAAAAATTAATAAAAATACAAATAAATCAGAACAGAACAGCGAAAGGCATATGTAGCTGTAATAAAGTCGTGTACAACGGATGAACAAAAGCGGAATCATTCCAGACAAACTGAGCTAGAGAACTGTCCGTGGTGCTGAAATAAACGCTCAGTCCTTACAAGATTGTTTCCGGTTAAATGTATACAGCATCTGTCACATGCTGACAGAAAATCATTTAATTTCTTCTCTCAGTTGGCTAAATAAATAAATACAAATATTGTGTTTCCAGTAACAAGTCTATTGGATATGAAAACAGTAATGTAAAGCTGTTTTGGTGCTGATATAGTTAAAAAAAAATAAAAAATAAAATAAAAAAAAAAATAAATTTCTGGTAATATGTTACTGATGTGCTCTGCTTTAAATGATTAGTTCACCTAGAAATTAAGATTTGGTGAGATTTAACATGCCATCACTTGCTCACCAATGGATCCTCTGCAATGAATGGGTGCCATCAGAATGAGAGTCCAAACAGCTGATAAAAAATGTCACAATAATTAATAAGTAATCCACACCACTCCAGTCCTTCAGTTGTTTTTTTGAAGACAAAGGCTGCATGTTTATAAGAAACAAATCCATAATTTACATGGATGGCCTGATTTTCTGCAGGTTTACTTTTTCAGTGAACTATTTCTTCAAATATAACCTTTCTTTTGTGTTATGTACAAGTTATCAGTGTTACTGGCTTTATTTAATACTGTTTATATAGACAGGGTTGGTAAGCTATTTCATCATGCTTTTTAATCTATAAGTGTGCGGCAGTCAATTCCATTGCAATGGTTTTGCCACGTTCATTTTCATTCAAAGTACATCTCTGTAACTATGTTTAAGCCTGTTTACAATGAGCCAAAGAATGTCTGTGGTCATCGACAACATGCCACAGATGCCGTCCACAGAGCTAAGAGCTTGTATTGAACTTTCATCTAACCTTATCAACCAGAAATCCCACATGAGTTCAGTCCATGAGAAATTCTGAACCAGAGATTAAATCATCTGAAGCATTTATAGACAAAACACAGTTAGAGCCCAGCTGACCTTGAAAATAGATACCAAACATAGGCATTTTTACTAAATCTGAGTCAGAAGCTTCCAAGACCCAGACCAATATAAAAAAGGGCCAAACTCTAGACCAAGATCTGGAACCATTTACCTCCTTGAAAGAAATGGTTCACTGTGGTATTCAGTGTTTCAAATGAAATGAGATTTCAGAAACAGTGAAGACACTGTGCCTATCTGTGGTTGGGGTGATTATCACCTCAAGAACGATGGAAATAGACTGTAATCTTGTCTGAGAACCAGACCACATTAATATGGTTTATGAGCTCTCAAGACCAAGGGAAATTTAGAGTCTTTGATATAATGTTATAGTTTTTGTTCATATTTTTAATATTTAACATTTTCTGTTTTCAAATGTACTATATATATATATATATATATATATATATATATATATATATATATATATATATATATATATATATTCAGGCCCACAGACAGGTGTCCAAACAGCCAGCAGGAGCTTCCATCATGAATTTAAATGACAGTTCTGTCTGTCGTGTGATGAGGGCTGGAGAATGAATATGAGTCAACCTGAGTGGGGAAAGTAATAGCAGTGTCATTGCAGACCTGCTATCCTCGTGCCCTAATGAAAGGCAATATCATCTGCAAAGGTTACTCGGCATGTCTTCGAATGCATCACCTTAACAGCGAAATAGCAGCCCATCAGAGTCGCTCCACATGTGATTGCGATTAGGGCTGCATGTGGCAATTTGTATGGTAAATTGTTTAGAATAAAGCGCTGAGGGATGCCATCAAAATGTCTTTATGAATTGCAGTTGCTCCCCAAAGATGGTAGACATCTTAATTCCTGAGATCTGCTGTATGAGAGAAAAATATAAAATATATATTATTCAACTAAAGACTACATAGAAATGTACTTAAATTACATGCACTCTTAACAGTCTTCATTCAAATAACTTTGCTAGTGGAACTTACTGCAGTTTGGTTAATTCTGTTACGTTAATAATTAAACAGTATTTGACCTAAATGAAGCTATGTATGATCGTAAGAAAAAGGCTGCATTTATTTGTTTAAAATATTAATAATAATAATCATTTGGAATATTATTACAATATAAAAATATCTGTTTTCTGTGAATATATTGTACAATATTATTTATTACTGTGATTAAATCTGATTCAGCATCATAGCTCTAGTTATGTGCTGGTTTTCTCCTCAATAAACATTTCTGATTATTATCAATGTTGAAAACAGTATATATACATGCATACATACAATTGTATTCATGTATTTAATTGAGTTTTTAATTGTTGAGTTATTGTATTGATGTTTTTCAGCTCTTAAGAGTGGTTTGAAAGCAGTATGTAACATATTTGGTATTTCACCCAGACCCTCAAGAAACAACCAATCTGCCGTAGGTTTCGGGTTCATGGGAATAAACTACTTCAAAGAATTATAAATCATTGACACCAGTTGAGTGTCACCAGCAGGAATGGGCTGGATCAGCCTAAATGAATCCAGCAGTGTGATGGGCCTCTCCTACCGTACAGATGGGTGATTGATGGCTGTTCACGGACAGCTTTACTGTATTGATGGATGCCTTTTGTAATAGAACAGGAGCAGCGCTTGTGCTTAGACGAGTGGAGAGCAAGCAATCACTGTGTATGAGACCCACTGGAGCTCGATTTGAGCTGCTGATCAGTATGTTTGTGTAGGGCAATGGCCCGTTCTGTGTGATCTGCTGTCTGTGTGAGACAATCACTACAGTAAGGATGCTCCACACAGGCAGTTTTACTATACTGATCGATGACTCTGGTAATACTCTTTGTTTAAGAGTCATATTGATTGATTTTACTGTACGCCGCTGCATCCTCCTGCATCATGAAATATGTTACTGTTAGAAATGTGTCATCTATACTGTCTAATGTTTATGCAATCCAATCTTTCATATTTCAAGAACACACCCAGCTACCAAAAATATATGTTCTAAAAATGTTTTGTTAATGTTCCCAATAAGTTATGAAAACATATTCTCTGAAATCTCAAAACGTCCATATATATATATATATATATATATATATATATATATATATATATATATATATAGGTTGGTATATATATACGCCCAGTCATTTTGAAAGTGCAGTGTGCTCTGATTGGTCGGCTATCTAGTGAGTTGTGATTGGCCGACTACCTCAAACGTGTAAAGTAGGGCTACCCTCGACTAAGTTTCTTTCTGGTTGACTAATAATCTATCATTTTAAGCATTATTATTATTAATAAACTGTTTAAATCATTATAATGAGCTGTTAACTGCCTTCATAGCCATAAGCGCTCAAGCACACACATTAAGCTCGCCACAGCGCAGTGAAAAACAGTGAGGAGACTGCATTAACATTTTAATAATTTGATAAACTAGTGCTTTCTTTGTTCTCGGTTTAGGAGATGAACTCGGCGACACAGACTTGTCATCTCCGCAGTAGTAGTGCACCTGTATGCATGTTTCATAAGGATTACATAATCTGAGAATATTGGTTTTACATTTGAATTGGTTAATTTGAAAGTAGACATTTCACTCTTTTTCTCTCTATATATATATATATATTTTTTTATGTGTGTAAGGCAAAGATATACACAGAGTTTATTATTATTATTATTTTCACGCTAAAGTTCACAGAACGAGATAGCAGAAAGCACATCCTGTTTGCTTTCAGTATTTAAAAAAAAGTGTGTTTTGTTGTTATTGTGAATGCACACAAATAAACTTAGAGTCTTTATAGATTTGAAAGATGTACTACTCTTATCTGAATAACCAACAATGATGGAGTAGCCTATTTTAAGAGCAGCGCTGTTCAGCTTCTACACTTCACACACACACACACAATAGCACATATTTCTTTAGGTTAACTTTAGATTGAGCAGCCATGTAAAGTTACTATTACTCATATATTTCAGATGATAAGTCGTATTTGTGGTCGATGAATTATAGCATTTGGATGTCCTGCTTGATTTGTTGTTTTACCATAGACTAGCCATTAACGAACTATCCATCATGAACTGCATGAGGATTTATTTACTTTTTATTTATATAAAAAAAAAAAAAAAAAAAAAAAAAAAAAAAACATTTATGCGACTAATAGCATTTGGGTTGAACATAAGTCAACTATTAGGGGGGCAGCCCTAATGTGCTGGAAATGTTGCGCACCATACCAGGTTCAGGAAACTTTCCTCCATAAAATGCACTGCACACACTCGAATATTTTGGTTGTACTGTTCTGGAACAGTGTTGTAAATAAAACATAACCACTGATTTGTAGTTGTGTCCTCTTTTGGAAGGCAAAACAAAGCAGTTTGGCATTCACAATGAAACACATGATGGCGGCGGCAACAAAACTACAACGAGAATCAACATTGCACCTAACAGTGATGTAGATATGTGGGGGCACGATTTTAAATGAGTCAGTTTAGGAAGGTGTGGCTGAGCATTCACGTTTATAAAGAATATCTCTTTATGTTTGAGACTTCAATCTTTGTGACTTTAAAGGGGGGTGAAATGCTATTTCATGCATACTGAGTTTTTTACACTGTTAAAGAGTTGGATTCCCATGCTAAACATGGACAAAGTTTCAAAAATTAAGTTGTATGTTTGAAGGAGTATTTTTGTTCCAAAAAAACCTCTTCCGGTTTGTCACAAGTTTCGGAAAGTTTTTTTCGAGTATGGCTCTGTGTGACGTTAGATGGAGCGGAATTTCCTTATATGGGTCCTGAGGCACTTCTGCCGGAAGAGCGCGCGCTCCTGTATAGCAGAGCACTGAGAGCACAACGGACGTTCACTGATCAGAGCGAGAGCGTCGCGAAAAGTCACAAAAGAAGTGTGTATTTGGTTGCAAGGGCAAGACAACCCTGCACAGATTACCAAAGAAAAAAAAAAAACAGCATTAAGGGACCAGTGGATGGAGTTTATTTTTACAGAGCATCAACGGAGTTGTGCAAGTGTTTGTGTTTGTTCCCCTGCATTTCGAAGATGCTTGTTTTACAAACAAGGCCCAGTTTGACGTTGGATTTGCGTATCGTTTATTTCTTAAGGATAATGCAGTCCCAAAGAAAAAGGGTCACGATCGTGTGTTGGAACCGCATGCGGTGAGTAAAACTGCTTCAAATATCTCTGTGTTGTTAACTTAGCTATCGGCGCGTAAGCACGTCAAGTAAACAACATGCGATGTTGTCATCAAACTGCACTTTCCACATGTACAGCTAAAAAAAAAAAAAAGACGACATAAAAAAGACGACATAAAGTGGAACTTAGTCATTTTCCAAAACCGCTAAGCAAATATATACAGTTTCAATACATACTAGGGCTGTGCAAAAAATCGAATGCGATTTTCATGCACCTCTCATCAGTAAAGATGCTCCTGTAATTAGAAGTATATCTCCAGCATGTGCGTTCAGAATCAGGGTTGCCAGGTTTTTACAACAAATCCTGCCCAGTTGCTTCTTAAAACTAGTCCAAAACTAGCCCAATCGCGTTTCCGGGAGGTTCCCCGATAAAAATTGCTTCCCGGGGTTAAAATAAAATTTTTTGGAAAGGGTTTCCTTGGAGCGGCAGTTACTACACAGAGCCATAGTCTACCGACAACTGACACAAAATCGCTTTCAAAATCGACAAAGAATCGCCTGCGATTTTAACATCGATTTTGTGTAGATTGTCAGTGAATTACGGCTCGGTGTAGTAAATGCCAACCAGTGTTGCCAAGTCTGTGTTGGTTGTTGTTCATGTCCGTCTGTCACAGCGACCCCAATACAAATAACGTGATATTTAGCCCCTAAAACGCGAATTTTACCAAGGCAACCCTGTTTGTTGTGAAAACCTGGCAACCCTGATCTGAACACATGTGCTGGAGATATACTTCTAATTACAGGAACGTCTTTACTGATGAGATTTTTGCACAGCCCTAACATAGAGACGTCATTGCTGCTGCTGCTCTTGTTAAATTTCAGCCTCTGGATCTGATTCTGGATCATAAATAAACAGCTGAATCTGACTGTTAGCCATGGTTTGTTTTGGATGTTTTTTTTTCCTCACGGTAATGTCACAGCTTCCAAACGCTCTCAACGCAAAAGCCTACTGGCGCTCGTGATTCTTTAGCTCCACCCACACGTCACGCCTCCAGGCGCTCGTGTTTTTCCGGGAAAAATCGGTACAGACTATCTTTCTCTTATAAATATAATAAAACTAAATACTTTTTGGAGTTATGAAGGATGCAGTACTACTCTATAGGTACTCAAGATTAACAGGATATTGAGTGAAAACCCCCTTTAAGAGTCTTCTGTATGCACAGACAGCTTTAAGACTTCGAACACATGAACATGAACATGAAAACATGAAATTGCGTCATATGACCCCTTTACCAGACCTACTAAAGTGTACAGTCAGCTTGCTGGGTGTAATTGAGAGTGAATGGGGCAAAATCACATGAAAGGAGTCAATGCCTCCATCGTGATATGATTGGATCTGACTGGTTACCTTCGGCTGTATTCATGAGATAAATCCCGCCTCTTATGTTTGTGTGCATTCCATGTTTGCAAATCAGTCTGAATTAACAATATAAAGGTGATAATGAAAAGACTCATTAAAAATGAATAAATAAATAAATTATATATATATATATATATATATATATATATATATATATATATATATATATATATATATATATATATATATTGGAATGAATGAAAAATGCTTTTTTTAAGTAATTTGTAAGTAATGCTTATTTAACCAATAACATGTGACTGAATTTGTTTTATGAAAATGACTCCATGCATCCGTATCTCTCTGTAAATAATCCATTGTTTTGTTTTCATCCAAACCGCATAAACATGGCGGAGATCGCCTACGAGCAGAGGTACAAGACCCTTCCCACGCAGTGTGAGTGAAGGTGTATGAATCAGCAAGCGTGATGAAGCGTGTTTAAAATACATAGAATCGTCACATACGTAGATTTGCTATTGTTATAAATGTGTGTGTGTATATATGTGTGTGTTGATTATTGATATATTGTTGTAACGGTCTATTACTGAACTTTTTTTTAAACTATTTATATATGTATTTATTTTTTATTTTATAGAGAGCTTCAGTACAGAAGAGCAAGACTGATTTACTGTTTTTATTGCATAGAGATATGTTTGGTTAAAACTGTTTAATTTTAAAGTATATGACAGATGTCAAAGACAGAGTGATGAAAAAAAGCAGGATCCACACTCACTTTTACTTCTTAATGATTTGTAGATTATTATATTTTAAAAGTCACAAATTGATCAAATATTTTGGTATTTTTTATATTAAAAAAAAAACAATTGTTGCACAGCAGACAGAGAATGTTCTCAGAACTTTTGTTAATATTCTGGCAAGGTTATCTCAGATGTTTCTATTCAACATTTTTTCTTTTTTTTCAGTAACGCTAATAGAATGTTTGTTCAACATATTTATTTATTTATTTATTCATTCATTAAATCTGGTCTTTAATAAAATTCTAAAACATTAGCTGAAAAGGGCAAGTGCACGTGGACCATGTCTCAAATGTAATTACTCATATCAAAACTATTGTTTTTAATAAGTCAGTAAAGTAATCCATCAAAACCTAATTACAATACACATAAATGCCTTCAAATTTATAATAAGAAAGAAAGAATGAATGAATAACTGAATGAAGAATAAATGAATGAATAATGAATGAATATATGCTCAAGAAACATTTCTGATTATCATCTAAGTTGGAAACAGTTTTTCTGTTTTCCAGATTTGTTTTAGTTTTCAGTATTATTTGATGAATAGAAAGTTTGGACATAATTGATTTGAAATAATGTTGTCTTTAATGTTACTTTTTTGATCTTTTAATGTGTTATTGATGACTTAAGGTATTCATTTTTAAAATAAATAAATAAAAGTACTTCTAGCCAATAACTTTTGAACAGTAGGGTATATAACAGGGTTTCCTTAGATCTTGTTCTGGGATGCGTTTCCCAAAACCATAGTTGCTAACTAAGTTAGCAACTTTGTTGGTTGCAATGCAATTTCCAATTGCCAACTAACTAAGCTGCTTACAGGTTAGCAACTATGGTTTTGGGAAACGAACCCCTGGGCGGCCAATGTGATGCAGAGTTTAACTCCAACCCTGATCAAACCCTGATCAAACCCTGACCCATTTTCCCTGTTATGAGTTTGCTCTCAGCCCTAAACGTCTTCTGAAATGTCTTTTAAGTTCTTGTGTTTAGCCTTTGTTATTACGTTAAAATTCCATGTTGAAGAAATCTCCAGCGTCTCCTGTGTCGTCTTGCTCCTCGTCCCCGTGTAACGTGACACTTATGTTCAACATTCATTCAGTAAATGGGTCTCATTCATGAAACAAGCAGAATGGATTTCGGTGTGAATCATTCCAGCAACCATTCTTTTGTAAATCAAAGCGTCCACTTTTATTTACATTAGAAAGGTTAGACAAATGATTAGCAAAGACTTTTGTTCTGCTGGTTTTGAGGTCCATTGTTGCTGATAGTTCTTGCTTCTTCTCCTCATTGTCCAGTGATGTGTAGTCCACTACTAATATGACTCTTCAGTTCTGATTTTTCTAACCCTTTGTCTCCAGTTGACAACAACCAGATGTGATACAGGAATGATAAGGTTTGATCTCCACAAGCCTTTGAGTTGAACACTTAAACTACAACCTCAGCTTACATCAGGGTCAAATGATCATGTCTCCACTCTAAAAGATTCATGGTCATCAGAAGCAGTATGCAGGTTGTGTGACAATTGATAAAAAGCATGCTAAAACATTTTTAATATCAAGGTATCACACTTTCCCCTTTATTTCTGCACTATGCACAGCATGGCTTATGTTCCTGATGTTCTTCATGTTGTTTGATTACTGGACCCTGGATTTTATAATCACCCCTCAGAAGGATACGAGTGAGCGTCAGAGATCCTACACTGTTTACATTCATCGTGATCAAGCTTCTGTTGTCATTTAACAAAGTATATCAAAACTTTCCAGCTAACAGGAAAAACATTCTTTAGATAGGTTTTCTTTAGACGGGTCCTTTCAAATTTATGAAAATACACTTGAAAATTAAACATTTCATCTCACATTAATTCCAAGTTATTTATTACATTCATATAATAATTTGTGCATAATTCATAGAACTCTTCCCCCCAAATTGTTTAGATGTGAAATTAATGCTTTCCTTTCCTTTCCTTCCTTTCCTTTCACATAACCAAGAAAAACATAAACCTTCTTTAAACATAACAAATGTTTGATGTTTTGAACATTTAGAGAACATTAAACAAGCAATGTTTTTTTTTGTGCAAAAATAATGCATAAACATCTGTAAAATTTCAGAATTAAATGTCTGCCTTTGTTCACCCCTGTATTTACTTTAATGTAATATTATGATAGCACAACACCAATTCCTAAATAGTGAGTTCAATATTTTATACATTATATAAAGACTTCAGAAAGAATATGTGTTTGACAAAATTGGCTTTCTTTTAATACATGAATGTGAATTTGAATTCAGTTTGTCACAAAACATCAGAATTTGAATTTGAATTAAAATGGCAGGTGGATGAATTTAATGAATTGCAATTAAAATAAATAAAAAACAGTCTGACTGAAAAACATAATACTAATAGCTGCATACGTATTCATCATATGCCTATTTTTTTGCCATGAAACAAGATAAAACAAAACACCCACTGGATATTTATTTACATATTTAGCATGTCTGTATTTATGTACCTCTTTAAACGTCACTCCAATTTATTTCCACTTTCTTAAATGTAAATTTGAATTACGATTCTGCATCCCATTTGTAGGAAGCATTTCAACTTTACTTTGTGCTTTGACAATTGTATTGTATAAAGCTCTATTTAAATAAAGATGACTTGAGTTGACTTTAGTTGTGAATAGTGCACAGCTCTGAAGAGAGCATGAAGCACATTGCTAAACTGAGCTTGAGAGTAATAATGAGTCTTGAGGGAGACCACAACTCTTCTGTAATAGATGAGCACTGAATGGTTGCTAAACTGCAGATTATGGAGAGATATTTTTCGTTGCATGCTGGAAAGGGGAGATTTGCATCATGGTTGGGATGAATGTGCGTGCAGTAAATACAGAGCCTACGCTCCTGAACCAGCACATGTGCAGTCCCATGCACAGCATGCAACGAGACGATCAGAATAGCGAGGTTTGGCTGATGACGGCGTGTTTTCAATGCATATATTTGCATTGCATCTAACCGAGCAAAACGGCAGTCTTTTGGTGAGCTGCTGAATTCACATATGACGTTCTACTTCCTAATGAAGTGCTGGCATGAGTGCTATTCACCTCGAGTTTAACTACCCTGAAATTATAAAAATGTATCCAGCATTACTAAGATTGAGCTCTCAATGCAAGAGTCATTTTTGCGGTTCAAGCATTCTAGTTTCAATCTTCCATCATCCAATTACTATTTACTGTAAGGGTATTACTGCTGTTACACGAGGGCCACTCTCCAGATCCAGGGTGCAATTTCCTTTTAAAAGACAGATGACTCTCATTCAGTGAAGCCTAATGCGACGTTGTTACATCACAATCTTTGTCACTTGAATACTCCGGAGTCTAAAGAGCTGAGAGATGAGAGCACCGCTGCATCGTAGCGTATCAATTATTTCCCGGCAGCGCTTTCACCCTCGCCGCGATCCTAATCTGAAGCAGGCGCTTAATACAGTCGCTGCTTCTCGTGGCAGAACGATCTACACATCAGCGCCAAGGCGTGACATGTCTCTGACACCTCCAGCCCTCAGAAGTTCAGCTACAAAAAGCTCTTTGTGTCAACAGAAGACGTTGAGTCATGTAGGAAAAGGCATACAGTAAAAGTCTCTCTTTGAGAGAAACGGGGAACGTCTCGGCCCAGTGACAGCCCCAAAAGACCCAACTGCGAGAAACATTTTAACCTTGTCAGTCTGACAGGGAAGATGGTTGACTGTTGGCTCACGATATGAACATCTACAGTAAGATTCACACAACAAATATCTGCTTGAGTCAGGGCACTTAGAATAGAGTAAAGGTGTATGTGGGAGGCTCGAGACTCATAGGGGTTCATAACCAGAAGGTTGCTGGTTCGATTCCCTCCGTGAGCTCTTAAAAGAGTCTCTTAGCCTTGGGTTACTCCTGGAGGACTGAACCTGTCAGGGTCAAATAAAAACAGCTGCTAAATGACTACCTGACTGTTTATTACAATGCAGGCTCAGGCAGAGCGAAGTGCAAGCAGTTTATTCACACCAGCGAGAGCAGAGGATGAAAAAGAGTGATAGATTTCCAAAGCATTCACAAAGACCGTCTGTGACTGAACATACAGTACATCACATATACTAGATCTGAAGCATGAGGTGTTCAGCTCCAGCCCTGATCAAACACACACAACCAGCTAATTCATCTCCTCAGACAGCTGTGTTGGAGCAGGGCTGGAACTGAAGTCTGCAGGTAGGTAGATCTCCAGACACAGGTTTGGGCACACACACACCTGATGAAGACTGCTTAGAACAGGACCCTAAACTGTTCAGTTGCACATTAGTTGTGTTTAACAAGTGGCATAATGATTTTTAACAATCAAGTACAGTCTCAAAAAAAAAAAAAAATAATAAAAAAGGATGCATTGGTACTTTTGAGGCACATATTAGCCTTTAAAATGTGTTCTGAAATAAAGGTCACTGGGGTGGTACCTTTTCAAAAGGTATGCATTTGTACATAATGGGTCCATAATAGTGAAAATGTACCACCCCAGTGACAGCTTTTGTAATTTTTTATTTTTTTATTTTTAATCACTTTTTCTTTTCTTTTTTTTTCTGAGAGCTAGTACCTAAATGGTACAAATCAGAACCTTTTGAAATGATAGCGCCCGCATGATAGCTTTTTTACCATTTTCTCTGAGAATGTATAAACCTTTCTAAACATACCATTCATGATCTGGGGTTAAGTGATGGGGTGTCAGTGTTATTTCAACCTCATTTGTGTGATCATCAAATTCCTGCTGAAGAACTGCACT
Source organism: Carassius gibelio (assembly GCF_023724105.1). Classification (NCBI taxonomy): domain Eukaryota; kingdom Metazoa; phylum Chordata; class Actinopteri; order Cypriniformes; family Cyprinidae; genus Carassius; species Carassius gibelio. Next base: position 4,818,639 of record NC_068375.1, on the reverse strand, counting down.
ACCCATAATCCACCAATCAGAGAAGTCACTATAGAGTGCATTAGTCTCTATTGTGATATGTCATAAATCAAACTAACCAACTACACAGAGAATCACATTGTAAACTTAGTTCGAAGCAAATAAATAAATAAACTGGGACATATATACAAAGATACAAGACTGTGAATTGAACAGATTTATTGAGCGAAATAACTTATCAAATTAATTATTGCATATGATATAAACAAATTAAAAACTATATTGAAAATGTATTCTTTTCATTTAAAGTTTTATTTATTTTTATTTTTATTTACTATTAATTCTAAATAAACAATGTTCATTAAACACACACACACACACACACACACACACAGCACACAAATATGTAAGTATTTTGGCTGCATAGTGATACTGGTTTGATTTTACCATTGCATCAAAAGCTCTTTTGGCATGATGGGTAATGTAGTTTTCCCATCACAAATTCAGCAGATAAACACAACTATTTTAAAAATAGAAAAGAGGCAACTGGATGGTTTCAAGAAAAGCATATATCATCAGTTAACTTCATCAGAACTCACAGTAGGTCTGTATTTGATGGTTTGTAAACCGTTGTAAAAATTTTCATCTAGAGAAAATGAACGGAGATTTCACTTTTGGAACTCAACTGTTTCACTCTGTTATCATGGAAACAGGAATCACAATCACTGTGTAAGCCTTACAGATGAGGTCATCTAATCAGTCTCTCATTCAGCTTTTCAGTGCTACACTAAATAGGAAGAATTAGATATTTGTTTGTTTGTTTCTTCTACTTATTTGATTTTTTGTACATTTTCCTTTTTTTTTTGCCAACAATACAAAATATGAAAACAACATAATAAAATCAAATCAAATAACAAATCAAACAAATTCAAACAATCTAACACTTTAACCTGTTAATAATAGCCGGCCATACAAATAAATAATATGCACTTCAACACACATTAAACTGCAATTATTGTATAATAATACCTCCAATGTTTTATCATCACTCATGAATAAACTGTTAACTAAGCCTACTGTTTAATATTGTATTATTTACACTCTTTTGGCTAGATATAGCTTGCCATTGTTTTCAGAGAAACTTTTCCTCAAAAACACTGGATTAGAAAACAAGACGCAGGAAAAGGAAACCACAGGGAAACAAGAAAAACACTTCAGAAACAAGAACACACAAGAACACAAGTTAACCGGCTCCTTTGGTTGCTCGGAGTGTGTGGTTTGTTTTGTTTATTTTGTTATGCGCTCACAGAACTGTTAGACAGAAACTTATCTACCAGTGATAGATCCATCCCATATCAGCGGACGCATGTAGCATCATGTCTGGAGCTTATGCTCTTGCTTTTGAGACCTCTGGAATTCACATACAGGTACTGTACATGTGGTCAAGGTCTAAGACTATAAAATATTTGGGTCTCGGCTTATGTTCCTGGATGTATCCTGACATATGAATCAGTAGCCAGATTTATGTATGTATGCATTTATTTGCAGCATTTTATTGGAAAAAAAAAATGCATATGTATCTTTATTCAGTATCATATTTGATGCATCAGGCTTTTATGGCTCATACAGTCGTATTTAGTGAGAACATGGAGGAAAAACAGCTCAATTTTATTCAGAGGCTCTAACCAAGGAAAACTATTGCCATTTTGTACAGATGCTGATATTAATATGATGAAATTACGATTGTAATGCAAATCAACAGAATCGTTCTAAAACAAAATTTTTGATTAGTAATATGTATGGCTAAGAATTAATTTGGACAGCTTTAAAGGCGATTTTCTCAGCATTTATTATTATAATTTTTTTTGCACCCTCATATTCCAGATTTTCAAATAATTGTATATCGGCCAAATATTGTCCAATCCTTATAAATCATACATCACTGGAACATCAATTTTGAAAAAAATGCAATGTAATACAATGAAGATTGAGGGATCTTGTTCCCTTGAAATGATTTTTCTAAAAATGACTGCATAATCAAGCTGTTTCAGTCCAGTAAGTGTTCATCTTGAAATATTACTGACAATATAAAAGTTATTCTTAAGTTTACTTTATAAAAATCAATAAAGATTTCAAAGCAAAAAGACACGTGAAGCAGGAGCTGAAGGTGGACGTTTGTACAATTAGATGAAAAAAACTTTTACTTGGTTATTAAAGGGATAAACTACACCCCAAAATGAAAAAAAAAATGTCTTTTATCAATTATCTCCATGTCGTTCCAAACCCATAAATGCTTTGCTCGTCTTCAGAATGTCAATTTAAAGATATTTTGGATGAAGTGACTGTCCCATAGACTGCCAAGTAAAATACACTGTCAATGTCCAGAAAAGTATAAAAAGCATCATAATATTCCATCTGCACATCAATGGTTCAACCGTAACATTATGAAGTGACGAGAATAATTTATGCACATGAAGAAAACAAAAATACAAATACCAATTTGTCTCCTATGTATCTCTCCCCATCACCGTAGCACAATTTTGGAGAACATCCGCTGAACGCAAGCAGCTTAGGCTCTTCTGTGTCGGCCGCACCACAAGGATATGTTTTCTGCAGGTAAATTTACGTTTTGATTTGAATAAAATCAGTGCATCCGTGCAGCTACCTGCGTTCAGCAGATATTCTCCAAAATGGTGCCATGGTGAGGCAGAGAGACACAGAGGAGATGAATTGTTGAATAAAGTCATACACTTCTTCACATACAAGAAGTATTCTCGTCACTTCATTACCTCATGGTTGAACCACTGATGGCAGATGGACTATTCTGATGATGCTTTTCATATTTTACTGGATCTTGACAGTGTATTTTACTTGACAGTTAATGGGACAGATGTTTGCAGCCAGAGCACTCAGTCAGGGGTGTAAATCCTCCATTACTGTAATGTAGTTAGTGGGGAGCAGATCTCCATCCACAGACGGGTGTAGCACTGTGAGAAGAGCATTTACTGTCGGTTATCACATCTAATTGTGGAGCAGCACATTTAGCACTGAGCATGGATCTTTTAGCTTCTGACTTGCACCTTGTTAAACTGGCATACCTGAACATGGCAGCACTCTCGTGAACGCACACACACTCACACAGCTGTTGAGTGATGGAGCATTTGAGATGTAATTGCTCTGATAAATCTTGATTAAGCACCACAGATGTGTTGTGTGTGCTTGTGTGATCATCCTGTCAAATCAGCTTATCTTCATAAGTAACTGGGGGGAGTTTTTGAATTTGTAGTAGAAATGTGGTCCTACTTGACAGACCTGAACAAAACACAATCAAAGGAAGTATAACATTTTCATGCCGATAATATTCTTTATACAGTAGTCCAAGACTTTCGGCTGAAGTTAGACATGCTGCTGTCATACAGTGCATACACATTGGTTTCATTGCATTTATTGCACTACAATTACTTTTAGTTTTGTCTCTATTGTAAACTAATGCAAAACCCACAGAAGGCTGTTATTCAGAAGGTCACTGTGTGTTTCTGTTTGCATACTGAAATAAGGGGACAGAGTGGAAGCTCGCGGAGCGTGAAAACAACATTATAATAAAGACTGAACAATTGGCTATTATCAAGCCCTTATCCTTATGAATAATTCAGAGAATTCCCTTGTTGACAAATCTGTGAGAAGATTCACCGTACATCATTTTCAAACAGTACAATGTAATATTTTCACCACTGAAAAGTAGAAATTGACGTCTGCTTGTGTGTGTGTGTGTGTGTGTGTGTGTGTGTGTGTGTGTGTGTGTGTGTGTGTGTGTGTGTGCAATAATTATATATTCAGCTTAACATAAATGTTGTGCAAAAATGGCTCACTTTGCAACACCCATGGAAACACAAAGAGGAAACAAAGTTTTGTTCTGGTTTGGTTGATTACAGACTGTTTTCTCTGACCTTGAAATGAACATTCAGCTTTTGTCTGGTCTGAAGTGAGAATTCTGTTCTGCTCAAGTCTAGTCTGTTCTGAAGTCAACATTCAGTTTTTGTCTGGTCTGGTCTGGTTTGATCAGCAGTGAACATTCTGGTCGGTCTGTTCTGAAGTCATTATAAAGAGTTGGTGCACTTGATCACTTTTCTTGTGGCATGCTATGTTTCAGTGACAGCAAGGAGTGTTGTGTGCACAATAATTAATCTTTAAACTAAAATGTAGATGTTATGAGAAATATTTGTAGTTTATATGGCAGTTTATGGCAGACACTGCTGGATTCAGTGGATGAACGGTCCTTTGTCTGGTTAGAATAGGAACTGTCATAATAGCTTACTTTGCAACCACAGCTGCATGGAGATATCAATGTCGTGTGAAGACATCTCCACAACATTATAAAAAATGCCACTGTATTTGAAGGATAACCTTAAAGAAAATGTAATTTGCATGCTGCCTAACCTCGATCAGGTGGAGAGCTGGTGGTTACAGGGGAATTAGGAAGGGGAGGATAAAATCCCCAAAGGGAACTGGAAGATACCTTTGTATCTGTCTGAATCAGACGAGAACGCTGCCTCGTCTGGATCACATCCCTTAGGTTCTGCTTACCTCGTGACCCACGATTCCTCTTACCCCTGCCTACAGGTGGGGGAGGAGCATGAGTTGCGACACTAGCCTTCTGTGCTCGTCTTTGATCCTCAGATCGAGACAGGCCAGGACCCTTATGTTGTTCTGGCTCAGACCTGGACCTTCATGGAACGGAGGATCTGAAAGCAGTGGAGCGTACCTTCTTCTCCCTGATCTTCTCGATCACCATCTCAATGGAAATACTGAAAAGTACAGAATGCGAATCCTGAGCATCGAGAAGAAAGCCTTTTCTTTCTTCCCGATGTCTGCCAGGTTCATCCACAGATGTCTCCTTGTTAGAGCACTTTCATGGCAAGTCCAACTTTGCTGTGGCACGACCCATAACCTCCAACAGCTCTACATACACAGGGCTCAGCCTCAGCTTCTTCACCATCCTCAAATATCTCCTGGGTAAAAACCCAGCAGAGCACTAACCTCAGTATCAGAAAATGTTAAAGATATAACATCATCCTCCCGAGACTCTCTCTCATCCGCTTCCGACGAGCGCAAAAGGGAAAGTCCCTCTCTAAACCATTCAGACAGATCCACCTGTAGCTCTCATGAGCTCATTCTCCTCCATGCCTCAGCAGCGGCGGATCCTGAACCGCGGGAATCAGATGGCTGCCTTTTTTCTTTTCTTTTTTTTTCTCGGAAAGAGAGACTAATGAGAGCAGAGCTTTTTAATTGAAAAAACGCTCACAATGCATGCAGATTGCCTCCTCAAAGATTTTGTGTGCGTGCTCTTCACCCAAACAAATTGTGTGTGTCATCAGGTGTCAAATAATGCCCAAACCCAGATGCACACATTGTCTGAACGCTTGCTAGAAGTCGCTATGATAGACAGAAAAAGATTGCTCTTGCCAGTTTTTTTCAGATGCACGCTTCAAACAGAACAGTCAGTGAAGATGAAGAAGAGAATGATGTGTTCTCCCGGTGCCTGTTTATAGTCGTGCCGGTAGTGACGTCAGAGGCCGTTGCCGGCCAACTCTGCGTTTTTTCAATATATGCTTCAGACACGGGTCACGATGAGGTTTTCCCATAGCGACCCCTAGAGGACGCAGCTCGAAGATCCCTTGAAAGGGAACTTTTGTGCGTACACGTATTTCTACAAAATATTTTGCTTTTGCTGTTTCCAGCAATCTGAATCTGAGGTCATATATCTTCAAAGAGTCACACTTTATACTAGGTGGCAAGAACTAACATTAAACCATGGATTTACTCTCTAATCACATGTTGTTTTGGAAGATTCCCATGTTTACTGCTAATGAGTTTGAGGCATGGTCAGGTTCAGGAATATATCTAGAGTTTAAACTATGGTTATAGTGGTTAGGTTTTGAGGTAAGGGTTGGGTTAGGGTTCAGGACAAGGTTAACAGTTTAAATACAAATTTTAATTCAATCCAAGTCATTTAAATATAATTACAATCTACCAACAATTACGTAGTATACGGTATCACACGGCTAAGTACATAGTAGTTAAGGCCACCTAATATAAAGTGTGACTGAAAAAAGCTCTAGAGACTCTTATGGCACAGGAGGAGAGACGTCCACATTCAGAGCACATTACCAGTAATCTAGCGCATTAACATGTCAACCAATAGCACTGGAGCAATTAGCATATTCATGATTCGGTTGTGATTATGGTTTGGGTGTCTCCCCTAGCCCATGTGGGCAAAATCTGATTTAAATCTACTTTCATGCCAGCAGAGGAACGTGGTACACAGCTGTGAACACTGGCATTTGCGCAAACCCGTTTGATAAGGACATTTGCTTAATCGACTCGCCTGTCAAAGCAAATATTCCTCCTCACTACCTGCTGCCACACTCTCTCTTTCTCTCTCTCTCTTTCTTTCTCTCTCCTCCGTTTTTTTTTTTTTTTGTGCGCTGAAGTTTTCTCCCCTCAAAGCCAATTTGCAGACTTGGGTTAAGTAAACACCTGTTTCCTGCGAAACTCCCCGGAGGCCCTGCCAGACAATTTACACCACTAACAAGCACAGAAATACACCAGAGAGCCAGAGAGGAGTTGCTTTCCATTTATTTTTTCTTCACAGGGACGGGCACTGCCTGATCGGCCAATTAATGTGTGACCAAGCACTGTGGAAAGGATCCCGTTGTCAGTGTAGCTCATGAAGTTTTCTGTAAGGCATACAAGGATGGATCAGGCCCTGACCGATCAGGCCAATGTCCTCTGACTGCCAGGGGCCTCAAACTCAGAGGCCTGCAAAAACTGACATCCAAAAAAACAAAAATAAAAAAGACAATCTGAAATCGAACAGGGCCTGAATGTGCACCGGTGTAAATAGACAACAGCACTAGCAATGCATTCTCAATATTGCAGCTTTAAAATTGCGTTTAAGTCGACATTGTTGTCATTGTGCATCCTTGGAATTGTGATACTCCAGACCTAGCAATTCATGCATTTGAAAAAATAAAAACTTTTTGAGGCCACTTTTGAGTTATAAAGACACAATTATCACAAAAAAGGTCCAAATTCAGCGACCTTTGGGATATAAAATAACAAATACAATGACATTTCCCTCTTTAGGCTAAATATTGTGTGGGACAGCAAAAAGAAGCCTCCAGAGCGAACGAGTTGCAACCTATTTTAAGTCTTTAAACCTTAGTGTGAGTATGTGTTTAAATAATTTTGTAGTCTTGGCCTTGACCTGATATAATTTTATACGGAACTAAAGAGCCAAAGATTTATGATCGCAGTGTGAAACTGCAGAGGAAGTATGGAGACCTCAATGGTTTAAATTAACTGCAATGTATAGTATACTGTATATATATATATATATATATATATATATATATATATATATATATATATATAGAGAGAGAGAGAGAGAGAGAGAGAGAGAGAGAGAGTGTTATATACTACAGAATTGTTCACCTTGTGAAAGGAAAGGTGTGGTTGAAGTGAATGTCCACTTGTAGATATATATATATAAAGTGCTTGATTATAATTTGACCTGTGTATTTATACAGATGTGTATTTACAAATATATTTACATACAAGACATGCAATTTTCAATAGAAATTACATTAAAATACATTTTGATTTAACATTAAAGCATTCAGCAGTACTTTAACCATATCCAACCAAGTCAATAGAAGTAATTAAGGAATTAAATATAAAAATGCTTAAGTGTCTCAGAAACACTGTAAAGTTCAGCTAATTGCATTTAATATCAATTTAAAGTATGATACATTCTCATTTAATTGCGACTAACATGCAGTTAAGTGTCTGAAAACATTACATTTATTTCACAAATATGAATATTATTTCACAAATAGTTTATTTCCTTAACAAATACTCTAATTGGTTTGTTGCAATTATTTTGTTTTCAACAAAATCATGTTAGAAACACAAAATCAACTCAGGGTCTCGACTCGTTGTTTTGCTGTGGATATGAGACTTTATCTGTGAGGCTCAGTGATGTACGTGCTCTCCAAAAGAGCTTCACTTAAACGACGCAAATGATAAAGCTTTATGATAAACAAATGCACAACAGCACAAGAGCAAACACAATCAAACCGAAGTCTCACAGAGAGCACAGTAGCTTTTTCATTCAACATTATAGTGTCTGATACCAAATGCATTTTACTGAATATTATGCCCATGCAAACAGTAAAACAATTGAGATGTCACATAAACACCCTATGCTCTTGTATAAACTTGTTGTGTAATCAAATCATCACGTTGTTATGTTGTTAGAGAAATTTATTTGAACAATGAACACAACAGACATAAATGGTTGAATACAGCAAGGATTATAAGCACATGTGTGTGTGTGTGTGTGTGTTTTGTGCTTGTCACAATGTATATTAGATATATTACATTTATATATTTAGAAGGTATATTAGATTTACAGTCATCCATTTAGCAGAAGCTTTTATCCAAAGTGGCATGCAAATGAGGAGCATTACAAAAAATTTATCATAAAAGCCAACAATATTATAATACACAATGCTAATTTCAAAGTATCTAAAGTGAGATATTTCAAACGAGAATACTAGAGCAGATGTGAAATGCAGAAAATAATAGAGATTTTATATTATTATTATTATATTTTTTGTAATAAGAAGGGAAGGGCTATGGGGAAAAAAATGCTACTAAATTTCACAAACAAACTGCAAAAAAACACTTTGAATTAAGCATGAAATTTTGAAGCCGATAAACTGAAATAGTGTGAAATCGTTTGTATCGTGTTAATCATACTCCAATAATCCTTGTTTGATTTACAACCATGTCTGATTCTGTAAGTGATCAAGTGAACAAATATGTTTCAATTCAGCTCATGTCAAAGCAACACATGCATCTAGGTGAAGATGCTGAATAACAGAGCAGATCCCACATGGCATACTCTTTCCTCATTCCACACACACACACATCTGAGATACAGTGGAAAATACAGTATGTGATGACTGTGGAAAAAACAAACAAAAAATAAACACTGTGTTCCAAGGATGTATATAAAGCAACACTTTGTGTGTTTTTATGAAGGTGGAATTGCTAAACCAACTGCATGCAGCTCTGTGACCGCTGGAGCCTCCATGAACGACAATATTGAGGGCATTAGTCACATCGGTGCGAGAGCTCGCATGGTTACACATCAGTTTTAGGCAACATATCGACTGCAAGTCGATGCATCGCATCCAATAAGGTGAGTCACCTTGGGCTTCACCTCGGATCTGTCTCTGAAAACAAGAGCACGTTGATGACATCTGGATGAATGAAGTAATGAAACTCCTTCTGATGGACCACAGCGTCTTTATACTGTGACACGCAGAGATTCGTGTCATTAACTGACTATATAAATCAGCATCACCTTCACACAGCCCTCAAGGACAGACTCCATCCATTTACAGTCATTTGGTCTTATATTTCACTTTTCAATGACTGGCACAGTTTAATTAACAACCGACCACAGGGAAATGAGGCCTATTGATCTGTTTACCAGGTACAACGTTGACTTGAATATCAAGCTTTACAAGACTAAAGCAAATGGCCTTCATTTGATGTTTTTCATAAATGGATTCACTGCACATTAACAAAAGACTTGTGGGGGTTTGCATCACTCTAAATGAGAGATCTGAACATTTTCTAAAGCAGCAGCTTAAAGTAGAAAGCAGTGAGCAGGTGTTTGTGCGTCACATAGCTTAAAATGTTTTCACATTCAGCACTTTCATGCAGTCCGGAAAGTTCACCGGCATATGCTGAAAAATCGTGTGGCTTTGTTGTGAAACCTAGCGGTCTGCCTGCCTTGGCAATATTTAAAGCATTGTGTGCACCGCAGAGGCTGTTCCAGAAATCATGCTGCTTTCTAAGATACCTCATTTCTAATGCTCATTAGAGGCACGTCCAAATCTACTATTTAGATTCCACAGAGAACACACACATACAAACATGCATATATAAATACATAAATCTTGGCAAATGTATTAGTTTTCACAAAATATATTTATTTTATTCCCCCAAAGACAAAGCCATTCATACAAATAAAAACTATTATTAATTATAAAAACCACACCATTCTTAATCAGTATTAATCAGTTTATTGTGATGTTTTTTAAACATTTTTTCCCCTCCTTGTTTTAAACATACATTTGCTTAATTATAATGCTTTGATACTATTTGATACTTAATTTTGATGCTTTGATGTTTTCCGATAACAAGACTTAATAATCTTTGCAGTGGAACATTGTTTTTGTAATTGCAAATTTGTGCTCTGACATCGTTAATCTACATGGATAAATCTGATGGTTTGAAATAAAAAAATAAAAAAATATATCCTAAAAATATGTCTAATGAGCAGGTTATTAATTAGCTTATACATAAAGATGGATGTGTTATGTGTTCACTTATTATTTAAAGTTTATGTTAAATAACGGTAACGACCATTAACTTTGCAACTACAAATATATATATATATATATATATATATATATATATATATATATACTTGTGTAACTTTAACCAGCAATATCATGCAATAAATTTGATTATTGATCTTTTAATTAATTCTGACACACGTTTTCTATTTTTAAAAATGCAGGTTCAGGTTTTTTATGTCTATACACTCATTCAAAGCCTCTTGTAAGCTGTGAGAAGGTGAAGAGATGTCAGATCCTCTCATGAAGATGTTCTCCCCTCACCAGTCTCTCTCTCTCTCATCCAGACCTCACAGCAGAGCTGCTAAGGGTCTCTGGAGTTCAGGGTTCAGTGTCCAGATCACAGGCAGGGTGCTGGATGGCGGTTCCTCTTCAGCTCAGCCTGTGATTTATGGCTCCTGCCCTGATACATGGCATTAACGCTTTCTGAGTGCTCCATAGACCATGGGGAACGATGAAATAAATCAAAACCCTATAAGATCACACACACACATGCTATCAGCTGCAGACCAGCAGCGAGTGTGCAGTCAAGAGTATGGTGCAGTGAATCAGCCTACTGAGTCTATTGAAAATAGCTGTGTGTAAATACATTGTTATAGATTTGAAAGTGTTTGCTGTGTGCAGATGCACCGTGGCGGAAGCACAACATTCATCACGGTTTTGTTTGCAGGCTGCTTTGAATAATGTAGCGTACTATTGCATCTGTTCTGAGCTTCCTGGACCCCCATCTGCAGCTGTAGGGATTTCTGCCGTGCATGTGTCTGCATTAATCACTTCTCCATAGACTGGAACTGTTTAATGCTAAACCCACATGTAAATTACTGCCTCTGGGAGAGATTGGAATTCTGACAATTAATGTGCATTATAACTGACACAGATTCTGACATTGTTTCAAGGGAATGTAAGTGGCCACAATGCTAGAGGATACCAAGATATTGTTTCACCATTGCTGTTATGAGTGGTTTTGAGTTTATACGATATTCTGGGCTGCATTACCTGTTCGTTAGGTCTGTCTTAGTAAATAGCTGTTTCTTTATAAAATAATACCTAATTGCATAATATAACACTTGTATTGACCCGATAAATAGCCTTCAAATTTTAAAAGAGTTGTAGAAAAGCCATTTCTTGTCTTATGCTTGATGTAGCAAATTTACATAAATTATTTATTTATGTAAATTTGCTACATCAACCATAAGACAAACAGGCAATGAAATAAATATTAACAATTGCATTCAAATATTTAGATAAATGAGATAATAAATCAGCAAAAAACTATATTTGATGTTCATCTAACCATGCCTTTCTTTCTTTTCTTTCTTCTGGGTTTATTATACATATGTCTAAAGGATGAGTGTGACGAGTGGGGCGGGGCCGAGGGACGTGGGAACGAGTGAGGCCGGAGGTCTCGACCCACGGAGGAGATGGAGGGATATAAAACAGGAGCGATGACAGTGAAGGACGAGAGAGGACCAGGCCTGGGCTTTAGTTTATGTTTTGCTTTTTATTTGTGCTCATCAGTTGTCCGTGAGGGGCAGATGCGCTGTTTTGTGCTTATTTTTGTAATTAAAGTTTATGTTTGATTGTCCGCCGGTTCCCGCCTCCTTCTTCCCGTGATCAGGGAGTTTTATTGTTACAATGAGGAAGTCTGATACGTAAATCATCATCAACTGGTTCGCAGCTTTATTTCACATGTTATTCCTTGCTGGAGGCTTTTTTACGTTTAGTTATTATGTAGGATATTGTTTCAACTAAGATTGATCAAGTATTTGGTAGCATATATTTTACAACTTGGTGCTTGCTTTTTGACAGAACTAAGCCAAGTTTATTCACTTAGACACAGCAGACAGTTTTCACAGCCTTGAGCAACCAAACAACCTTCTGTGTTTTATAGTTTGTATACGCTTTGTATTCTCTAGCAGTGCAATCTTTGTATAAGTGATTTTAATCAGATGTTGTTTTCATTATGTTTTTATTTAACAGAAATGAATGAAAAATACACTTTTCAAAACTTTTATCTGAATTAAATAATAGGCAAATAGGTTCCCATTCATTCAAGCAACAGCATTATAACTGAATCTACATCCTCAGCAACAAACAATGCAATGCTTTTGCTTGCACAGATTTATATCGGACAATGAGATGTGAGAATAGTGTGCCGTGAAAGCTGTTTTTCACTCCTGCTCTGATTTCAGCCGCCTACTGCAGGCCTTTGGCATCTCGAACAACCCTGATGTTTTCTATGCTTTTTGTTACTTTTCCCAGAAGTCATAATTTTTGTCAACTTCTTGGAGGACAAGGATGAATGCAAAATGATGCACTGAAATGCCACAAAAGTACATTTTTGATAATTTCTTTGGTTATTGGTCACAAATGAACATAGCATGTGGGATACATGATGGGAGCTCAACTAACAATACAAGAATCACTTCTGTTCATCTGTGTGTCTTTGTGGGGCACAAAAGAAAACCAATGCATTATTTACACCTTTTTAGGCATAAGCATCGCTGCTGAGTGACAGTCCAATTATGAGACAGTTTCAAGGAGAAAACACAATTACTATCACACAGATGTGATAATTTCTCTCATTTTGATTTCGTTTCAAGGTTTTTTTGTGCACACGGGACTCTGTTATCATGTAAATGTTTCTTAGAAGAAAGACTTTTCTTTCAGAGGTTGTGTAGAGTCAAGGCCGTAACGGAGAATAAAATAAGAGCTTCATCTGTTGGCACTGAGATTTTTTATGCGATGATGATATCATACGTCAAGCAACATATTGAACTGGATTTACAAGCTAAATTAATAATAGTTTTACTCATTTTTAGTAATTAAACCAATTTTATTCCTGAAGCTTACTCTAATTGTGACATTTCAGTGTTGCTTTATGTGTTAATGTATTATCTTGATTAACATTTAACAGCAATAGAGCATTTATAAAGGGCAAGGATCTCAATAAATGTTGGATCTTATTATAAACTGACAAGTTTCACGTTATTGACATTTACTAAACATTCATCAGCATTACAGATCCATCAAACTGAACCATTTAACAAATAATAAATTTACATAAATGAAACATGTTCAAGCAGTAGCAGCGCTAGGGTGGGGCTTGACAGGGCAATACTTGCATAGCCCCAGCACAGCCCCACCCAAAGATTTCCTAATGATGTTTTTTTTTTTTTTTTTTCTTCTTCTTCTTCTTTTTTTTAATTAACATTGAAAAAAATATATAATAATAAATAAAAAACATAACAATGAACAAAATATAAATGCCTAATATTTAAGCTATGAACAATTGATATTATGGGGGAGGGGTCAAGCAACATAAGCAAGCAATGCGCAAACTGTGCACGAGAGTTATGCTGGTGAACATCAGTCAGTAGAGAAAGTGAAAAAAAGAAGCTTTCTAATGCTTCATTAACGGCCGCAAATTCTCTGAGAGAACGAGACAAAACTACTTCAACATATGCTGATAACAGTTTATAACCACCTTTTTAAAATCATTTTCACTGAGGAATTGTCACAGTGTCTGGGTTGTTGTTCCCCGGGATTCCACTAGATGTCCTCATTCTCACGGTGTCTGTCCCAGATCACTTCCTGTTTCCTTATATGGTCACCTTCCTCCTTGTTGCGTAATTGATTGTTCCCCCCACCTGTCTCCTGTTTCCCCATTATCCTTCTGTGTATAAATACCCAGTCTGTCTTAGTCTGTGTGACTGAGTCCTTGTTTAATGTTATGTTATTTCATGCCTGTCATCCTTGTCTTGCCTTGCGTTAGTGTCTTGTTTATGTCTGCTTTGATCTTCTGGTTTTGACCGTGCCTGGACTGTTTACCCTTTTGGATTATCCCTAATAAACAACGTACCTGCAAATTGGTTCCTTCTCCTGTGTTTCCCAAAACACTAACGTGACAGAAGGACTCAGTCAACGTAGGAACCAGCGGTATGTCACTTTTCCGTTCCCCAGCCAAGATGGTGGAGAGGCGGGTCAAGTATCTTCGGTTGACCGCCCACCGTCAAGAGGGCAACGAAGTGGGTGCCCTGGCTCAAGTGTTCTGGTCCCTGGCTGAAGGCATGGGATACAATGATGCGGCCCTTAAAGACCACTTCAATGGCGGGCTGGATGATCCAGTGCCTCAGGAAGAGATGGCGCAGTTGGAGACGCTGGAGTTCTGGGAATTCGTGCGCTACCTGCAGTTTCGGTGTCGGTGGGATGCCCCAGCCACTCCTGTCTCTTCCGGCAGGGTGGTCGTCAGCCCAGCACCACTGCCCAGGAAGGCCGTCAGCCCAGCGCCACAGTACAAGATGGCCGCTAACCCAGCGCCAATGCCCAAATTGGCCACCGGTCCAGCGCCACAGTACAAGATGGCCGCCAGTCCAGCGCCACAACACAAAATGGCCGCCAGCCCAGTGCCACAGCACGAGATGGCCGCCAGCCCAGCGCCACAGTACAAGATGGCCGCTAACCCGGCTCCAATGCCCAAATTGGCCACCGGTCCAGCGCCACAGTACAAGAGGGCCGCCAGCCCAGCGCCACAACACAAGATGGCCGCCAGCCCAGCACCACAGCACAAGATGGCCGACTCAAAGCCTGAGTCTCCAGATAAGGTGCACGATGCTGTTCCAGAGGCCGAGGCGGTTCCCGTTGCTGTTCCAGAGGCCGAGGCGGTGCCTGACGCTGTTCCAGAGGCCGAGGTGGCACCCGATGCCGAGGCTGTTCCGGAGGCCGAGGTGGTGTCCGAGGTCGAGGCAGTGCCCGTTGCTGTTCCGGAGGCCGAGGCAGTGCTCGATCCTGTACTGGAGGCCGAGGCGGTGCCCAAGGCTGTTCCCATTGCAGTTACCGAGGCGGTGCCAGAGGCTGTTCCGGAGGTCGAGGCGGTGCCCGACGCTGTTCCAGAGGCCGAGGTGGCACCCGATGCCGAGTCGGTGCTCGATGCTGTTCCGAAGGCCGAGGAGGTGCCCGAGGCCGAGGCGGTGCCCGAGGCTGTTCCCAATGCAGTTACCAAGGCAGTGCCCGAGGCTGTTCCGGAGGTCGAGGCGGTGCCCGACGCTGTTCCAGAGGCCGAGGTGGCACCCGATGCCGAGGCAGCGCCCGATGCCGAGTCAGTGCTCGATGCTGTTCCGGAGGCCGAGGAGGTGCCCGAGGCCGAGGCGGTGCCCGAGGCTGTTCCCAATGCAGTTACCGAGGCGTTGCCCGAGGCTGTTCCGGAGGCCGAGGCGGTGCCCGAGGCTGTTCCGGATGCCGAGGCGGTGCCTGATGCCAAGGCGGTGCCCGAGGCTGTTCCAGAGGCCGAGGCGGTGCCCGACACTGTTCCAGAGGCCGAGGTGGCACCCGATGCCGAGTCGGTGCTCGATGCTGTTCCGGAGGCCGAGGTGGCACCCGATGCCGAGTCGGTGCTCGATGCTGTTCCGAAGGCCGAGGAGGTGCCCGAGGCCGAGGCGGTGCCCGAGGCTGTTCCCAATGCAGTTACCAAGGCAGTGCCCGAGGCTGTTCCGGAGGTCGAGGCGGTGCCCGACGCTGTTCCAGAGGCCGAGGTGGCACCCGATGCCGAGGCAGCGCCCGATGCCGAGTCAGTGCTCGATGCTGTTCCGGAGGCCGAGGAGGTGCCCGAGGCCGAGGCGGTGCCCGAGGCTGTTCCCAATGCAGTTACCGAGGCGTTGCCCGAGGCTGTTCCGGAGGCCGAGGCGGTGCCCGAGGCTGTTCCGGATGCCGAGGCGGTGCCTGATGCCAAGGCGGTGCCCGAGGCTGTTCCAGAGGCCGAGGCGGTGCCCGACACTGTTCCAGAGGCCGAGGTGGCACCCGATGCCGAGTCGGTGCTCGATGCTGTTCCGGAGGCCGAGGAGGTGCCCGAGGCCGAGGCGGTGCCTGAGGCTGTTCCCAATGCAGTTACCGAGGCGGTGCCCGAGGCTGTTCCGGAGGTCGAGGCGGTGCCCGACGCTGTTCCAGAGGCCGAGGCGGTGCCCGAGGCTGTTCCGGATGCCGAGGCGGTGCCTGATGCCGAGGCGGTGCCCGAGGCTGTTCCAGAGGCCGAGGCGGTGCTCGAGGCCGCTCCCGAGGCCGTTACCGAGGTGGTGTCTGAGGCCGTTCCAGAGGCAGTGCCCGAAGCCGAGGCACCTCAGGTCTTCACAGACAGTCCAGAGTCTATTCGGAGTTCCGTGGTCTCGCCGGAGTCGGGTCAGATTCCGGTGGACTCTCAGGAGTCGAGTCGGGTGCCAGTGGACCCTCCAGAGCCAAGTCAAGTCACTGGATGGTCTGCTGCTCCATTCTGGGGGACTCCTGTCTCGACCACGTGGATGTGGTGGTCGTCTGCTCCGCCCTGGAGGGCTCTGACTTTGACCACAAGGCTGTGGTGGTCTTCCGCTCCGCCCTGGAGGGCTTTGACTTTGACCACAAGGCTGTGGTGGTCTTCCACTCCGCCCTGGTGGGCGCCTCAACAGGTCCTTCATGGATTTCTGTGTGTTGTTTTGGTTTCTGTTATGTTTCTGTCTGTTCCCCTCAGTTTGTCTGGCCCTCCGTTCCTCCCCCTGTACCTCATCCGGTCCTCCTCCCTCCTGGTCTCCCTGTTTTATGTTTTCATTTCTGGTGTTTGTCCCCCATGTGTTCCTTTTCCGGCCCTCCGTCCCTCCCCCTGAGCCTCCACCTGTCCACCTCCCTCCTGGTCTCTGTGTTGTGTTTTGTCTTGGAGCGTCTGGGAGCCGCTCCGTAGAGGGGGGGTACTGTCACAGTGTCTGGGTTGTTGTTCCCCGGGGTTCCACTAGATGTCCTCCTTCTCACGGTGTCTGTCCCAGATCACTTCCTGTTTCCTTATATGGTCACCTTCCTCCTTGTTGCGTAATTGATTGTTCCCCCCACCTGTCTCCTGTTTCCCCATTATCCTTCTGTGTATAAATACCCAGTCTGTCTTAGTCTGTGTGACTGAGTCCTTGTTTAATGTTATGTTATTTCATGCCCGTCATCCTTGTCTTGCCTTGCGTTAGTGTCTTGTTTATGTCTGCTTTGATCTTCTGGTTTTGACCCTGCCTGGACTGTTTACCCTTTTGGATTATCCCTAATAAACGACGTACCTGCAAATTGGTTCCTTCTCCTGTGTTTCCCAAAACACTAACGTGACAGGAATAAGCTAACAGCCTATATTTTAATTATCTTTAGATCTCAACATGCAGAAAAAAATATATAATCTCATCTCTGTTAGCGTCTAACTGCAGACTCATAAAAAATAAAAAAAATAAAAATATAATAATAATAATAATAAAAATAATAATAATAATATAAACTATTCCTCTATCCCTTCCTCTCCTAGCTTTTACAATTTTGAAAGATGTCTGAAACCAGTATTATACCTGGTACTTTTCATGTTTATTTCCATCCTATGATGAATCGCTTGTTGTCATCTTCAAAAGTCTCTTTGTATAAAAGCATCTGCCAAATGAATAACTGTAAATGTAAACATGTCCTTAGGCAATATATTTTATGTGGCTTATAACGCATCAATGCTTTCTATTAATTCAAAAATCTTTAAAGTAATAATAATTTAACTCAATTAACAATTAATTCATTTTACTTTTTGTTTTTTTTATACAATGATCCAGTAAGTGAATGTCTTCAACAGCGTTAATGTAAAGGGAACCAGGCTGATTACACCAGAAAAGGCAGAGAGAATACAGACTCACATTGGTATAACCAGACATATACTGGTTTACAGGGATAAATTAAAGCATAGGCTTCAACAGGCTGAAGCCCAGGCGCCTACACTTGGGAGGGGCCTAGTTGCTGAAGGTAAATTATATTTTTGTGTGCATATGGGATTTTGCAGCAGTAACAACAGCATTCTGAAAACAAACTCACAAGCCTGTTTTCAGCGTTGGCCTTCTTGTAGTATATGTAGGTTCATGTAGTATAATGGTTCAGTTTAGGTTTCCCCCAGACAGTTTGTATAGTCTGTTTTCCACCAATATACTTTGAGTGAAATTCACAATGTGTTCATAAAGAAGCATAGCACAAGAGCTATTCTGCGTGCATGTCTTTATGCTATAGTTTAATTAATATATATATATATATATATATATATATATATATATATATATATATATATATATATATATATATATATATATATATATATGTATAGCGTATAGCGAGCATGCCAGCGACCTCCAAATATCCCTCATGTATGCAAGCCTTCCAAGAGATAGTTTCGAACTACTACTGATGAATAATTGGTATTTTGTGTAATTTATTTAAATCATACCTGTAAACTCATATTTCAGCCAGGAAGGTTTTGATGGCATTTTCTTTTCATATTACTTCAGTATAATGCCTTTAAAGGGATAGTTCACCCAAAAAATCTAAATTATGTCATTAATAACAATGGTAACATTTTAGTATAGGGTCCAATTCACACTAATAACTATTTGGATATTAGCAAGTCTATTATTAACATATTAGCTGTTTATTAGTGCTTATAAAATACATATAATGCATGACATCGATAATCCTACCCAATATCCTAAACTTAACAACTACCTTATAAACTATTAATAAGCAGCAAATAAGGAGTTAATTGAGGGAAAAGTCATAGTTAATGGTTAGTTAATAGTGAGAATTGGACCCTAAAATAAAGTGTGACCATAACTTACTCTCATGTCGCTCCAAACCAGTGAGACCTCTGTTTATCTTCGGAACACAGTTTAAGATATTTTAGATTTAGTCAGAGAGCTCTCAGTCCCTCCATTGAAGCTGTGTGAACAGTATACTGTCCATGTCCAGAAAGGTAAGAAAAACATCATCAAAGTAGTCCATGTGACATCAGAGGGTTAGTTAGAATATTTTGAAGCATCGAAAATATGTTTTGGTCAAAATATAGCAAAAACTACGACTTTATTCAGCATTGTCTTCTCTTCCGTGTCTGTTGTGAGAGAGAGTTCAAAACAAAGCAGTTTGTGATATCTGGTTCGTCAACGAATCATTCAATGTAACCGCGTTTGGTCTCGTACTCTATCGCATACGTTGTCAGTGTTGTGCGCTTGCTTAGTCCTTTGTTGTGATAAACAGTAAAGTGCGTTCAGCTGAATTCAATTTCCATTTTGTTGGGTTTAAAAAAGATTAGTATACCGCGGCAGCGGTCGCGGCAGCCCTCGAGTTAAGCCCTCCTCGTGGGACACCGACAAGGGATATAAGTATTGTTTTGATTAATCTCTTTTTCCTTCTTCTTGTTTAATTTCTGTTTCAGTTTTTGTTTATAACCAATTCTCACTATGTGTTTCAAGATCCCTACTATCATTACCACCCGTAAACCATGCATCACACAATGTAGACAGTGCAATCTTAATAACCTGGGCCCGGTTCCCCAAAATGTTCTTATCGCTAAGTAGTTCTTAACCTATTCCTTAACCTCTCTCTTAACCTTGTGGCATGATTCCAGACACATTCGTACGCTAAGTATATTTTCTGTAAGTCATACTTTCATAAGGTTGGTCTGGACCATTCGTAAGCTCTCTCTTAGCGTTGTTTGAGCTCAAGACGCTACTGTACAGCAGTCTTTAGAAATCACCGCAGTGCAGTACAAGCCAAACTATGGTATGTTGACAATGTTGTGGCTCAATAATGATTTTATGTTATTTTTTAAGACTCATAATAAATTATGTTCGCAATAGATACAGGCCTATTTATGAAGTTGACTGTGGTATCAGAATTAATATGCTGGTAATTAGCCTAGGCTTTTTCGTAATGTAATTAAAGCGAATTGGCAATCATTTTTTTGATAATTAAAATCTGGAAAACAATTTGGCTCTAAATGGCCAAGATCTATAAATGGGTAATCATGGTTGTGTCCAGTAAGTGACCATAGCAGCGATCCAACGTGTCCTTGTATTGAATCAAAGACGGAGATTTTTTTTATTCGGCAAAACTTAAGCCCTTCTGACGTTTTGCCTGACATGGCTATATTTAAAAAAAATTGCCTCCCAAGACAACTCATTATGGAGCTGCTGGACCTTCTCAGACCTGCGCTTGCCAGGCAAACGCGGCGGAATTTTGCTTGAAGCCCTGAAGCCCAGCGATACGCTTTTTTTTTTGCTACAGACAGATTCATCGAGGTCGTGGGAGAGGGCTGTGTGGAGGTGCGTCCACACTGTCACCAACGCCCTTCTGCGCCATGCCGGGGATTACATCCTGGTGGATGGCACACTCGTCCCTATCGCCAATCCACCAGTGATTGATCAGGCATACATATCGCGAAAGGGAGACGAGGCCATAAACGTGCAGGTTATAGTGGACCACAGGGGTGTGATCCCCGACCTGGTGGTAATGTCCAGCAAAACTTCAACTTCCTCTGACGAGAGGCTTGGTGCCCTATTTTAGGTTGCTTCCCCAGCATATTCTGTATCTAACTCTCTCTCTCTCTGGTCATTGTAGATAGGTTGCTTTTTATTTAAAACATAAACCAATTGCAATCAATACCGCATTAAACAGAAGTAACTGCAGCTGCTTGCCAATTAATTCTGATTGTAAAGTACCTTACCATTAATATAAAAGTGTATTAAATAATTTTTAGAAGTCGTTACACCCATGTCAAGAAGCAGCACAAGTGGCACAATGGGATAAGGAGGGTGGAAGATTAGCGAGGGATACCCGGTTAGTCTAACCGTCACAACATATGGTTTGAACATATTACTGACCATTTGATAATTAAATTTATAGTCTATATTCTACTGATAACTTAAAATATGTTAAAATAAATGTTACTATAATAATTTGAGGAATATTTCATTTGCATAGAACGTGTTGTCTTTCTTAATGCTGTATTGCACCATCGCGTGAAGTGGAAAATCGATTCATGAGCAATTGATGCCAACTAATTCAGCACCCTCACTTTGGACAGCGCTCCTGTTACGTCGGACGTAAGAGGCAGCGTGCTAAGAGCTTCCTAAGGGACACTTCGGGGAACACACTTAGGAACATAAACAACTTTGGTAAGATATATCTTTCGAGGTCTTCTTAGCACGGTAAGAGTGAGCGTTATCGGAAAACTTTGCCAGTCTGCTGTAAACAAAGCCGATTTCATTACTTCTATTATAAGTCATTCAAAGCTTCATCTCATGGCCTAAACAGAGACCTGGATCAAACCAGAGGACACTGCTACACCTGCAGCACTCTCCAATAATTTCTCATTTTCCCACTCCTCCCGTTTGATTGGAGGAGGTGGAGGTACTGGTCTGCTCATCTCTAATGATTGGAAATTTAATCCTTTACCATCTTTGGGTATCAACAGCTCCTTTGAATCTCATTCAGTTACTGTTACTTAGCCTTTTAAAATACATTTTGTAGTTGTCTATTGACCCCCAGGACCACTGGGTAACTTTTTGGATGAATTAGATGTGTTGCTCTCAACCTTTTCTGAGGATAGTACTCCCCTAGTTATGCTTGGAGATTTCAACATTCATCTAGAAATCCTCTGTTTGCCGATTTCCACACTCTGCTTGCCTCTTTTGATCTCAACCGAGTGTCAACTACTGCTACTCACAAATCAGGCAACCAATTGGACCTTATTTATACACAACACTGCTCTACTGATCATGTTCTGGTTACTCCACTGCACACGTCGGATCACTTCCTCCTCACTCTTAACCTCAACATGGTCCCTGACACATCACTTACCCCTCCACATGTCATCTTTCGACGTAACCTACGTACACTTTCACCCTCCCGGCTATCTGCAATGGTTTCATCTTCACTTCCTTCCCCTAAACTGTTTGCATCTTTGGATATCTAATGTCTCCTCTGCTAAAAAGACATACTACCATTACAAAATTAACAATTCTTCTAACTCTCGCATGCTTTTTAAAACATTTTCCTCACTTCTTTGTCCTCCTCCTCCCCCTCCTGCTTCATCTCTAATAGCTGACGACTTTGCAACGTTTTTCATTAATAAAATTAAACACATAAGTGCACAGTTTTCCACACCACAATCATTCAAGCTCATATCACCAGCAAACTTATACTCATTTACATCCTTCTCTTCACTCTCTGAGGCAGAAGTCTCAAAACTTATCCTTTCTAATTATCCTACTGCTTGCCCGCTTGATCCTATTGAATAAATCTTTAAATGAATAAATGTAAATGTAAATGTAACCAGATCTTTTTGAACCAGTTCACCAAACTGAACTGAATGGTTCGCATCTCCAATAAGCATTAATCCATTAATGACTTAAGCTGTTAACTTTTTTAATAACTCAGACACTCCCTCTGAGTTAAAACAAACCAATATCCCCGAGCAATTCATTTACTCAAACAGTACACTGACTGAACTGCTGTGAAGAGAGAACAGAAGATGAACACAGAGCCGAGCCAGATAACGAACAATAGACTGACTCGTTCACGAGTCAAGAACCGGATGCATCGGTTTTCGGATCACCAGTACTTCTCTCGGACAGTTAGATTCAATAAACCGGTTGAAGAAAACGGTTCACCGGTTCTTTTGCAGTCGACGTAATGGCGTCATTGGCGATGATTGCCCTTTATTCAAGCCTTCGGTTTACCCGTGCTCATAACACTATCACAGAATCAGTTCAGAATCAATCACCAAAAGAATCATTTCAGTTCAGACGCTCTGTGTGTCAGTCTGCTTCACGCTGAATCACACATGTGCAGTATTATCAGCTCCTCGGTTCTTGAATCGGACACGTCTGACAGAAACGGTTCTTGACTCGAGAACGAGTCAGTCTTTTGTACGTTATCTGGCTTGGTGATTCGTTCGCGAACCGGATATCACAACCTGCTTTGTTTTGAACTCTCTCACAACAGACATGGAAGAGAAGGCAATGCTGAATAAAGTCATAGTTTTTGCTATTGTTGGACCAAAATGTATTTTCAATGCTTCAAAAAATTCTAACTGACCCTCTGATGTCACATGGACTACTTTGATGATGTTTTTCTTACCTTTCTGGGCATGGACAGTATACTGTTCACACAGCTTCAATGGAGGGACTGAGAGCTCTTTGACTAAATCTGAAATATCTTAAACTGTGTTCCAAAGATAAACGGAGGTCTTATGGGTTTGGAAGAACATAAGGGTAAGTTATTAATGACATAATTTTAATATTTGGCTGAACCCTTTAATAACATAGTGTCTACTTTAGGTAAAGGATATAATTCTGCTGCTTCACAAGCGCCACCTTCTGGCAAAGAGTGAATTCACTTATATTATTTTTTTTTAAGCAGAACAGTGTTGTAAATGTTTACTACCATGTCAACAATAAAAATTCTAAATTCGACATAATTGTCAGGAAGTTATTGAATCATGCAAACTGTATATTGAATTAATTATATTTTTATGCAAATACAATCAAATAGGATGATCGCTGTACGCTGAGAACTGAAGAATCTGAAAGAGTTTGTGACACTCCATATTTAATACCAAGCCAGCAGGCAACAGTATGAAGAAGAAAAATGGGCTAAGTATAGTTGTTACATATCAGTATTATTAAATGCCAAAGGTAAATTTATGCCAGAGGTAAATGTGAAATTGTATTGTGTATGAGTCAGTTTATTTGGTAATTCACACAATATAAACAAAATATTAAAAAATACCAATTAAAAAACTGTTTTTTGTTACGTCTACAAGCTTAGGTCTGTATTAAAATTCCAGTTCAACATTCTGTTTGCCACTTTAATTCAAATGTGAACGGGAAAGAGTTGACACCACTGGTGTTCCCACCTTGCTGAGGTAATTGCCTGTTCAATGCTAATTAACATCCCTAAAGGTGTCTTAAAGAGACACCATCACACTGTGTCAGCTTTAATTAAAAAGCCCAGCCTGTGCCAGCCAAATCTTAATCAATCGCTTGATCAATGCAAGGTTTTGATTCATTCGGGATGCAGTTTGCTGTGCTGACAGGATAGCTTTCTTTCTCTCCTGTGTGCTGCGGTGAAGCAGCCATCAAATGAACAGCCCATAAATATCTGCACTTCACTTGATTTAAAGAGCACCGTCTAGGGCCTACTCTGTTAGTTTTATTCTTGCTTTCTTCAAGCGGAAGAATGCATTTCCTTTTTTTAATCCCTTCCCCCTGTTTATTGTTCTTTTTCCACAGTTCAGTGCTTTTCTCGTTCTTCTTTGCGTTTGCTGCAACATCTCATTTTGAGGCCAGATGAATTGTTTATTCTCAGCAGCAAATACAAATCTAGCATCACTTGCTCTCCTCTTCCAAATATTTGCAATCTTAAGACAGTTTTTATTGCCTAGGAAAAATATTCAAGTTTTGTTGTTTTGACAGATTCTCCATGCATATAAATCTCATTTAGAAGTGGTTTTAAATCAAATGCCAATCAAAATGTGTTGTTCTTGTTTTACTAACCCCTCAAAAACATTCCTGATTCTTTTTCTGTTCAAAAACCACTTCAGAATCTTATTTCAATTTCCCATGGGGCCAGTGACTCAGACGTACAGTCTAGAGCACTTAGAGTCTTTCCATAGACACAAACAGTGTGGGTAAAATATTGATCTTATTACACAAAATGCCATTTACAAACAGAATCATATTAGATTTGTCCTTAAGCCCCGACTCAGGAAACAAATGTGGAAATCTCACTGTAAAATGTGTGCAGATTTCCCAGTTGGTGACAGATGGTGGCTCTTTTAGACAAATATAAATTAATTAAATGTTTACACAGTTTTCAGGTTATTGTCAAACATCATTTAGGCCTGAATTACACTATCAAGAAGAAACCAGTATTGCATTTATGACAAAATTACATTAATCTTCTAAATATTATAGTGAAAAAAAAAAAAAAATTAAAAATTAAAAGAGAATACATAATGTTAAAGGTTTAAATGTTAATGTTTTTCCTTTCTCTTTGGAGTGTAACAAGCTCTTGGTCCATAAAGAAGATCTGTAAAGTGGCAAAGACTAAAGTCTCAAATCCAAAGAGATATTCTTTATTGAAGTTTAGACTCTGCCACGCCCTCCTAAAATGGTTAATTTAAACACGCCCCCACATGTCTACGTCACTGTGTGGAAATATTTGATTAATGCCACCCAAATGTTCATGCAAAGATAGAACATGGTTTCAGTAACGGCAATTAGTATTGAAGCAGCCATGTCAGGGAGATGCTGTGTGTATCTAGGCGAAAGCGAAATAACTTTATTTGGCCTTCCGAAAGTGGATGTATGTGACGAGAGGGGCGGGGCCGAGAGCCGTGGGAATGAAGGGAGGCCGATGGAGTGATTTGGAAATGAGCGACACCTGCACCACTCACCGGTCTCGAGTCCTCACTCCGTTCTCACGGCTCTCAGCCCCGCCCCAATTATCACAATGCATTTAGGAATCTTTAAGATTACTTACTACAGAACCATGCATTTTATGGATGACTGTTTCATGATCCTAGGAGAGGAGGTAATTCTGACTTTCCTACGACAGTCTGGCGCTGCTTAATCAGCTACTCTAAGTATGTTTTGTTATTAGTTTAAGTATTTGCTATTGACTGTTCAAATGCGTAGTTTTGCACATTGTGTATGTGTGTAATTTTATTTTATTTTAATTTTTACTGTAGTGTGTTATTTGATTTGACATTTAAAGTTAATATATTTAAAATGTACCAAATTACAGCTTCATCATTAGAAATGTAAATACATGACACCCATTTCAAAAGAAATTAAAGTATATTTTCATAAAAATTCATAAATACTTGTCATTAAATTCGGCAATGTACATTTCAAATAAGTAATTATCTACAGTAAGTTAAAACTAAATGGAGT
The DNA here is from genome assembly GCF_023724105.1 of Carassius gibelio. Lineage (NCBI taxonomy): Eukaryota > Metazoa > Chordata > Actinopteri > Cypriniformes > Cyprinidae > Carassius > Carassius gibelio. The sequence continues at coordinate 4,792,433 of NC_068375.1, read as the reverse complement.
ATTTCAAAGAAGTATTTATGAACATTTACATATAAAGATGTACTTAAGTCCTACTTAAGTGGCTAAAAACACTCTAAAGTTGCCTAACTGTTAGAGAAATGGACTTGTGACCCAAAGGTCACAGGTTCCAGTCTCGGTACCTGCATGGATTGTACAGGTAGATACTGTTGGTAGATGGGGGGAATGTACAACGCTCTTACAAAAAAATGTCTCTGACATCATGAAATATTTTGAGACACTGGCCTACCTGAAGAACATCACTGGTGCCATGCTAGACCTCCTCTCATGTGCTTACCGAACAAACAGGCACATTGTGGCTGATGCAGTCAGTATGAGAATGCATTACATACTAGTGAAGCCGAGGAAACTCACATCCATGCTGTAAGGATTGCTGCTCCTCAGAGATTTGTGCTGAGTCTGACTGCACTTCTACCTCATTCATGATGCTGACGGATCTGTATACAGAATGGAGGAGGAACAGCTGGCTTTCTGGTGCAATCAAAACAACCTGGAGCTGAACACGCTTGTAAGCAGCGGAGATCTGAGCAGCGCCAAACTGAAAGGGGACACACATATGCTGTATAGACTACATTGTGTAAAAGAGCAGCAGAACATCCAGGAGCAGGAGTTTTCCTCAGGCCGTCAACCTCATGAACAATTCAAACTGCCTCGCAGTTCTCCCTATAGTGCACTTACTTCCATTGTGAACACTAACAAATGTACAAAATGTAAATTTGACTCTCATTTATTCAACTATCTGCAGACACACTTATCTCGTTTGCACATTACCTTCCCTAGTGAAAAAGAAGTACACCTTAATATTGTATTGTCGTAGTATAGACTTTCTCAATACAGATCCCTTATTATTTGTATATGTTATTATCAACTTAGTTCATTGATGTGGCTGGTTCAACACATGTTAAATTGCATCTCTGAAGTGATCAATAATCATGTATTGCTGGGCATGATGAAGTGGATCAGGACATAGGTTGATTAGTTAACTCTGCCCTGGGCCTCTAATCACTTAGCACTAGCTGTCTCCATTTGACTGATGGCTGGTAGACAAGGAGTTTTAAACGCTACCAATGAGAGTCACTGCATAGACTGCGCGGAGAGGAAAACCTCCATCTGGCACAAACGTCAAATCTGAGGGAATCCTTTGTGGAAATAGGTATCCAAGTGGGTCATATTGCAGTATGTCTGAGCATATAATTTGATATTTAGCAACATATTTAATTTAATTGACAGTCCGATCATCTTGACAGATGGTTCATATCATTCAGCTTTTACAGCTGAATGATTTAAAGGTCTTGCATATTGTTTTCTAAAAATGTCTCAACACAGCTATATAAATGTACAGCAGACTGACAAGGCATCCATATTTTTTATGAATAAACAGAGATAACCAAATGAGATTAATATAAAATGTGTTTGCATATTCAAATATATTTCTACTATTAATCTAACATGTAAACTGAGAATGAGTTATCTGAAACACTCCTTGATTTGTCAATGCAGACACACACGCAAACTGTGGTTGCTCCCATACTTGGAGAAGAATGTTCAATATTTTAGACATGACTCCAATTAGTATTGATGCTCATAGTGTTTTAAAAGGCATATATTCATCAGAATGTTGTGCTCATTTTCCATTCAATCAAAACGATTGAGAACAGATGCAGTAAAGCACCAAAAATAACAAAACAAGTACCATCAAATAATCACAACCATATGAATGTAGACCATGGTGTTCATGCATTATATTGCAAGTTTTCTAAAATCATATGATTTTTAAGCTCCCTAATGTCATTGTTCATTCCCATACTCAAATTTAGCACATTAAAACTCACACAACCAGGTTTCACATCAATGACGACTGGTCACACACAAAGTTTGCATATGACATCATAAGGTTTATAGCACAAGTCAAATGGATTGCTGATTTTAGTCTCTCAGCTATTTATTTTATAATAGGTAGATGTAACTACTTTGTACTTAAACATTTATTACAATGTACTTATGCACATACATGCAGGTCCATTGTAATTGTGTATTTGTTGCTACATTATTAACTTTACTCCTTACTGTAACCCAACCGTTGCCCCAAAACCTAACAACAACAACAATTATAACCATAGTCCTAAACCTACTTTACGGTTTACTTAAGGTTAGTAAACCTGAAACTCATTATCAGTAAATGTGGGAATTTTCCAAAACATCATGATAATACATAATAGTAAAGGACACTTTAACTATTTCTTGGAAGAAAAAAATATATAACTGTTGCCTTAATCAGTTTCTTATTACTAAATATAATGTATGAAGTTTTTAAATATATATATATATATTTTTTTCTCATGTAAAAAAACTGAATTTACAGAACAAATATCAGATGACAGGCTAAATGCTCAACCAATGCAAAAATTGACCAATCAGAATCAATATGGAGTATTTTATTATTATTATTTTTCAGTAAAAACAAGTCTGATGAGGGCAGAAGGGAGAAGAAAAAAAAAAAGTGTCTCTTTTTGTATTAATAACTAATGATTATGAGAAGGAAACTTGCAAACCTATCAGAATTCATGTTTGCTTTCAGTGCACCACCAAGCCTGTCTGTGGTTAAGAAAAAAAAAAAAAGATGGAAACTAAATTATTGAGAAACTAAATTATACAGTGTCCTGACAGGGTCACATATAACTGCTGTCATAAAGTAGATGATATCAGTAGAGGACACTGCATGATGTGTTGGTTCCTTTATCAGGTGTCAGGTTGTTGATGGTAAATATTGGAATGTCTTCAGTTAACAGACTGTTGTAATATATTAAGGGTTCGAGCATTTGTTTGCATCAGATCAAGGTCCTGTGAGGTCCCTGAGTACATGTCTTTGGAGGCCGTTCCTCACTTCCATCACATTCGTTTCCAGCAGTTTGGCTCAGCTGGCTTGATAGACCTGTGTCCAAGTGGTTGCTCACACTGTACAGTAGGGGGCTGACAGCGGGCTGAGAGCCCTGGTGACTCTGCTTACTTACTGATATTATAAGGAGTTTTTCTCTTCATGCCAGGTTTTTCCTAGGCTTGGACACTAGAGGCCTATAGATAGTATAAATATGATGGACTATGTGTAATGTATGTATTATGCCACAACCACTTTCAATTAGCTCCTGATTAGGGGTGAGTGATATGATCCAAATTTTTGGTCAATGACACACATCCCCAAATAGTAATTATGCTTGTCACTACACGAAAATGTTTAGAATTGAACAAAACACGACAGATTTCATAATCTTCAATTAAAATCCCACAATAACTTAAAAAAAAAAATAATAATTATACAAAATTATACATTTTGCAACTATTTTAAGTAGATCATACCAACTTTATATTAAGTGTCTATCTGCTGTATTATGCACTTGACATTATTGAAAAGATTCAATGAACTCATTGTGTACATACATGCATAATTGCACTATTATACCTTATTATACACAATCCTACCCTTGTACCTTAACCCATTTTATACCTAACCAGACCACCAAATCTGTCCCTAACCTTAACTTTCTTACCCCGCCTCGTTAGCAGCAAATGTGTATTGCAGTAAAACATACATTTTTTTTTTTTTTTTTTTTACTTATTAAAAAAAAAAGAATCAGAAATATATAGATTTTTTTAATACCAAAAAAACTAGTTTTTATAGTTTAAATCGGGCAGAAATACTTATTTTAGGTAAAAATTGTTATTTTAGGTAACATGTTACCACTTTTTACAATGTATAGAGACGTGTATTGTTGAAATTGCTATACAAATTAATTTGATTTGACTTGGTGGAGAATGCGAGCACAATTGCCATAATCCAGTCTATAACCCAGCCCATGGAGCATAAATTTCAACAAAATATATGATAGATACAGTATGATGGTAAATTTGCTTCTTGTTACACTTTAGTAATCAATCGATCACAACACATGAGCATCTTTGTTTGTGGTGCCTTTTGGTCATTTTTAAAGCTCAACACTGTCCAGACACATCCATTTTCTCTCTCTCTCTCTCTCTCTCTCTCTTTGTCTCTGTTTATACCTGGTATTAAGGTGTGTTTAGGTTTATCGGATCACAAGTAGATGAGGGAGACATATTTCAGTTTACACTTGCTGTTTTAATCCACCCCTTTTTTCCACTTTACACCACTCTCTTGATTTCTCTGAGGGAAGGGTTCATGGGCAGAAGGATCTAGATTTCTCAAGCTAATATTGCAAAATAAGAGGCAATTTCCATATGAATGCAAAAGGAGACAATGGAAAATTATATGAAGTGCATCCAATAGCCACAAAAGTACATTGAACGCTGTTGCATTGTGTTAGAATCAGGACTGGTAAGAGAACATTGTGATTTTTATATTTGTTTTGCCTTTAAACCAAACTTATGATTCCAGACAGTAAAGTTTAAATCTGACTGTGTGTGCTTCAACGACACGTCCCATACTGCATTTTCAAATACCTCTGGAAGCGGTCAATCTCATGACGTTTAGAATCCTATTTACACCTGTATTTAGCGTGTTGTGCACTTGTGATCAGATGCATATTACTACCAGGTGTAAATATGGCCTTTGAGTTGCACGGAAGACATAATAACACCAAATGGTTTCCTTTAATGCCTTTAAGGATCTCAGCATCACCCTTTACTAATCCACTGTCAACACCACATCCAGCACTCTCCATCTTCTCTCAGCCCTCCAGCCAGTGTTATGAGAAACCCATCTATAACAGCTTCTGTGTTATTACAGTGTGGCACTGAGGGGACAGAGGTATGCTCATCAGGACCAGTTTCTCAAAGATGGAGGCACGGAAATGTGCACATCCTACAAGCCTTTGAAATGTAGTGTGTCTTTTGCGATAATATAAGGCGCCTTCAAGGCAGTCTTCATATTTACCTGCCTCATGGTCATGTTAATAATTTTATGAGTATTGACCATGTTTCATGATTCCCAGAATGAAGTATCATTCTGCCATTTGAAGCATGCTCTGTTTACGCTCTGAAAAAGAAGCTTTTCCCTTCTCATTTTTCAAGTGAAATTGACACTCAGAAATTTGTGGAGCTCTAGCCTGGAGATTTTCTCGTGAACCGTGAGAGCAGTAATATGAAATAATGCTGGAGATGCCTTGGAGGAAATCTTTAAATGAAAAATGACCGAGGAAGAGAGACTCCTTTCCTTTAAGCGGAAACAGCACAAATCCGTCACAATGAAAGTCCAGTACACCTGTTGGTAAGATGAATAACTTCGTGTTTCATTTTAGTGACATACAACACGTGCAGTAGACATACACATTCATTACACACAGGCATTTCTGTAGGAACTGTGGAAATGTTCTTGTGGATAATGTTTTGACAGACCTCCATGCTGAAGTTATTTATATTCAGCTTTCCTTCTACAGCTATACATCTATAATAATCTTGAAGATCAAGTGAATATGAATTATGTATAAATCAGGAGCCTGTGCTTTCCAGGCAGTAGTGAAGCAATTAGTTTAAACACATTTCTCAGCAGCAAGGTGATAAAGTCATTATTTTTAACGGTTCAGTAATTTGCAAGTATTTTTTTAGCATCTCGTGTTCAATATTTTGTTCAATAGTTCAATAAATTAAATAACTGATTTTTTAATAACTTCTGAGTTGACAAATAACAGTAAACAGGATATTTTTGAAATCATTGAACAAAGAAAGCAGGATGAAGAACAATCTGCAAACCACAGCTCCTGTTGTTTGTGAATGACTCTGTATTGTACCACGCAGCACCGATGCATTACGAACAAAACTAAACACACATCAAAAATGGCAAAAATTGCATTGCTATTGATTTTCATGGCTTTTTGAACCTGCATCAGCATCAAAACATAGCGAATAAACATGCTCGTGTTTAGCTGCTCTTTCGGAAATAGCGGTCAAAATAAAATAAATACGTGTTGCTCAAGGTAATCACACCCCCAGCACCCACAAGTGGTTGTTACTTATATACCAGCAAATTTTTGGTGCTATTGACAAACCACTTTTCCTGGTTAGGAGCTGGTGCTTTGGGTGTCAAAAGACAAAGAACCAATTTGAAACTATGCTCTGCCTCTGACTAGTTAGGGTAAGGGTTAGTTAATAGTTAGGGTTAGAGTCAGGGTTAGGGTTAGGGTTAGAGTTAGGCCTTGGTGGAAAAGGGGTAAAACAGAAACAGGCTTTCTAAAAGAAAAAAAAAATTGTAATACAATACAATACACATTTATTTATATAGCACATTTAAAAGAACTGAAGATCAAAGTGCGTGCCAGCATAATACATACAACATAAACAATTGCATACACCCACACAAACATAATTACATCATGTTCACTCAAACATGTCTAAAAAGAGATATGCTAAAGAGATACATCTTCAAACTAGACAGAAAGAGAAGATTTAATATGCATTGGAAGAGAGCTCCATAAGAAAATAGCAATCACAGAAAAGGACCTATCACCCTTTGATTTTCATCTAGTTTTGGGAACATTAACCATCTGCATAGAATATCTCATATGTATTATATTTTGATGTGTATTAAAAGGTCAACAATATAAAGTATTTAAGTGAAACACCATGCAATGCTTTACAAACCATCAACAGAACATTGAACTCAATTCGAAATTTTACAGGCAATCACTGTAAGGAGACTAAAACTGGGGTAAGAGACTCTCTCTTCTCTGTAAGAGTCAAAAGCCTTGCTGCTGCATTTTGCACTAATTGAAATACCCAGGAAATAGCTATATATATATATAAAGTATTAAATATGTGATGATAAATGTATGGATGACAATTTCCAGGTCTTTAACTAGTAACTAGTTTCCGTAAAGGAATGCATTCAGCTTATCTTTCTATAGAGTAGTTGGTTATTTAGCAGTTGATCGCTTAAGCTTAGCCTTCATGTAGGCTGCTGAACAGTATTTCTAGGCTAAACTAGGTTTCATTCTACCGGGTGCATTTTGATGGATTTCCCAAATCCGTTAGTGTTTAGATATGAGTTCTATCCAAAGCTCTTTCCAGCCTCCACATGCTGTCAATGGAGTGACACACGTCCTGAGGCTCGTTTCATAAGACTGTTATTTTTGAAGAGTTGCACAGGCAGCTGTATATCGACATCACTGGAGTCAGATGAACTAATGCTTTGCAGTGACATATCAACTCTTTATATTGTCAGAACTCTTTTTACTTCTGATTACCTCTTAATTTACACAAAATTTTAAATTAGCTGTGAATGTCCTCACCCTTAAGGCATCCAAGATCTAGATAAGTTTGTTTCTTCCTCAGATTTGGAGAAATTTAGCATTCCATTATTTGCAAACCAATGGATCCTGGATCCTCTGCAGTGAATGGTTACAGTCAGAATGAGAGTGAAAACAGTGGATAAAAACATCACAATAATCCACAAGTAATCCACACAACTCTGGTCTATCAATTAAATATGGTGAAGCCAAAAACTGCATGTTTGTAAGTGTTACGTGTTCAAAAGATGTTAAACAGGATGATTGCGCAACACTTGCGTGAGTTACTGTTGCTATGAAAGCAAGCAGAAAAAAACAACCAGAAAGACCAGACTTCAATAATACAAGACATTTAATCTTTAGTGGATGCAGTTACCAGGACCAAAAAAACAAACAATATAAAAAGGTGAAAATATTAATAAAGAATAGAATACAAGAGTGTCGCCAAAGTAATTAGCTATGGTATTTATGTTTTGATTGTTTAGTTTACCCAACCTCTAAACTAACTAGCAAAGTAAAATGTAGAAATAAACCCCGAAATCTTCAGCGGATTCGCCGCCTTAGATAAACTATTCTAACTAACAAACAAATACAACAGTGGCGATCACTCTCCGCCTAGCTAACAATTCCAACAAACTGCCTACCGTTGGGTTCACGCTGTACATTCCACAATCGGCAGAATAAACTCAGTAGCAACACATTAAATGCGCTAAACAGATTGTTACACGCACAAGCAAATACAACGTTAGAGTTAACAAACACGAAGGAGTATTACTCACATCAGAGAGACTAGGCATAACAAACATTAACAACAGTTCATGACTTTGGAGCAGAGGAACAGATCAATTCACATGAGCTGGCTGAATTCTGGCAAAAGAACAATCTTCCGTGCTTCTTGTGAATGGGCCTTTTAAACCCGGCAGCGCGCCATCGGATTGGTCCACCAGCTTCTATGACGTGTGTGATAGTAACGACACACCTGCAGACCAACCAATGAGCACCACCTGAAAGTAATGAACACACACACAAAGACAAAGAGAAACACAAGTCCACGTGGGACGTAACACTTCCCCCCCCTAAAAAAGAAAAAAATAATTTTTTTTGTTCATCCTTTAAAATATACAATTGCACATTAGCCTAAGCTCTGGATAAAGCGTCCGCAATTATATTATCCGAACCTTTCTTGTGTTCAATTACTAAATTGTACCCTTGTACCATCAAAGACCAACACATCAGCCTCTGATTCTGGTTATACATTCGACCTAAAAACACTAGAGGATTGTGATCCGTGAAAACTATTACAGGCAAAATGGTTGAACTCACATATACATCAAAGTACTGTAACGCCAATAGTAAGGCCAATGTTTCCTTTTCAATCGTAGAGTAGTTCAATTGATGTTTATTGAACTTACGTGAGAAGTAACATACTGGATGGTCAATACCCTGAGCGTCTTCTTGCACCACCACTGCCCCCGCACCAACAGAACTTGCGTCGATTTCAAGTTTGAAAGCTCGTTCAACATCAGGAGCTGATAAAACAGGTGTGCTACATAGTAAAGCTTTGACATTAAAGGCATTCTGACACTCATCGTTCCACAGAAAAGTGCATGAAGGGCTAAGGAGTGACGTCAGAGGATTGGCCACAGTAGAAAAATTCTTGCAGAAACTCCGGTAATAACCGGCCATCCCAAGGAATCTACGAAGTTCCTTGCGTGTAGCAGGAACTGGAAACTCTGCAATTGCAGTCACTTTTGCCTCTATTGGTCTTACCTGTCCTTGACCCACTTCTTTACCCAAATACGTAACTGTAGCTTGACCAAATTCACATTTGGCCAAATTTAATGTCAGTGAAGCTTTATCCAGGTGGTCAAATACCTCTCTCAACGTTGAGACATGTGCGGACCAATTAGGTGAATTACAAGATCATCCAAATACGCACTACAGTTTCGGACACCCGCGAGCACAATATTAATAAGCCTTTGAAATGTGGCTGGGGCATTGCGCATGCCGGACGCCATAACGCAATATTGCAGGAAATCATCTTGGGTCACAAAAGCAGAAATTACAGATGCACGTGACGTTAAAGGCACCTGCCAGTAACCTTTCAGTAAATCTAATTTACTGACAAATTTAGCGGACCCCAGATTGTCCACACAGTCCTCCATACGAGGTAGGGGAAAACAATCAGGAACAGTTACTGCGTTTACCTTTCGATAATCCGTGCAAAATCTAGCGGATCCATCACTCTTAGTCACAAGCAAACACGGAGAACTCCATGGGCTAAAACTCTGCTTAGCTAGACCATTTTCACACAAATACTCAACTTCAGATCTCATCACAGAACGTTTAAAAACATTCATTCTATAAGCATGTTGTCACGGAGACGAACCCCGTGATTCCCTCTACTGGCCAGCAGAGGGCTCCATCTCCGGAATATTGACACTCACGCACTCTCTCACAACTACACTTCCCATCTACCCCGTGCATTGGACTCTGATCACCACTCAGGTGCAGCTCATGAGTACTGCTATTTAAGCTGCACAACCACATCAGTCTAACGCGAAGTCTTGTTTTGCTCCGGCTAACATTTCCAAGCGTTATTTCCCGTGTTTGATTTCCTGTTACCAGTACTGTTTTGTTTACCGTCTCTTGTACCTTTGCTGCCTGCCTCTTGACCTTGGATTGTTTATTGGACTCTGAATCTTGCCTGTTACCCCTGAACTTCTGCTTGTGTTTGACGACGATTCTGGTTATCTCTACTGTTGTGTTTGCTGGTCCTGATCCCCGCCTGTACGACCTCGAGTCTTTCAATAAAGCCTGCTAAATGGATTCCCTGTCTGATGACTTGTTACAGAAGACTTCGCCACAACCGAATCCAGCGGCTTACGATCATCTGTGTGCTACCATGGCAGCCCAGGCAAATCAGATCGCTGCTAATCAACATCAAGTGAATCGTCTCACTTCCATCACGGAGGAACTGGTAAAGGCTGTTCAAAACCTCCACAGCCCTGCCGTGACGTCAACCCCACCTGCAGCGGTCACCGCTTCCCACATGGCAGGAACGCCAACTCACGTTAATCCTCGACTGGCTTACCCGGAGAAATTTGACGGGGACTCTACCAAGTGTAAGGGCTTCTTACTACAGTGCTCGCTGTTCGTTGAACAACAACCCACCCTTTACACCACTGATGCTGGTAGGATCGCCTTCGTGTGTTCATTATTAACGGGAAGAGCTTTGGAATGGATAACGGCTGTATGGCGCGAGGATGGAACGGCGTTCACCACTTTCACTGACTTTCTGATACGTTTCCGTGAGGTGTTTGATCACCCCCGAGAGGGGAAAGGAGCGGGTGAGTGGTTGCTTGAATTATCGCAGGGAGGATTAACAGCAGCGGAATATGCCTTGAACTTTCGCACTTTGGCTGCTCAGACGTCATGGGTGAGTGACACGCTGAAGGTATTGTTTCGCAAGGGGCTTAATCACGAACTGCAAACCGAACTCGCTTGCCGTGATGAGGGGAGAACTCTGAGTGATCTTATTTCACTTACTATAACCCTTGATAACCTGCAACGCTCTCGCCGTGTCAGTGCTCCACGCCTCTTCCCCGCTGCGGTAACGCGACCCGTAGAAACTATAGAGCCCATGCAGATAAATTCCTATCATCTGACTGAGGAGGAACGTCACCGCCGCAGGGTTAACCGACTCTGTCTCTACTGTGGCGCTCCGGGACATCTACGAATCACTTGTCCCAATCGCCGCTCTTCTTACACTCCGAAATCGGTGAGTTTACCTTTTAACTGTGTGTCAGTCCCTCTGATAATCAAGACCGGCAAGGTTCAAATAGCCACCACTGCTTTACTTGATTCAGGAGCAGCTGGGAATTTTATCTCTGAGGAATTTGCCAGAGGGAATAACATCTCTTTAATTTCATGCACTAATTCTCTGTCTGTAGCCACAATAGATGGGCGCCCTTTGGGGTCTGGGTTGATCACTCACCGCACCCAAGATCTCCAAATGTTAACCGGCCTGCTACACCAAGAAACCATTCAGTTCTACGTGCTCCCTGTATCTAACACCCCTGTTATTTTGGGATTGCCCTGGCTCAGACTGCATGATCCTCAGGTGTCGTGGAGAGAAGGACAAATTCTTAGATGGAGCACCCAGTGTCAGAAATCATGCCTCTCGACCATCTCTCCCATGACGGTACAAGTTGTCACATTAGACTCGGAGACCACCAGCATTCCCAATCTGCCCAAGGAGTATCACGATCTCGTCACCGCCTTCAGCAAGGTACAGGCAAACACATTACCACCACATCGCAGCTATGATTGTGCCATTGATCTCATTCCAGGCTCATCACCACCCCGGGGTCGAATATTCCCGTTATCATTACCCGAGTCAGAAGCTATGGCCAAGTACATCAGGGAGGAGCTGGAAAAGGGGTTCATACGTCCATCCACCTCTCCTGCTTCAGCTGGCTTCTTCTTTGTCCGCAAGAGGGATGGAGGTCTGCGCCCTTGCATCGATTATCGTGGACTCAACGAAATAACAGTAAAGTTTCGCTATCCTCTACCACTGGTGCCCTCTGCTTTAGAACAGTTACGTACTGCACAGTACTACACCAAATTGGATCTGCGCTGCGCATACAACCTCATCCGCATTAGGGAGGGGGACGAGTGGAAGACAGCTTTCTCAACCACCAATGGGCACTACGAATACCGGGTGATGCCGTTTGGACTGGTCAATAGTCCTTCGGTTTTCCAATCCTTTGTCAATGACATCTTCAGAGACATGCTAAATAGAACTGTTATCATATACATTGACGATATCTTAATCTATTCAGATACCCTGGAGGAACATGTCCAACATGTGAGAGCTGTACTGCAAAGACTCATTGAACATCAACTCTATGCTAAGGCGGAGAAGTGTGAATTTCATACCACCTCCACCACCTTCCTGGGGTACGTCATCAGCCCAGAGGGGGTCGCCATGGATGAGAGCAAAGTCAATGCCGTTCTCAAGTGGTCAGTACCAGGGACACTAAAGGAGCTTCAACGCTTTCTGGGGTTTGCTAATTTCTATCGCCGTTTCATCAGGAACTTCAGCTCTGTGGTTAGTCCCCTCACGTCTCTGGTCAGGAAAGGAGCCCATCGGCTACACTGGGCTGAAGCTGCTCTTCAAGCTTTCCAGGAACTAAAGAGAAGGTTTGTGACCGCCCCCATACTCCATCATCCTGACCCATATCTCCAGTTTCTCGTCGAGGTGGACGCCTCCAACACTGGTATCGGGGCTATTCTCTCCCAACGCCAGAGTTCTACCGGTAAACTCCACCCATGTGCCTTTTACTCCCGCAAGCTCAATGCTGCTGAACGTAACTACGACGTGGGAGACCGTGAACTTCTCGCTATGAAAGCAGCCTTCGAGGAGTGGAGACACTGGCTGGAGGGGGCCAACTTTCCTTTCACCGTACTAACCGATCATAAGAACCTCGAGTATTTGCGCTCAGCCAAGCGCCTCAATCCACGGCAGGCCAGATGGTCACTGTTCTTCTCTCGATTCGACTTCTCAGTTACCTACCGTCCAGGCTCCAAGAACACCAAGGCAGATGCGCTATCCCGTATTCACGAAGATGAACAGATTCCATCCGAACCAGAGTCCATACTCCCCTTCAAAGTAGTCATTGCACCAGTACAATGGGACATCATGACGCTTATCCAACAACACAACTCTCAACACGCACCTCCAGCAGCTTGTCCTCCTGGAAAAGTTTACGTACCACCTACCTTACGTGATCAAGTTCTCAACCACACGCACTGCTTGCCCGCATCCGGTCATCCAGGTATCACGGCTACCATTCACCTGCTTCAGAACCGGTTCTGGTGGGAATCATTACCCAAGGACACTGTAACTTTCATCCAACAATGCCAGACCTGTAATGCACACAAGACTCCCCGCCAATTGCCAGCCGGATTGCTGCAACCTCTCCCCATCCCACAACGACCCTGGTCCCATCTGGCGATAGACTTCATCACTGATCTACCTGTCTCTCAGGGTAACACTGTTGTTCTGACTGTAATTGATCGATTCTCCAAAGCCTGTCGCCTAATTCCCCTACCTAAATTGCCTACTGCTCTACAGACTGCCGAACTACTCTGTAACTGGGTCTTCCGTCTCTACGGACTACCGGAGGATATCGTCTCCGATAGAGGTCCCCAATTTACCTCCCGTCTCTGGAAAGCCTTCTTCCAAGCCCTCAATATAAACGTTAGCTTGACCTCTGGTTACCACCCCTCAATCCAACGGCCAGATCCAACCGTCGTCGTCCTGGGCCTATATACCAACCCGGACAATGGGTGTGGCTCTCTACCCGAGATCTCCGTCTCCGACTACCCTGCAAGAAACTAAGTCCAAGGTACGTGGGTCCCTTCAAGATAACACATCAGATCACTCCTGTTTCATTCCGTCTTGCATTACCTGACACCTATCGCATCTCTCCCACCTTTCATGTATCTCTGCTCAAGCCCGCTGTGGCCCCTGGAGTGGAGGGAGAGGGGAGGTCCCGTGAGCAGAGTCCCCAGCCCGTCCAGATCGAGACTGAGGAAACTTACCAGGTGCGAGAGCTTCTTAACTCCAGGCGTCGAGGACGCATGCTGCAGTATCTGGTCGACTGGGAGGGGTACGGTCCGGAAGAACAATCTTGGGTCAACGCTGACAACATACTAGACCCCAACCTCATCACGGAGTTCCATCGGTTACATCCGGAGAGACCGGCCCCTCGACCACGTGGCAGACCCCGACGTCGTCTACCATCTCGCGCCAGGAGTCGCTCGCAGGGAGGGGGCTCTGTCACCAGTACTGTTTTGTTTACCGTCTCTTGTACCTTTGCTGCCTGCCTCTTGACCTTGGATTGTTTATTGGACTCTGAATCTTGCCTGTTACCCCTGAACTTCTGCTTGTGTTTGACGACGATTCTGGTTATCTCTACTGTTGTGTTTGCTGGTCCTGATCCCCGCCTGTACGACCTCGAGTCTTTCAATAAAGCCTGCTAAATGGATTCCCTGTCTGATGACTTGTTACACATGTAGCTTGATAGGGGCGGCATTACCCACGTCGATGTCATGTTGCAGAATAGTACGAGAAGGACATCATGAAATAACAAAGGAAAGTCATGAATTACTTTTTTCACGTCATTTCTATGAGACTCGGACAGATGAGACAAATGAGAATCTAAATCAGCCAGCACCTCAGAGTTTTTCAACCTGGCGCACTGCTGATGTGTGTCGTACCAAAACTCCATCATCCTCCTTGTCCTGCATAGCAGTGAAATCCAATGTCTCGCACGCAAGCGCAGCACCACAAGATGTACTCGACTCATTAACTTTCAGAACATCTTGCGATGACTCTCTAACATGATATGCCTTCAGCATATTTACATGACACACGCGTGATTTCTTTCGGCGATCTGGAGTACCAATCACGTAATCAGTATCACTCATTTTTCTAATCACTTCATACGGACCTGAAAATCGTGCCGACAAGGCAGAGCCAACTACAGGCAATAAAACAAGCACCTTATCACCCTCCTTAAAATGCCGTTGAACAGTCTTACGGTCAAATTTATTCTTCATTGCCACCTGAGCTTTTAGTAATGATTCTCGTGCCATTGTACAAGCCTTGTGCAGTCGCTCACGAAATTTACTCACGTAATCCAGCACCGTGGTTGTAGCACTCGACTGGCTAGCTAGAATATCTTCTTTAAGCATCTTTAAAAGGACCCCTCACAGTATGACCGAAAACAAGGTCAGCAGGACTAAATCCCAAACTATCTTGTACTGCTTCTCTAGCAGCAAACAAAACTAAAGGTATCCCCTCGTCCCAGTCTTTACTCGTATCCATACAATACCGGCGTAACATCGCTTTCATGGTCTGATGAAACCGTTCCAAAGCTCCTTGGCTCTCTGGATGGTAGGCACTCGAAATTCTGTGAGAAATGTTCAAAGTCTTTAACACTTGTGTAAAAATCTTTGACAAAAAAAAATTGGTACCTTGATCAGACTGCACAATCTTCGGTAATCCAAACATTGAAAATAATTTTACAAGCGCGTTGCTAATCACCGGCGCCGTAATTTTCCTCAGTGGTATCGCTTCAGGAAAACGCATCGCTGTACACATTGTTAACAAGTATTGATTACCAGATCTTGATTTAGGTAGGGGGCCAACACAGTCCACAATAACATGCTCAAAAGGCTCTCCCATCACTGGTATAGGAACAAGCGGTGCGTGCGGAATCACCTGGTTTGGCTTACCTGAAAATTGACATGTCACATGTTCTACAAAATTTGGCCACATCAGCCTTCATTCTGGGCCAAAAAAAGTGTCTCAGAATTCGATGGTACGTTTTCTTAATACCTAAATGCCCAGACAAATCATGATCATGAGCCAGCGATAGTACTAAATGTCTATAACACGTAGGAATGACGATTTGGACCACAGAAGTCCATAGTTTCCTATGATTCCTAAATCGCTGCCTGTATGCCTCCGGTACAAGCTCATAAGCCCTCAAAATTGCGGTTTTAATAACATCATAGTCTAAATTATCTTCCAAAGATAGTGCAGCACATACTTCTTGAGCTTTTCCCGTTAACTTGCATTGGAGCAGCAACGGCCACACATCCCTAGACCAATGAAGCATGGAGGCAACTCTCTCAAATACATTAAAGTATGAGTCAACTTCACCCTCTCTGAATTGTGGAACAAGAGAAAAGTGTTTACTCACGTCAAATGTACTTGAACTCGCACCTGACGCAACAGCAGCCGACTGCACAGGTTGATCCGATGACACAGAGAGCAGACGGGGAACCGGTGTGTCTCGGGCTACTCTTAACTCCAACTCACGCAACCTGACTTGTGTGTCCGCCTCTATTTCCAGACGGCGGACTTGAAGTTGCAAATCCAACTGAGCTCTACGATCTTCTGCCCTCTCGCGCTCTTCCCATTGGGCTCTTGCCAAACGTACTCGGAGGCACACCTCATCTCCAGACCCAGTCAGAGTCGGAGAAAAAGGTTCGAAGGGCGGCAAGACTGCCTTGGCTTCGGCACCCTCCGCCTCCCCAGTCTCATTCTCATCCTCTTTACTTGAGGGGCAAACTTCAGAGCTCAGAGGATGAACCTCAGATCCGTCAGCCAGCTTCAACACACCTAAATTCCTCAACTCCTGTACTACCACGTTTTTAATTTCACGCTTAAGCTGCCGTTTAGAAACTTTAATTTGAAAATGATCAGCAATGCTCAATAAATCATCCTTCCTACACTTATCTAGTTGTTCAACAGTTGGTGCACTCGCAAAACTAACCAGATCAAAATCAGCCATCCTAATTAAACTTACCACCACAAACACCAAACTCCAAAGTAACCTCATAAATGGTTTTATAGGGTCCAAAACCTGCACTCCCTTTTCATACAAACAATACCTCGCTCATGGTTGCTCCACCTGCACACAGCAACAGCACTCACAAAACTCATCCCAAGAGAGAAAGAAAATATCCCATTAAAGGAATATCCCACCGCTGCCACCACCAAATGTTACGTGTTCAAAAGATGTTAAACGGGATGATTGCGCAACACTTGCGTGAGTTACTGTTGCTATGAAAGCAAGCAGAAAAAAAAACAACCAGAAAGACCAGACTTCAATAATACAAGACATTTAATCTTTAGTGGATGCAGTTACCAGGACCAAAAACAGATATAAAGGTGAAAATATTAAAGAATAGAATACAAGAGTGTCGCCAAAGTAATTAAACAATCAACACATAAATACCATAGCTAGTTTACCCAACCTCTAAACTAACTAGCAAAGTAATGTAGAAATAAACCCCGAAATCTTCAGCGGATTCGCCGCCTTAGATAAACTATTCTAACTAACAAACAAATACAACAGTGGCGATCACTCTCCGCCTAGCTAACAATTCCAACAAACTGCCTACCGTTGGTTCACGCTGTACATTCCACAATCGGCAGAATAAACTCAGTAGCAACACATTAAATGCGCTAAACAGATTATGTTACACGCACAAGCAAATACAATGTTAGAGTTAACAAACACAAAGGAGTATTACTCACATCAGAGAGACTAGGCATAACTCAAACATTAACAACAGTTCATGACTTTGGAGCAGAGGAACAGATCAATTCACATGAGCTGGCTGAATTCTGGCAAAAGAACAATCTTTCGTGCTTCTTGTGAATGGGCCTTTTAAACCCGGCAGCGCGCCATCGGATTGGTCCACCAGCTTCTATGACGTGTGTGATAGTAACGACACACCTGCCGACCAACCAATGAGCACCACCTGAAAGTAATGAACACACACACAAAGACAAAGAGAAACACAAGTCCACGTGGGACGTAACAGTAAGAAAGAAAATCATCATTAAAGTGTTGTGTATATATATATATATATACTTCATGTCTACTAAAACACCAGTCCATAATCCAAAAATGTGTCTCATCTGAATCAGGAGATTTATCTGCACAGATCGAGCACTGTTTACAAACCAAAACAGCCCAAAAATAGCTTTATTATAGCAATATAGCACAATATGTGGGAGGATTTTGATGTGAGAGGAAAACAGGGGATGGACGTTCTCACTTGAGAAAGCATTATTATGGATTATAGGCGTATTTTAGCATGAAGCAATGGTTAGATGTTACAAATGTCTTAACTGATGAATCAGTTCTTGGCTTCACAAGACCTTATTTGATGGACTGGAGTCATACTTCACAAAGGCATGTTTCCATTACACTTCAAATTGTGTAAGTTGAAATTGAGAATTGAAAATATGCCTGATAACGTTTTCAAAAACGCCCATATATTGCAAAAATGAATTAAATTAAGTCACCTGTGTCCATTAAATACGACGGAAGATTCTCCACTAAAGGTCTAAAAATCTTCTAACAAGGTCTAACACGCAATTATCCGATGCCACAATAGGGCGACCAGGCAGCTTATTTAAAGATTTATGCACCTTGGGTAACATATATTACAGGAGTAACAGGATGATCTTTTGTCAAAAAATAAATAAAATAAATAATAATAATAATAATACAATTGATTTATAAAACCCTTTTGAAAGACTCTATTAACCACATTACAAAATGTATCTATCACAGGATTATTTACAACAGGACAAATTTTTATTTTTGTTCTTAACAAATATTTCTTAATGTCCACAGGGTCACACTCTCTTTGAACAACATCCCTTTGATACATATATTTCAACTTAATAGATCTAAAGAATTTAAAGATCTCAATTTTTTGGGATGGGAAGGAGCAGGGGGAACATATGACGGACCTTTATCGATCAATTGTTCCTCTGTAGCTGAGAGGGCACAGTATGATAGATTGAAGTACATGGATGTGATATCTGAGGTGGAGACTTCACCTCTACTGGATGTCTGCAGCCCTTTGTCCTCTCTGGGGAAGCCTTGTTGTGATGTCAAGCCTCAGGTCGTGTAACAACCTGCAGAGAATGAGCTTGAGGATCCTGCAAATTTTAGCTAATTAACATTTTTGTAATTTGCTGATGAGCAAAAAATGCTGTTTATTTTTTATGAATGTTGCCATTACGGATATGCAACATTTTGAAGTCACTGTTAAGAAGTGAGCTTTCACGTCAAGCCTCTTTAATAATATGAAAGTTGACCAGAATGACCAGCTCTTATTTTGTTTTCTTTTATGCAATTCAAATTACAATATGCCATTAAATTCACATGAACACTCATTTTTACCACTGTGTGCTTTTTAATGAAAAACTCGCCCAATGCACTTTCAATCATTATTAAAAGTTTGAAGATAAGTAAAATAAAGCATATTGAAATTGCTAGTGAACGTTCCCTTCAAAAAGCCGTCTAACCAAACAAACATTACAAAACATTATATGCATGAGAATTTTCTGAGCCGTAGCCATAACATTAAACCCAAAAAGCCTCTCAGAATAACTCTCAGCTTCCTTTTTCTCTCTCTTTGTTGATATAAAGATAAACCCACGGCCAGCGTCTCTGGGACTCTGCGTATGAGGCAATGCTCTGTTTTCCTTTAGCATTAAAGCCCAGAAGTGCCATCAAAGCAAACAGTTGAGTGGTATTGACTGCCTGTGGCTGTGTACTTTAAATATTACCTCCAACTAGAAGAAATGAACAAGTGTGTTGTGAGAGTGTACATCTGTACTAGCCTACTGGAGCGATGCAAATTTGCATACTTCTGTGTTTAAATAACTTTGCTGCGGGCATTGCTCTGTGTGTTCATTTCAGGCTTCATTGAACATCTGAACCTGATAAAAGGTGCTAGTTACACAAATGTGATGCAATTTAGGAAACTGGTGTCTTTTTGCCTAACACTGAATTGAATTCACACGGAGGAGAACATCAACAAACATGGATCTGTTCTTTGTAACTTGCTTAATTCATCTGAGATAATTTGTAGGATCCCAGATCTTTTAATCCTGGTAACTGATCTCTGACTAACTTTGTTCTTCAAACAAGTCATCAGATTTGATTAAAATATGTGGACTAAGTTGTCTGAGAGGATTCCATGTTGACATGTTCATTTGAAAGGGCAGGTATATCAATACTTGAAATTATGATCAGCAATGTGGCGACTGGCTTGCGCCAAGACAGCAACATTATGACATCATATAATTAAGATCAAGGAAACAGCCCAGCCAGCAAAATGGCATAAAATTTCAATTTTTTTATTAAAATGTAAAAAAAAAAATATATATATATATATATATATTTTGAAAAGTGAGTCTTGCATCACCTGCGATGCATCAAAGCAACCCAGGTTAAAGCTCACCTATGAAGTTATTTTTGATTCAAAACAACTGAACACCTGTGGCAGTGCGATTTGTAGTTGTAGAGAAAAGCCACACATGTGCATCAGTGAATCTGAAGCCACAGAGAGAAATGTTTTAAGAGTTGCAAACCTGTAGACATTTTTTCTCTCCCACAAACACAACACAACAGTTACACCTTCTCAAATTCTTCATTGCAGGTGCACAAATCCTATTCTACAAATCACACATTTAGAAACTCGTATGCTCACATTTTTGAAACAATTGCTGCAGTGAATATGGTGCAAAACGCATTTACACACCCGCATCAAGAAATGTGAAGTTGTGGAGAAATGTTGAACATCCGCAAATCAGTACGTGAATTCATCAAATGAGAGTTGCACACTTGTAGAATGTTTTCTCAGAAATGTTCTAACACAAACACAAAGTACATAACTACAGCTGCTTGAATCTGCTGCGATGAATCTCAAACACTGTCTTTCGCTTTCAAGTGACAAGTTTTGCGCTCTCCCTTTTGCACCAAGATATTTGGTTCAAAAGTGATTTGTGCATCTGTAGAGGTAGTGGGCGGGACTGTTTAGAGATTAGTGAATTTCAGCCAATCAGAAGAGCTACTTTGGCTCGTTGCTGAGTAGGTGGAGGCTTAGGAACTGTAGCCAGTAGATATACGCCCCAAGCAGTTTAACGCCCCTGTTGTTCCACATACATCCAGTAGGGGGAGGCTGCAGACCTATGACCTACTGTAAAATGTATTATTTATATTTGTTTATGAACTGTTTTTATATACAGGAGACTGACTGATATATGATGTTGTGAATTTATATTAAGTTATATTTAGATATTAACCATATTCAGGCCATTAGACATACAGTACTGTGTAATCATATGGATCCTAAATGAAATATTTGCTGTACAATTCACAATTGCTCGTCATACAGCAACAAAACATGTCCTACATAGCATTTTATGAACACAAACATAATTTAACCCTTTTCTAAAGTTCCAAGGGTCATTTCAAAGAAAGAGACAACATTGTTGTTCAAAAAGAATTATTTATTAACACCATGACTTGGTTATTTCTTAACAGCATGACTCCTGTAGATGACTCTCCTATGGCTTGCCACTCTTCTTTAATTGTTTCTTTATCCTGCTGTCAAAGTGATACCACTCACTGATAAAAAATAAATAAAAAAGCAAAAGTTGCATAGTGGTATAAACAATAGTTATTTATATATTATAGCAGGTTGTCATGTTTCAACATTTTGTCCTATATAGGATAGGATCCTTACAGTAGCTTGCGTCAATGACATGTCCTCGAAGGAATTTCTCCTCAGCCTCCAAGATGGACACGTTTCACAACAGCAAGAGCACAGATGATGGACTAAGAAAGATTTATCACAGCCCAAATAAACCAAGCATCATTTAGCATTTTTATTTTTTATTTTTTTTACAACAAAATCAAAAGTGCCTTTTCTATATTAAGAACAAAACTATTATTTTATAGCAATGGTCTAACATTATGGAAAAACTATTTGACATGAAAAACAATGTGAATAAGACACCATGAGTCTATGCTCAGCAACGAGCCAAAGTAGCTCTTCTGATTGGCTGAAATTCACTAATCTCTAAACAGTCCCGCCCACTACCTCTACAGATGCACAAATCACTTTTGAACCAAATATCTCGGTGCAAAAGGGAGAGCGCGAAACTTGTCACTTGAAAGTGAAAAACGGTGTTTGAGATTCATCGCAGCAGATTCAAGCAGCTGTAGTTATGTACTTTGTGTTTGTGTTAGAAAAATATACAAGACATTTCTGAGAAAACATTCTACAAGTGTGCAACTCTCATTTGATGAATTCACGTACTGATTTGCGGATGTTCAACATTTCTCCACAACTTCACATTTCTTGATGCGGGTGTGTAAATGCGTTTTGCACCATATTCACTGCAGCAATTGTTTCAAAAATGTGAGCATACGAGTTTCTAAATGTGTGATTTGTAGAATAGGATTTGTGCACCTGCAATGAAGAATTTGAGAAGGTGTAACTGTTGTGTTGTGTTTGTGGGAGAGAAAAAATGTCTACAGGTTTGCAACTCTTAAAACATTTCTCTCTGTGGCTTCAGATTCACTGATGCACATGTGTGGCTTTTCTCTACAACTACAAATCGCACTGCCACAGGTGTTCAGTTGTTTTGAATCAAAAATAACTTCATACTCACCCTTCAGATAAATGCACGGCTCAGACAAAATGTACGTAATGTTTGCTTGAATGAAATAAAATTGTGAGATAATAATTATTTCATTAATAAATCTCTCAATGAGTAAAACTAATTGATTTATTATTATTGAAATGCAACATTATATATATATATATATATTGTCACGGGAGGGGCACAAGACAGACACAGTGGGCGTGGCGTCAGGCCTCGGAGAGGCTTTTATTAACAGAAATCATAAAACAAAGGGAATAAAAGTGGCCAAAGGGGGAAAGTGTCCAAAATAACAGGGGATCTGGTGTCCTCGTCGTGCTGCAGGGTTTGTGTAGGTCGGGCAGTGTTCATCGAGGAAGGGTCCAGGCAAGGGGCGGAGTCCGGCGGCCGCACGCGCTCCCCTCCTTGGTCCGGGGCGCGAGGGGCGGCGGCTTTTCCTAGCGGCCGTGTCTCTCTCGTTGGCCGCGGCGCTGGTAGGGGATGGACGGCCCGGCATCCTGGCCCGTCGGCCGTGTATACGGGTGCGGTTCCCATCCGGATCGCGGGTCCGGCAGCTCACGTCTTGGTGGCGCGGGAGTCCCTCAACGCACCCTTCCTGGACCCACGAGGACACCAGTGTGCATGCACGGGGAAGAGACCGGTCTCCTGAGGAGAGGCGTGTTGGGCTTTTAAACAGTGGCGGTGATGAGGCTCCACTTCCTTCAGGTGTGCTCCATCACACGCCGCCAGCCCTGACTCGTCCAGCGCCCCTCCTCTCACACACCCACTCCAGTCGGGAGCCTGGTGAAGGGCGGCGATTTAGGACGGGGTGCCGGTGATAATCAGGGAGGAGGCAGCTGACTCGTCACAATATATATATATATATATATATATATATATATATATATATATATATATATATATATATATATATATATATATATATATATATATTATAATTTGTAAAATTTGTAAAATATTATATTTTAAAATAATTTTTCCTGGGTTAATTAGATACACTTGTAAGAAATTAGCAGTTTCTGGGACAGACTTCTCAGAATCATCTTCACTTAAAATGATATAAACTAATCCTGTTTACATCAAATAAGCCTGCTCCCAAGCAGCTTTGAGCTAACAGAGCAACAATAAAAATTTGATAACTGAACACTCTGCTCTGAGTTTATTCATAATGTCTTTCTTTAAGCCCTTATTTCATTCTGCATTTACAATAACTGGGAGCGTTTACTAGGACACAAGACCCAGTCAGGATTTGTTTTATGAATGTAACAGTCTGCTAAAAAATAAATGCATTAAATGAGTTGCTGTCCAACTCTCTATTCATCCTGCTAAGCTGTTCATCTCTAAGCTCTTTGATTTACTCTCCTTTGTGCTTCTTCATCCATGAGATTTCAGAAAAACAGTTGCTTCTTGGCCCTGCACAACACATTGTCCTGAATTAATATTTTTGAATTAAAATAATTACCCAAACAAATAAACAACCTATATTCTGCAAAAAAAAAAAAAAAAAAAAAAAAAAAAAGGGCACACTGGCTGTATTTACTCCCAATACTTTGATGGGTATCTATATGAATAAAAACATCTCCCAGATGAATTATCAGCATTTGTTTGGCCATTTGCATTCATACTTATGCATATACACACACACACACACACACACACACACACACACACACACACACACACACACACACACACACACACACATATATTTATTTATTTATTTATTTATTTATTTATTTATTTATTTATTTATTTATATTTTTAACACATTTAGCATATATAAATTGACAAGTATGCAAAAAACTGTGCAGTGTCCCAAAGATGTCAAACTATAATTTCTTAAGCAATGGTTTGAACAATTCAAATTGAATTGTTCAAATTAAAACAAACAAACAAACAAAAAAAATAAAATAAAAAAAAATAAATAATAATAATAAATTAACTTTACGAACACTGAGCACTTAAAAAAAAAAAAAAAAAAAAAAAAAAAAAAAAAAAAAAACACGTAGAAACAAATAAGTAATTGCTAGTAAATTTCACATATAATTACAAAGAAGTGGCAAGTAACACATTGAAATAAAAGTGAAATTTTGAAGCAGAAAAGACTGAAATTGTATTTTATTCTAAAAAGTACTCCACTAATCTTTGTTTTATTGACAGTAACTTTGCAAAAATCATTTTACACTATTGCAATGATGGTTTGGGCCATTTGTCAGTAACATGATTCAATAAACAAGAAGTTCGCATGAGTAACTTACATGTTTGCGAAACCCATGGGAGGAAAAATAATGTTTCTGTGTTTTTGTGAGCAAATCCAAAGTTTGTTATCGAAGAACCCCAAATGTGTTGCAAGAAAGCCCAAAGGTTTTTCTGGGAATGCCAAAGTTTTGAGAGTTTACATGAAAACATAGATTGTTTCTTCCAAACTTATATTTTGCTTGTTATTATGTCTGTTTTTGCTCTGCCAAAAGTAAACACTGCTGCACCAGTCAAATTTGAGGAGCAGACCAAACTGTTCACAGCTCATCCACAGTTTTGTCCCACAGGCTTGGTTTCTATATACATGCACAACAGTGTTGTGTCGTGACATCAGCTCCATACAGCTGCATTTACACAGCGCTGTTGCATTCTGTGTTTAAAAACAAAACAAAGCCCCCAAAAAAAGAAGTTTGTGGAGTGCCATGACAACAAGAACATTGATGCATCATTTATTTCCACAGAAATGGAGAAACTTAGAGACTTATATGTTTCGTTGTTATTAAATCTCCTCATATTAGGTGTCTTTTATTAGTAATAATAATAATAATAATAATAATAATAATAGTAATAGTAATAATAATGGTTTGCTACATCTTATTGTGTTCATGTTGTATTGCAAAACACTTCTACTGCTACTGAGGTGAAATAAAGAAGGTGATAAAAATATTTATTAAATATTTATCTAGTGCATATCTGTATTGGTCTAACAGAAAACCATAGTAGTTATGAATATACATTATGGTAGCACTGGTAATGTTGCGGTTTAATTAATGCAGATTGTTTGCAGTTTCTTTCTTTCTTTCTTAGGAAAGGACATAACATTGAACGTGACATTTCATTGTGAGATTCACCCAGGTGTAATATCCGTGGGCTTATTGGACTTTGTAAGCATTAACCTTTTGTAGTAACTGTATATTGAGCTATAAGCATTTAAGCATTTCTGTGAAATTACAGTATAGATTCAGTGTCTCCTCTAAACTCAAATGTGATCTGAGGTGTTTTTTTTTTCTCTTCCTCTTCACTGTTTGGCTGTACAAAAATGTCTTTGCATTTTGTTTCCAGAAATAAGTTGTGCGTTTGACTCATATTCATCTTTGAACTTGTAATGTTTTATATTGATTACTAGTCATCTATGTAATTACCAAATAAATTGTTAAAAAGGATTTATTGTGAATCCCACTCTGAAATTATCTCTGGTTTACGTTTGAACACAGCGGTAAGCTCTCCATTGCTACCCAGATTAAAACAGCAGGCAGTCAAATTTAATCCTGTAAGGCTGACATATGAAGCAATAGTGGGAAATTGATTATTTGTTTGTTTGTTTCGTTCTTCCTTTCTTGTAATGGAAGAGTTTACTGAAACTTTAGACAAAAAAAAAATGCAAAAATGCATTTGTGCTTTTGTTGAGTATCATATTTCATGCATCAGGCTTTTAAATTAAAATTAAATTAAATTTAATTTATGCATTTAGCAGACGCTTTTATCCAAAGCGACTTACAGTGCATTCAGGCTATCATTTTTTTTACCTATCATAATATAGTGAGAATATGAAGGAAAGAACAGTCCAGTTTCATTTGGAGACAAAAAAAAAAAAAAAAAAAAAAAAAACACACGAACAATGATGCAGATGCTGATATTTATATTTCTGGAAGAAATTCTGATGCTTGTAATGTAAATCAATGAGATCTTATAACAGTGTAACAGAAACGTACAGATATAGACTCAATAATCTATATCTCCAATGCATGGTGATATTTAAATGATCAAAACATTTAATGCTATGGAATCCAATGATGATTGAGAGATAAACATTCCTCAAAATATTCAAGATGATTTGGAGGCTTTGGAAGATCATTTCATCTACTGAGGAACCATGAAAGTAAATGTTCTGGAAACTCTCTGAATTTCTTACAAAATGATGTCTGGATAATAATGTAATGTGAAGCTGCTTCAGTCCAGTAAGTGTTCATCACAAAATATTGCTAACAATATTGAAGTTAGTTTTACCTTACTGAAGGTGGACATTTGTACAGTTAGACTAAAACACAATTTATTTGAAATACCTCTTGACTAGTTTGTGACTGTGAGATATCAGATACTTGAGTGTCAACTTAAATTTAAGGTCTTGTGAATTTAAGCAAGATTAAATTATAGCAGTGTCAATGTAAGTAAAAAGGGTTAACTAAATGAAATAGTTTTATCAGGAAGCATGAGAACAGACAATCGTGCAGGGCTTTTTCACTGCTCTATTGGATCCAGATCTCGGACTGCTTCTTACATCTTCTGTTTAGATAAATGTCATAATTAAATTTTGCTTTGCGATAAGAGCTCGCTGATGGCATCAGTGTTGTTGAGGTCAAGCAGTTGCTTCACATCCTAAAAGTGGACGTTTGATTGGACCTTTTCAGTTTTTGGCACAGAAGAAGGTCGAGACATAGTGTGAGATCAATAGGCAATATTCTATTGTCAGGCTAGATTTGGTCTGTCAGTACATGCTGCTGCTATTTGTGATATCTCAAGTGCTTTCAATTTCCCGAGATGTTTAATGCTAGGAGATGACCTCACCATTTACTCTGTTCAAGATCAATAAAATAAAGGAGGTGAGATGGAGCTGGAGTGAGATGTTCAGTTGGATGTGGGATCTTCAGCTGTATTACAACATCTTTGGTGAGAAAAGACGGCCAGCATTGATTTTTCTGTAATATCAAGCACAAACATAGATATTTTGCTCCTAAGGACAAAACTGCTGTGTTATTACACAACCGTACTGCAAAAGATGAAGCACATGTGAAGGTCCTGCAAAGACTTCAAGAAGCTTGACTGTCCACAAAAAAAAATTCACAGGAAATTCCCACATTGAATATTTAAAGTTAATAAATGTTTAACCTTGTGAAAAAAAAGTGTGTTCACCGTAATTGTATTGAATGTGCAATCTTAGTGTACTTCAAATCTTAAAACTATATTTACAAAAATGTGTACTTGCAGAACATATTTGTACATAAAAGGCCACTGAAGCACTACTTCACAAAAGTACATTTATATATACTTTTAAAACGTGAACTTTGCAATAAATGTAAAATAAATATTTGATGTTTAAAGTACATTTTAATTTGCTTCAGTAATATTTTGTTGTGCTTTAAAGAAGTACACTTATTTTGATGTGTTGACTAACTTACTATAGCACAAAGCACTTGATTATGATTTTAACTGTAGTGTGTAATTTAATGTTGCATTTAAAGTGAATATATTTTAAATATGCTAAAGTGCAACTTCATCAAAAATGATGTCACATTCAGAAAAACTTTAACCGAATTTCAAACACAATATAATTATGACACATAAAGATATACTTAAATGTTTTTTTTAACCCATTAAAGTTTAACTAATTGCATCATTTCATTGCAATTAACCTGTTAACCAGACCCCCCATTATGGGACTGAAAGTGCCATCAATCCATCAAGTGTCCGAAAACATTACATTCAGTATATTCTTTAAAAGTATATTATTTCCGTAATAACTACTCTTTTTAAAGGTATGCTAAAATCTAATCTTAATACACATTGTAATGCCAAAGGCATTTATCATATCATATATCTGTTTCATCTGAATGTGTTTGAAATCCTGAATGTGTTTGAGAGCCTGCTGGGCCTGAATCTATGTGATATTTAATTCTTCTAGACTGATATGAATATGGAAATGTTTCTACCAGGATGACAATATTGGTACTTGCGATCTTAATCAATGCTGTTCACCTGTGATGAAGCCTTGTGATCCATCTGCCTTGAAGAAAGGAGAAAAGAGCATTTCACAAGTTTTCATGCATTTTATATTCTTATATTGCTAGTGTATTCAGAACAGTTTTAAAATCTAGCTTTTGACAATAATTGTAATACTGCATTCCACATGACAACATTATATATGTACCAAAGCCATAAAGCAGAGTTTGATGTAAACTATCGCTGAGGGCTGAACACAACTGAAAGTACAAGAAGAGGTGAAGGTCCAATTTCGAAGTGAAATCTAAATCAAATGTAATACCAGTTCAGTTCAGTTCAGCTTTATTAATTTCCTGAAAGCAATTTGGTTGCAGCAAACAAGCATACACATAAAACAATGTCACACACACACACACATAGGCAAAAAAAAAAAAAATTCCTACAATTTAAAACCTTTACAACTGGGGGGCAAATTCATTTTTAAAACCATTAGTTTTACTAAGCGGAGTTCTATACTGGCTACCAGACGGGAGAAGATGGAACTCAGAATACTAGGGTTGAGAATCATCTAACAAAATGTTCTCGGCTTTCCCCAACACCTGTCTATGGTATAACTGAGCCATAGTCATCTGCTTCTTCCATGTTATTTTGTTTCCCTGATTTACCATCCTCTCAATACAGTTTTTATTTTTCACATTCAGAGAGTTGAACCAGCACAACAATGAAAAGGATAAAAATGACTCAATATAGGATCTGTAAAACATGCACATCAATGTTTTATCCACATTAAATGACCTCAATTTCCTTAAGCAATACAATCTTTGCTGCCCCTTCTGACACAAAGCATCAGTACTTGCGGAAAACGTCAATTTACAATCTAATACAGTACCCAAATACTTGTACTGTTCAACACTCTGGATACCCATTCCATTAATACTTATTTGCTTGTCATCGGTTGATTTCCCCCTCAATATATAATCAATAGTCATCTCATTAGTTTTCAGAACATTAAGTTTTAAAAAATCATTCTGACACCAAACAGTAAAATCATCAACCACAGGACCATGCGTAGAATCCTCCTCACACAATAAGCTAACGATTACAGTCGTCAGCAAATTTTAAGATGTGCCTATTTTCAAAACTACTCTTACACGCATTAGTGTACAAAATAAATAATAAGGGGGTGACCCAGTCGATGACACCAACCATTCAGAATGACATTTACTTTGTCGTTGTCATGAATGTCATTTACTTTGACTCTATGTGTTCTCTGCACAAGGAAATCTAAAATCCAGCCTACCAAATAAAAATCCAACCCAAATTCTTCAATAAGTGTGTTAATTAAAATATGTGGCTAAATGGTATCGAAGGCAGATGGAAAATCGCTAAAAAGTAATTTAACAAAAGTTTTCGGCTTCTCTAAATAAGCTTATTTCTGTACGCAAATTGAAGAGGGTCTAGACAATTCTCAGTCTTATGCATAATTTCTCTCTTAACTAATTTTTCTAAACATTTCATCACTAAGGATTAGGGTTGAGAATCGTTAGAAATTTTCCGGTTCCGGTTCCAACTAAAGGTTCCGGTTCTGACTCCGGTTCCATTAAAATCATTAAACAATTATGAACAAATAGTGGCAAGGAAAAATGCACAATGCTCAACTACTCAATGCCCAATACTGTTTATTACTTACTGTCAACTTAATTTAAAGGTTGGCAATGTCAAACATATATTACAGAATACAGATCTTCATAAGTAGGGTTGGGTATTTTTAGAAATTTTCCGGTTCGGCATCTGGTTCCATTTAAATGAACTATTATTATGTTTTTTTTTTTTTTTACTATTTTACTTTCACTGAATGCAGTGTTGCTGGGAGGTAGTAAGTAATGTTGAGTTATGCTAGTGGTCCGTGACATCCTTTACGGGAAATGCCGAATACTCAGAACACCGGCGCAAGGCTGCTCACAGGCAGTCACGTGTTGCACCAGAACCATTTTCGGAATTGAAACTTAGAAATTGCTCACGGTTCCGGTTCTGAATAAGAACCGGTTCTCGGTTCCCATCCCTACTAAGGATGTAAGCGCCACAGGTCTAAAATAATAGAATAACTGTGCATTCTGCTTTTTTGGCAATGGAATCAGAGTAGACTGCTTCCACCGTGCAGGTACTTTTTGTATTTTTAGGGACCAGGCAAAAATGTCATAAAATATTGGTCCTAACTGCTCAGCACATTCCTTAAGTGAATGACCCCCTATATTATCAGGCCCCGGTGCCTTCCTGATTTTACATTGTTTAAAAACTGTTATCACATCTCCTACATCAAAAGGGACAACAAAATTATCTCTGTTTTTCCTACACTTATTTTTCAAATCCTCAATTTCTAATTCAAAATCATGCATATCAAATCTCATATAAAAATTATTAAAATCCTGTGATAAAGCTGCATCTGAACTGAATCCGTTCGAACTTATTCTATTATGTATTTTCCTACTATCCTTACCTGAAATTAAAGCATCCCCTCCCAAACAGAACCTAAATTTCTATTTTTCAATTTGAACTCGAGATCTTCTTTATAAACTGCTTTACCCCTCTTTATTTCACACTTAATTTCTCTTTTTAGCATATAATGCTCTACAGTATTTCCCTCTTTGAAAGCCCTATTCCTTTTTGACAGAAAAATCTTGAGTGATTTTGTAACCCACCGTTTACTGTTTGGAAATTTCTTAAACGATTTCACAGGTATTAAAATGTCCTCACAAAATGCCACATAAATATAAAATTTCATCTGTAACTTGATCAATGTCTGAACCAGAGTCCATAAAAACAGTCCAATCTGTACAATCTAGACACCCTTTTAAATGTAACGTAGTATCTTCAGACCAGACTTTCATCTTAATTGTCTGTGGCTTTTCATGTTTCAGAACAGTTTTATATATAGGGACAAGTAAAACCATATTATGATCTGAGGTTCCCAAAGGTGGTTTCCCGAATGACTTGCAAGCTCCTTTAATCGACCCATAGCACAAATCCAGAATTTAATCCTTTTGTGTTGGGCAAGTTACATACTGATTGAAGTGGCCCAGTGATTTCTTCAAATAACACTTATTAAAATTTCCCAGAATAAAACAGGGTGCGTCAGGAGATACAGATTGTAGTTCATGAGCCACCCGTTCAATCTCCCTTATGCATTTTCCTCATTTGCTCGGGGGTGGATGTTCACTACAGTAACGAGCAGCTGAGGAATCTGGAAGCACTTTATTTTACAGTCCTGTTCCTCATGTACATACTATGTACTTATTGTAGTAATTACAATTACTATGTAATAACTAGGTACTAACCCTGAACCTACCCCTAAACCTAACCCTACCCTATGTAGTTACCTTGTATTACCAGAACCTTCTTAGATAAATACACTGTAAGTACACTGTAAGTACATGTTAGTACACGTACTGTAAAATAAAGTGCAACCAGGAATCTCCCAGGGCAAGTACTGAGGTCTTAGTGCCACAGTCAATAATTGGATATCTTTCATGCACAGTTTCCCCGTTTAACGTGCACAGATTTGCACCAGCTTTTTCTAATATACAGACATACCCCACCTCCTTGCGCTTTACCGGTTACCGTTTCATTCCGATCCATGCGAACAGGCATTCCGAAGTCATCCAGTCGTAGGCGCGAATCCGAATCCCCCTCGGAGAGCCACGTCTCCGTGAACGCCATTACGCAAACATTTCTAAAGTCATGCTGGAATTTCACCATAGCTTGAAGCTCCTCCGTATTTTTACATAAAGACTACACATTCGTTAACAAAATCGTAGGGAGAGGAATTTTAGAAAGAATTTGTTTTTTCATTTCCTGATGAACACTTCCTTTCCGTCCTCTCTTCCGAATTTTTTTTGTAGAATCTTTTTGACGCGTACGATTTCATTTTTTTTTTCCAACAGCAACAGGTGAAAAACTTCCCAAATCAGGATGGCTGAATCCCGCAAGTTGTTTCACATTGTTAGGTTTGTAAAATTGTACAAGGAACTCCTGGGAATATTGAATTCTTACGGACTCCTGAGGTTATTCAAACACACACAAACTCAGGTGGATCAAAGTCAGTAAAACAATAATCCCCATTTTCTCCATCAAGCCTCTCCTTTTCCAGTTATTCAATAGGGTATAGAACAAATATCCGCGTTCGACTGTTGAAAGAAAAAAAAAAGTTATTTTAAGACACAAAAAAGCAAGAAAATAACTGACAAAGCACAAACAAGCACACCGACAACTGTAGCTGTGAGTCGTCACGTGCGCATGTGCCTCCTCCAAAAAAAAACAAAAAAAAAACCCAAAGGTCAGTGTTGTCATGGATTCAATTATTTTGAGAAAGGTTTATGGAGGCAAACAGTGAGATGTGACTGTGTTTCTCAAATTCTCCTCTGTGCACAGAACAAAGGAAACTGAAA
Source organism: Carassius gibelio (assembly GCF_023724105.1). Lineage (NCBI taxonomy): Eukaryota > Metazoa > Chordata > Actinopteri > Cypriniformes > Cyprinidae > Carassius > Carassius gibelio. The sequence goes on along the minus strand of NC_068375.1, from coordinate 4,759,680 downwards.
AGTTGATCTGCCTGCCATCCAAAACCTAAACCTGATTTTGTTAAATTTTCTGGTGATGTGACTTGAAAGATACAGAGTGAGTGTTTATTTTTTGCTGTGCACTGCTGAATATTAAATATATCTCCAGACCGGAGTGAGTCCATTGAGTTCTCCTTCAACTGAGTTATAGCCGAAATCTCATCTCACAATATCACAGTGCTTCATATGTGCTGGGTGCCACTGGTCATCCCTTATAAACCTGACCCACTACTACAACTATGCTTATATATGCTTCTCTGACAGATGGAATTTAACTTTTGACTAGTGATGTGTTGTTCGTGAATGAATCGTTATTTTTGAACGAATCTTTTAGGTGAACAAATTGTTCCCTATCTGTCGGTCACTACGAGTTATGTCGACCGACAAATGGGGTCTCACTTGGGAGGCCAATCATCTCTGAATTTAAGAGAAAACACCAATGAAAATTGGCTAGTGGATTAACATACCTGAGCCACTCCCGTGCCGACGGGTATAAATAGGGCGACAGGTGCATCCACTCATTAGATTTTTGCTTCGGAGCCGAGTGGTTGTATGAAAGCTGTTATACTCCACAAAGCCATTCATCTGCTGTGTCAGGAAGCTCTTCTGGTTGGCGGTACAGCGCAAACAGCGGTGTCCCTTTCAGCGATTCCCCTGGGCACTTCAACTAAGAGAGCAGATTTCCTAAAAGAGCAAATCGCGGACGATTTGCGTCTTTTTCAAGACGCCGTTTCGTCCGCGTCCTTCTGGATGCGGTCGTTTCCTGTTCTCTGACAACGGCCACATTCACTCTCTTCCGTGTCTGGGCATTCAGCACGCTGAAGGCGCGTTCGTGGATGGTGTGATCGCGTCTCCCCTTTCTTATAGGGAAGGGAGCAGACCCCTCTGTCACTACCCGTTCTGGTTTCTCTGTCTCGAGCAGAGGACCGCCGGCTAGTGCTCTGGGAGATTTGAAGGTGACAGTGAGAGCTTCTCGCTGGGCCACGCCCCACGGACCTCTTACCCCTTACAAAGTGTTTGTCCTGTGCGGCTGCTGGGTGATTTTGCTGGGCTGTCTTATGGCAGTCCCAACGGGTCATTCAGTTTGCCGCCGGAGATCAGATGTCGATTGCAGCATCGGGGATGGGCTGTTGACCTCTGTGGATGAAGATTCGGCGGGGCTGCCCCCCTCGGGTGTTGTCGTTACTGCCGAATTGGACCCAGAGTTGACAGCCGTGCTTGCCTGGGCAGCTGTGAGCATCAGGATGGAGGTGAATGCACCGCCCAGCCCTGAGTGCTCATGGCTGTTTGATTGGTTCTCGGTGTGGAGCGCGACTCACAACCACGTTTTACTCTGGTTCCTTTCTTCCCGGATGTGCATGGGAAGTGATGTAGTCGTGGATGGCCCCTTTTACGGCCGGAAGCAGTTCATTTCGTTCCTCCGTCCTCATTACCCTCGATGGCGGGGCAGCTAGGGGTGCGTTGACCCAGCAGGAGAGTGCGATTGCGGTGCACTTGTATCCGCAAAACGCCGCCATTGGGAGGGATAGTCCGCGCCTGTCACCCAAGGCCTGTAAGCTGTCGGCCGCGCTCGCTACCAAGGCTTACAGTGCTGCGGGCCAAGCTGTCTCTGCTTTGCATGCCATGGCTATCCTGCAAACCCAACAAGCCAAGGCTTTAACAAATGCACGAGGGTAGGACCAACCCGAGGTTGATGCAGGAGCTGCGCATGGCGACTGACCTCCCCCTTCCGGGTGACGGACCTCGGGTAGGCGATGTCCACTCTGGTGGTCCAGTAGTGCCGTTTCAGGTTCAGCCTGGTCTGTATGAGAGACATTGACAAAGTGCATTTTCTCGATGCTCCCATGTCCCAGGCTGTCCTGTGTGGCGATGCTGTAAGGGGCTATGCCCAGTAGTTCCTGACAGAACAACAGCAGACTGAGGCCATACAGCACATCTCGCCACGACGTGATCCTCCGGTTGCCACCATTCCGTCGCAGGCAGTGCCTCAGCCTTGCTCGTCGCCGTGGGCGCCCCCCTGCATCCTCCACACCAGCTCCGCCCCATGCTGAGAGTTCTTCGAGGCCGGCGCGTCTTGCCCCACGCAGGAGAGCGGCGCCCACCGTGTCACTCCAGGCTGCGTAGTCCTCAAAGAAGTCGACTAAACGGCCCTGACACGGGCAACTCGGAGATGTGGGAATCTGTTCTTCAGGAGCTGGTGAAGACAGCGCCACTCCTTCCCTCGGGGGAGGGCCGGTTGCAAAATCTTCAGTTATGTTTCTGTCTGTTCCGCCGCTGGTCAAATGGCCAGTGGCACCCACTTTTTCAATGAAAGAGCAATTTCCCTTTCCTCCAAGTTGCAAGGCTCGTGGGTTGACGATGAGCGATGCACTGCCTCCTCATTCTCACCCACGACGCCCCCTTTCACCAGCGGTCGAGATGTCGCGGTTCGGAGACACAATGCCTCTCCACGCATCTCTGGCCAGTTCCTCCAGGAACACGGGAGTGTGGCTGTGATGACCCAGGATGCAATGCCTTCTGGGCCTTCCGACACGACTCCCCATCGCTGCACCATTGCGGGTATGTCGACTGTCCCTTTGGTGCCTCTTGTACGGAGTATGGGAGCGTGGCTTGCGCTGCCCAACCAGTCACGCTGGCTCATCCGGACGGTCCGACTCGGCTACGCGATTCAGTTCGCCCGGCGACCCCCCAAGTTCAATGGCGTGCTCGAGACTTCGGTGGCAGTCCGGGACGCCTCTGTCTTGCGCAAGGAGATTGCTGTCCTGCTGGCGAAGGATGCAATTGAGCCGGTCCCTCCAGCCGAGATGAGGACGGGGTTTTACTGCCCTTACTTCATCGTATCCAAGAAAAGCGGTGGCCTTCGGCCTATCCTGGATCTGCGAGTCTTGAATCGGGCCCTGCTTAAGCTCCCATTCAAGATGCTGACGCAGAAACGCATTCTCAAATGCGTTCAGCCCCAGGACTGGTTTGCAGCGATTGACCTGGAAGACACGTACTTTCATGTCTCGATCCTCCCTCGCCACAGACCGCTCTGCGGTTTGCATTCGAGGGTCAGGCATGGCAGTACAAGGTCCTCCCCTTCGGGCTCTCCCTGTTCCCCCGTGTCTTCACGAAGCTCACGGAGGGCGCCCTTGCCCCACTCTGGTAAGTGGGCGTCTGGATCCTCAACTATCTCGATGACTGGCTCATTATGGCCCGGTCCCGAGAGCAGTTGTGCGATCACAGGGACTTGGTGCTCCGGCACCTCAGTCAGTTGGGGCTTCAGGTCAACCGAGAGAAGAGCAAGCTCTCCCCTGTGCAGAGAATCTCTTATCTCGGTATGGAGTTAGACTCGGTGAGTATCACGGCACGGCTCACCAGCGAGCGTGCCCAGTCAGTGCTGAACTGCTTGAGTTCCTTCATAGGCAGGACAGTGGTACCACTGAAACACTTTCAGAGGCTCCTGGGGCATATGGCATCCGCAGCCACAGTCACGCCGATCGGGTTGCTTCATATGAGGCCACTTCAGCACTGGTTACACTCCCGAGTCCCGAGATGGGCATGGCGCCACGGTACACATCGTGTCACCGTCACACTGATGTGTCGCCGCCTATTCAGCACCTGGTCGGACCTTGCTTTTCTACGGGCCGGCATGCCCTTAGAACAAGTGTCCCGGCACGTTGTTGTCACAACAGATGCCTCCAACTAGGGCTGGGGCGCGACATGCAATGGGCAGGCAGCTTCAGGGTCCTGGACAGGACCTCGACTGCTTTGGCACATCAACTGCCTGGAGTTGTTGGCAGTGCATCTAGCTTTGCGACGGTTTCGTCCGCTGCTGCTGGACAAGCACGTGTTGGTCCGCACGGACAACATTGCGGCTGTTTCGTACATCAACCAACAGGGCGAAAGGTGTTAGTGAATGAAATGTATGAGAGTAAACCGGGTTAGTCTGCCATTCAGCATGTCAATCTCGCAAAATGCAAAGCGCAGTTACAGGTACTATGCACATGTGATTGTTTTGATATTTAGCATACAGAATCATAATTTCCACCACTAATTTTAACTCTGTGTTGCCAGATGCTGCTTTTAAATATATACAGTGGGTACAGAAAATAATAACCCCCCACCCCCCACTGACCGACCAAAAACAATCATATGAATATGCAAAGATATAACACCAACATTCCATAAAATAATAATAATAAAATAAAATAAAAAGTAAAAAGGATCAGCCCCTTGTGACTATTTTGTTGAACCAGCTTTTGCTTTAATAACAGCCTTAAGACTGTTGGGAATTGTCTGTAACTTTGTCTCTAACTTAATTCCATGAACTGGATCACATAATGAGGTGAGCACAAACAACAACGGCCTTCGCAGGACAGGCAGAAAAGGAAGTATCCCGATGCTATGCCAAAACATTTAGAGCATTGTTCACTCTAACAATACCTAAATGAACATGGAAAATTAGACAAAAATTATGGAAAATTATTTCAAAATTTAGAAAGTAATTTGAAAGTTTTATTTCTATCAATGTTTGAGGATCTCCAGCATATGTACAACAGACATCTGTTAGAGAGAGAGAGAAAAAAAAAGGATATTGAGAACAAAATGTATCCATTTTTACTGGAGGCGATGTAAGGTAAGTTGTAAAGACCAGGGGTCTCATGTATCAACCTTGCGTACGCACAAAAACTTTGCGTACGCCAGCTTTCACGCTCACGGTCGGATGTACTAACAGTGAAATTAACGCAAGAATGTGCGTTCCTCCAAGCCAATTTCATGTCTGGCGTACGTTCATTTCTCATTGTTTTTGTCCGTTGGCGACTCTTACAGGCAATAAAGTGAAGTTGCAAACATTACACAACAAATGGTTCTACAAGTCTCGCACCACCACCTGTGGGAAGCATTGCAATTAATTTGCAATTTATAAAATAATTGACATATATTGTCACACAAGCCTTTTTATAATTATATAAATTATGCAATTAAATAAGAACATATAAAAGCATAACGGTTGAAACAACCCTTAGTCTATGGCAATGGCAGCGTTGGCCTTATTAGAGGACATTGCTAATGGCAGAATCAGAAGAGAACGAGTTTTTAGGGACCACAATGATTTTCTGGCCCAGGATGATGACTGGCTTATCAGCCGTTTCAGATTTCCAAGGGCTGTCCTCTTGGAGCTCTGTGCTGAGTTGGGTCCGAATCTAGAGAGAGAGACAATGAGGAGCCACGCAATACCCGTTCCCTTGCAGGTGCTGACAACACTTGGTTTCCTGGCAACTGGTTCTTTCCAAAGGGAACTGGCAGACCGCTCAGGAATAAGCCAGTCGTCTTTGAGCCGGGCAATGCCAGTGGTATGGGACGGGATCATCCGCATGTCTGGCAGGTATATCAGGTTCCCATATGATGCATTTGACCAGCCAAACATTAAAATGCAATTTGCAGCGATAGCCGGTTTTCCTAATGTTATCGGAGCGATCGACTGCACACACATTGCTATAAAGGCGCCATCTGAAGAAGAATTTGCATATGTGAATCGGAAACATTTCCATTCAATAAATGTGCAGATAATATGTGATGCACAAATGCGCCTAACAAATATTGTGGCAAGGTGGCCTGGGTCAACTCATATTTTTTCCTTTTGTTATTAATTCCAGAGGACAACGTTCCAAATAAAATATGTTTTCTAGTCTCTACCTCCGATAGTAGCACCTCCAATTCACTTTCAGTAAAGTTTCGTTTCTTGCCGCTTGCCTTAGCCATTTTCTTACTGCTATCTTTTGCCAAAGTGGACTCATTACCATATTTAAATTGATTTAATTAGGGGAGGAGACTGGGTGGGGCGTTGTGCTCGTGCATGTGCGCTCAATTTTACGTTAATTGGGATGTACAAAGAGAATATGCGTGGAATCCTTCGTACGCAGAGATTCATACATCTGTTTTTTTTTTTGTGCGTACGCACATTTACAGCTTTGTCCGTACGCAATGTTTTAGTATGAATTCAACGCAAGTCTTTGTACATGAGGCCCCAGATCTGCAATAGTTTGGAGCCGGCATTTTTCAAATTAACTTTCTGGAGTTAATTTGATAACCTGATAACCCCGAAAATAAATTAAATTACACTTTCAGTTTTGATCGTACAGATAAGAGCAATACATCAATCGAATCTTTTAAGGGTCTTCTTTTTTTTGTATACAGACATAACAACAAAAAAACTTTGTGCATTTATAAAATAAAGATAACATACGTGTGCTATCTCCAGCCTTTGTCTGCTGTGATTTTCATTTACAAACGCGTAATTAAAATGAACTGTAACTCAGTGAATACTCAACGAAGAGACATGAGAGATATATCTGTAGAAAGCTTGACATGTCTACTTTTAAACTAAACAAGTAAAAAACAAATATTCTGTGATAATGTAATCCATATGAAAACAACGCGATGTCATTTTTTTACGTCTCCCTTCATTATCCTCTAATATGACCACGCCCCCGCGCTAAACCCTCTATTCAAATTGTATATAATATTATAATGTTTCACTGAAGCGCACGGCTTGAATACGCCCATACAACAGAAGACAAAGTTTTGTTTTTTTTACTGTTTGCTTCCCGATGAGAGGAATAAGACATAATTCTTATTCTTATAAATACAGATGTGGATTTCCTCAGAAAAAAAAGTGTGCTTTATTCAGCAGAGATCATAAACATAAGTAAGTCTGTTTTATTTATTTATATACTTGATTTTATTATACACTTATGTACTAGTTTTCACATAACGTGTAACTATTTTACTAGTTAGACTTTTTCCAAACAAAACTTTTCAATAAATTTTTTGGGGAAGTCGTGGCCTAATGGTTAGAGAGTCACACTCCCAATCGAAAGGTTGTGAGTTCTAGTCCCGGGCTGGCAGGAATTGTGGGTGGGGGGAGAACTGAACATGTACAGTTCTCTCTCCACCCTCAATACCACGACTTAGGCTTGCCTTGAGCAAGGCATCGAACCTCCAACTGCTCGCCGGGCGCTGCAGCATAAATGGCTGCCCACTGCTCCGGGTGTGTGTTCACAGTGTGTGTGTGTGTGTGTGTGTGTGTGTGTTCACTGCTCTGTGTGTGTGCGAACTTCGGATGGGTTAAATGCAGAGCACAAATTCTGAGTATGGGTCACCATACTTGGCTGAATGTCACGTCACTTTCACTTTCAATAACAATATACACTATACCATACAAAAGCTTGATTTAAATAATATAAATATAACAAAAAAAAAAAAATAAATAAATGTAAACGTGTTTATATGAGGCATTTTAGGATGAGTCTTAACTTTTATAAAGAATATCTTTTTGGGTTTAGTCTTTGCAACTTTACAGAACTTCTTTAAGCACCAAGAGCTTGTAACACTCCAAAGAGAAAGGAAAATTTGAAATTTCATCATATTACCCCTTTAAATGCAGTTGTGACTTTACAGTGTGTACGTGGCAAAATATTTTTTCTGTGGATTGCCAATTTCAATTTAACTATATATACTATATATGACCAAACATGCCATCAAACCTCATTCGTAGGTTTCATATTAGATTTGAGAGCTGCCAGCAATCTTATATATATATATATATATATATATATATATATATATATATATATATATAGATATATATATATATATATATATATATATAAGATTGCTGGTATATATATATATATATATATATATATATATATATATATATATATATATATATATATATATATATATATATATATATATATAAGATTGCTGGCATATATATATATATATATATATATATATATATATATATATATATATATATACACATATACAGTATTGTTCAAAATAATAGCAGTACAATGTGACTAACCAGAATAATCAAGGTTTTTCGTATATTTTTTTATTGCTACGTGGCAAACAAGTTACCAGTAGGTTCAGTAGATTCTCAGAAAACAAATGAGACCCAGCATTCATGATATGCACGCTCTTAAGGCTGTGCAATTGGGCAATTAGTTGAATTAGTTGAAAGGGGTGTGTTCAAAAAAATAGCAGTGTGGCATTCAATCACTGAGGTCATCAATTTTGTGAAGAAACAGGTGTGAATCAGGTGGCCCCTATTTAAGGATGAAGCCAACACTTGTTGAACATGCATTTGAAAGCTGAGGAAAATGGGTCGTTCAAGACATTGTTCAGAAGAACAGCGTACTTTGATTAAAAAGTTGATTAGAGAGGGGAAAACCTATAAAGAGGTGCAAAAATTATAGGCTGTTCAGCTAAAATGATCTCCAATGCCTTAAAATGGAGAGCAAAACCAGAGAGACGTGGAAGAAAACGGAAGACAACCATCAAAATGGATAGAAGAATAACCAGAATGGCAAAGGCTCAGCCAATGATCACCTCCAGGATGATCAAAGACAGTCTGGAGTTACCTGTAAGTACTGTGACAGAAGACGTCTGTGTGAAGCTAATCTATTTTCAAGAATCCCCCGCAAAGTCCCTCTGTTAAAAAAAAGGCATGTGCAGAAGAGGTTACAATTTGCCAAAGAACACATCAACTGGCCTAAAGAGAAATGGAGGAACATTTTGTGGACTGATGAGAGTAAAATTGTTATTTTTGGGTCCAAGGGCCACAGGCAGTTTGTGAGACGACCCCCAAACTCTGAATTCAAGCCACAGTACACAGTGAAGACAGTGAAGCATGGAGGTGCAAGCATCATGATATGGGCATGTTTCTCCTACTATGGTGTTGGGCCTATTTATCGCATACCAGGGATCATGGATCAGTTTGCATATGTTAAAATACTTGAAGAGGTCATGTTGCCCTATGCTGAAGAGGACATGCCCTTGAAATGGTTGTTTCAACAAGACAATGACCCAAAACACACTAGTAAACGGGCAAAGTCTTGGTTCTAAACCAACAAAATTAATGTTATGGAGTGGCCAGCCCAATCTCCAGACCTTAATCCAATTGAGAACTTGTGGGGTGATATCAAAAATGCTGTTTCTGAAGCAAAACCAAGAAATGTGAATGAATTGTGGAATGTTGTTAAATAATCATGGAGTGGAATAACAGCTGAGAGGTGCCACAAGTTGGTTGACTCCATGCCACACAGATGTCAAGCAGTTTTAAAAAACTGTGGTCATACAACTAAATATTAGTTTAGTGATTCACAGGATTGCTAAATCCCAGAAAAAAAAAATGTTTGTACAAAATAGTTTTGAGTTTGTTCAGTCAAAGGTAGACACTGCTATTTTTTTGAACACACCCCTTTCAACTAATTGCCCAATTGCACAGCCTTAAGAGCGTGCATATCATGAATGCTGGGTCTTGTTTGTTTTCTGACAATCTACTGAACCTACTGGTAACTTGTTTGCCACGTAGCAATAAAAAATATACTAAAAACCTTGATTATTCTGGTTAGTCACATTGTACTGCTATTATTTTGAACAATACTGTATCAGCGTGCAGATTCAGTAATGACTGAGTTTTGTCTGTGGCCGGACCTGAAACTTAATACACTGTAAAAAGGACACCTTAAAATAAAGTGTAACCAAAATGTCCTTGCATTTGTATGTATCTTGATGTGATGTATCTTTTTCAGTCATACATAAAAAAAAAAAAAAAATGTAGGCATAGTTTATTAACTATTTGTAGATATTAAAGTAATATTTAGATAGTTAAATGAGAAAGACAGAAAACAATTTGATCAATTGATAATATATACAAACCTGGTTATTGTGTATTTAAAGTGCATTCAGTGAATTAGTACTTTTACATAAATCTAAAAAATATACATCTAATTAAGTTATGTTAAATGTTTAATGTTTAATTTATGTTAAAACTGTATTCTAAATACACGGACATTTTATATGCAATTCAAATACTCAATCTTGTAATTTAGGCCTACATTTCTGAGCACCTACGGTGGTTCTCAGATTAGGACAGAATGGGATCACAACACAGGTTTCAAACTGAGAAAGGTTGGAGTGAGCAATCTTTTTTTTTTATTTTGACAGAATTGCTCAGCAGACACACACTTCAGGTTTCAATAACAGACTGATTGTTTTTCAGTCAGTCAATGTTGAGTGGACAAAACGAAGCTTACTAAATGAGGGTCTCTCATTGGCCATCACGTGTGAGTCAGCAAAAAATGTGTTTGGAGATCTTCTGACAATGTTTTTGTTTTCAGGCACATCTTGGACAAAATTAAGAGCGCTTCTGTGAGTCAAACGGGTGGAAGCGAACAGCTTAACATGAACAAGAACATGGCACAAAACAGCACAGGACCTTTAAAAATGTCATGTCTGTGGGTGTCTCTGGGGAAACTTTATATACAAAACAAGTCATGGAGAATCGCATCATGTTTACAGTGATTACAAAAAGAGTTCCAGACAAGCAGCATTTTTTTCTTCAGTTTGAACAGTTTTCTGGTACAGTTGTCTAAGGAAATAATTTATAAAATCTCATTAGAAAGTATTTTGTTCTCAGATTTTTGTAATTGTCAGTGGGGGAGGTGAATAACCAGCACTCTCGTCCACCCCCAATACCACGAATGAGGTGAGACCCTTAAGCAAGGCACTGAACCCCCAACTATTCCCCAGGCATTGCAGCAATATGGCTACTATATGGCTAATATTACTACTGTGTATGTGCACTTGGATGGGTTAAACGCAAAGCACAAATTCCAAGCATGGATCACCATACTTGGCAACATGTCACTTCACTTCACTTTATGAATAGAAAGTCCAAAAGAATGGCATTTATTTGAAACAAGTGTGTAGGATTTGCATGATTTAATCGTGTACATCAGTTCCACATGGCTCAAACATTATTCAATATTAGCAATACATCACATCACAGAAGTCTGTTACATTCAAGTACATAGAAACTCTTTTACCTCAATATCATACTATGGAGACTGTAACGGTTCACTGAACTAGCAAATACAAAAAAAAAAAAAAAGTACATTTATAAATAACGTCCTATTAATAAAATGTTCACAACGATTTAAGGGTGACAATTTAATTGATGTACAACAAATAAAAAAAAAAATATATATATATATATATATAAGATATAAGATGAACAAATGATAAAGCTTGGCTTAAAGAATTTTAGGTCCCTCTCAACAAAAGTGCTTTTTGCAAACTTTATGAGCACAGATTATAACTTAGATGTGCTCTGCTTGACAGAAACCTGGTGATTAAATTATTTTAAATGAGTCCACCCCCAAGATTACTGTTTTACATCTGAGCCGCATTAAAAATGTAAATGGGGAGGTGTTTCTACAATTTAAAGTAATAATTTCAGTATTTCTCAGAAGTCTGGTTTCAAGTATAATTTGTTTGAAATAAGGTTTTTCATATAACATTATCTACAGATATAAGTGATAATACTAAATCCCCTGTGACATTGTATTGGCTACTGTATACAGGCCACTAGGGCAGATGCAGTGGGATCAGCATTTATAGACTTTCTGAACTCTACTGGGTTAGACTATATTGTTGTATTGTCCATAAAGCTAAAGCTGCAATCAACTTGTTACAAATATACCATACCATACCAACTTTATTCGTTAAGCACTTTACAACAACCAAAGTTGACCAAAGTGCTGTACAGAAAAAAAAACAAAAAAAAAACAAATAAATAAATAAAAATAAAATAACAGAATTTTAAACTATAGATCTACAGGCGGGGTCCCAGTGGTGCCTCCAAAAACCATCACTTCTGTTTTTTTTATCATTAAAATTTAAAAAGTTCAGAGCCATCCAGGCCTTTATGTCGTCGAGACAATTGAGCAGTTGTCCAACAGAGTTATAATTTTTCTTTTTAAGAGGTACATTAATCTGACTGTCATCTGCATAACAGTGGAATGAAATGCCATACTTTCTAAGTATGGAACAAAGTGGAAGCAAATACAGAGAGAAAAGTAGAGGGTAGAGGACTGAGCCCTGTGGGACCCCACACAAGAGAGAAGCCGAGGAGGATACAGAGTCACCTAAGCTAACACAAAAAGTTTGATCCGCTAAGTATGACCTAAACCACTCCAGTGCTATGCCACTGATGCCCACCCACTGCCTTAAACATGAAATCAATATTTCATGATCCACTGTGTCAAATGCAGCAGTTAGATCTAAAAGCACAAGGATAACACAGTCACCAGAGTCAGTAGCTAAAAAGATATCATTAAAAACTCTTAAAAGAGCAGTTTCGGTGCTGTGCATGGTCTTAAAACCAGACAGGAAAACCTCTAATATATTATGTTCTTCCAAAAAGGCCAAAAGTTGACTGTACACAATCTTCTCCAAGATTTTTGGAAGGAAAGGCAATTTGGAAATAGGCCTGAAATTAGCAAAAACTGACGGATCTAGAGCAGGTTGAACTACTGCATGTTTTAAAATTTCAGTGACCACATCCGAGGTTAGACTACTATTTATAACTGCTACAACAGATGGTCCTACAGTGGGGAAAACCTTCTTAAATAGTCGAGGGGGGACAGCATCATTTGGAGAACCCGAGGGCTTCAAATGACCAACAACCTCCTCTAAAGAGGAAAAAGTCACCAGCTCAAATTGATCAAAGACAGCCGAGCAGGGGACAGAGATTGAATGGTCTGAAGCTAAAGGTACAATTTGAGACCTAATAGAAGTGACCTTATCAATAAAAAAGCAAAGGAAGTTTTCACACATAACAGGGGATGCTTCCATACAAGCATTATGCGGTGCATTTAAAAGTGAGTCGATGGTGTTAAACAAAACACGAGGCTTGTGACAATTTGCCCGAATAATATCTGAGAAATATTTTCTTTTGGCATCTTTCACAGTTTTCTGGTAATGACGCCAGCAATCCCTTAACATTTGAAGGGACACCTGCAGTTTGTCCTTCTTCCACTTGCGCTCAGCTCTACGGCACTCAGGTCTGAAGAAAAAAATTAGGAAAATGGTATATGTGAGGATTTCCAGTCAGGGTTTAGACCGTATCATAGTACTGAGACTGATCCCCTTACAGTTACAAATTATCTGCTTTTATCATCTGATCGTGGGTGTATCTCTCTATTAGTTTTATAGGATCTTAGTGCTGCGTTTGACACAATTGACCATGACATTCTTTTGCATAGACTTGAACACTTTGTTGGCATTAATGAAAGTGCATTAGCATGGTTTAAATCGTACTTATATGACCGCCATCAGTTCGTAGCAGTGAATGAAGATGTATCATATCGATCACAAGTGCAGTATGGAGTACCTCAAGGCTCAGTACTAGGGCTGCTACTCTTCACGCTTCATATGTTACCCTTGGGAGATATCATCAGGAAACATGGTGTTAGCTTTCACTGTTATGCTGATGATACTCAACTCTATATTTCTTCGCAGCCTGGGGAAACATACCAATTTGAAAAAAACTAATGGAATGCATAGTCGATATAAAAAAAAAATGGATGACGAGTAATTTCTTACTGCTAAATTCAGAAAAAAACAGGTGTTAGTTATAGGACCTAAAAATCTGCTTGTAATAATCTAGAACACTGTCTAAGACTTGATGGCTGCTCTGTCAGTTCTTCATCATCAGTTAGGAACCTAGGTGTGCTATTTGATCACAATCTTTCCTTAGAAAGCCACGTTTCTAGCATTTGTAAAACCGCATTTTTCCATCTCAAAAATATATATAATTTTTTAGGCTGCATTAATTAGGTAAACCGGAACCGGTTTAACACCCTATGTACTTGCTACATCATTAGAAGAATGGCATCTATGCTAATATTTGTCTGTTTTTCTCTTGTTCCGAAGTCACCGTAGCCACCAGATCCAGTCTGTATTCAGATCAGAGGGTCACTGCAGTCACCCGGATCAAGTACGTAACCAGACCAGATGGTGGATCAGCACGTAGAAAGGACCTCTACAGCCCTGAAAGACAGCGGAGACCAGGACAACTAGAGCCCCAGATACAGATCCACTGTAAATACCTTGTCTCAGATGACCACCAAGACAAGACCGCAGGAAACAGGTGCATATCCTGCCAATCTGACTTTGGTGCAACCTGGAATTAAACTACCGGTTTCGTCTGGTCAGAGGAGAACTGGCCCCCCAACTGAGCCTGGTTTCTCCCAAGGTTTTTTTTTCTCCATTCTGTCACCGATGGAATTTCGGTTCCTTCCTTGCTGTCGCCTCTGGCTTGCTTAGTTGGGGTCACTTCATCTACAGCGATATCGTTGACTTGATTGCAAATAAATGCACAGACACTATTTAACTGAACAGAGATGACTGAATTCAATGAAGAACTGCCTTTAACTATCATTTTGCATTATTGACAGACTGTTTTCCTAATGAATGTTGTTCAGTTGCTTTGACGCAATGTATTTTGTTTAAAGCACTATATAAATAAAGGTGACTTGACTATGTTTTGTTTTTCTACTTCCAAGATCAATACTATTAGAGATAAAATTCTAACTATGTAGCCATCAGCTACAGTATCACATTAGACTTTCTATGAAGCCCGTATTTATAAAACATTATAAGGGTATTCTTAAGGCATTATAAAAAACAAAATAAAAATAACAATTATAATATATCAATTCATGAAAAATCCTAACAACAATTATGATACAACTTAATACTTACGTATTTGTGGTTGTAAGTTTAAGAGTATGATTACTTATAACACACAATGAACAACATATTAAATCTTAATTTTCAATATTATGGACAGTATCACATCTTGACATTGTTTATTTAAGATCTGCACAGTATCTTACTACAGCTTGTAAGTGGTTAGATGTTGAGTGTTATCTGAGTGTTTCCTGTGGAGCTAATCTTAATTAATTGATGTGAGTTTAATACTCCAACTTAAAAAATGCAATGTTTTATATGGTTACATTTTATTTTGATGGTCCACTTAATCGACTATAACAACTTTGCAACTACATACCAACTAACTCTCATTAGACTATTAGTATGCTCAAGAATGGCATAATCTTGCCATCAAAAAAAAAAGTGTTAGTATGTATTTACAGCAACAGACATACCAATACTCCAATGACTGTGAGATGATATGTAGCTGCAGAGATACTTATCAACAGCTGTCTAAAGGGTACCATCAAAATAATCAAACTTATATTACAATAAAAATAGTTCAAAGCAAATGTGTCATATTTATACATTCATCTGATCTGATATCTGATCTTATGGCTGTTTGAGAGAATGTATTATTATTATTATTATTATTATTATTATTATTACTACTACTACTACTTCTATTAATGATACTCCTTTATGATGATACTATAGCTCTATATTTCTTCATGACCGGATGAAACATACCAATCTGAATGCATAGTTGATATAAAAAAAACTGGATGGCAAGTAATTTCCTTCTGCTAAATTATAAAATAAAAATAAAAAGTACCTTAAACAACTTTAAGCTTTAATTATTGGACCAAACACTACTAAACGTAAAAACCAAGAACACTGTCTTACAATTGATGGCTGCTCTTTTAATTCTTCGTCATCAGCTTTGAACTGAGGTGTGCTATTTGATAGCAATATTTCCCTTGAAAACCAAGATTCTAGTATTTAAAAAAAATAAATAATAAAAAAAAAAAAATCACCTTAAAAATATGTCTAAATTACAACCTATGCTCTCAGTGTCAAATGCAGAAACATTAATGTGTTCATGATCTCAAGGTTAGATAATTGTAATGCATTATTGGGTGGTTGTTCTGTGTGCTTAATAACAAACTACAGCTGGTCCAAAATACAACAGCTGGAGATCATACTAAAACCATGGAAGTAAGATCAATTCGGTCCATGAACTTCCATCTGATCACCACCAGAGGTCATCCTTCCATTAAATTGACTCTCACACTACACAAACCTTTGCATGTCATCCCAGACTACATATCACATAATCCGTTGCACTGATTGCACACAGCTGGAACCAATCACACGTTCACTATAGCCCCTTTCACACTGCACGTCGGACCCGCAATATTGCCGGAACATTGCCGGGTCGCCTTCTGTGTGAAAGCAGCCACGTCCCAGGATTGATTCCCAAACTGAACCCGGGTCGGAGACCTAGTAAAATTGCCAGATTCAACCCGGGATGAGCACTGTGTGAACAAAAGCAAGATCTAATTCCGTGTCGAAGTGATGACGTGTACATTACACTAGAGGGCTGCATTGGGATTGAGTCCCGCCGGGTCCCACGGGACCCAACGCAAATCTTAAGGGAGCGGGCGGTTTGAATTTTGCTGCGGGCAGGAATGGGCGGCTAAAAAAACACAGCGGGATAGGGAGGTTGCCTAGCGACATGATGGAGAAGATGTCAAGAGATGATGTAGAAAAGAACCTAATGTTATTTATTAGTGTTGTTTTTTGAGCACAGCCCCTCGTTGCCATTTGTTAATTAGGTCAAGAGGCGTGATGATGCCAGTGTTATTGAGCACTGCCTAAGTTTGAATGTTTTTATTCTTATTTGTATTTTTCATACAGAATCCCTGCGACATTTGGCTAATAATTGTTAAACTGTTTTTCATGTAGCCTAGTGTATCATATTATGTATCATTTTTTTGCAAAGCAGTCTATTTTTATGTGCAAAGTTATAAAAAAATATATTTGAATGTTGTGTGTTTTGTCTTTTTTTTTTTTTTTTTTTTTACATGCAGGCCAGGGAAATGAAACAAACAACCCCATGAATCTCTTTAATAATATCAATACAAATACGTGTTTTTTGTTTTTTTTTTCTGCGGGATGGGAGAAGACACAAAATCAATGCATCTCTATTATTGTGCGGGAATAAATTGTCAGAGTTTTGCGGGTGCGGGCGGGAGTGGACATACATATAGCGGGAGCGGGCGGGAGTGTAACACATACGTTGCGGGAGAAAATGGTCAGAAATTCGGCAGGAGCAGGATGAAGAAAACAGTCCCGCGCAAGGCTCTACATTACACGTCACGCCCTGATGTCACGTGCCGTTACGGGATCTTTACGGGTTGTGTGTAAAAGAACGCAAATATCCCGGGTCATCACTGGCAGTGTGAAAGTGCAAAATCTAGCATGCCAGGAACAATTGCCTGAATACTTTACCCCTGTATTTGCCGGAATGGCAGTGTGAAAGGGGCTTATATAACCTCACTCCAGAGCCCTTTCAAACGGCTTTGTATTGTTCTGCATTTATCACTCCCCAAGTGTTAACTGCTTTACTGAGTCATCCTGTGTTTTTCTGTTCCAGTTCAGACTTAGTCTTATCTTTTTGTTTTTGCCTTGTTATCTGTTCCCTGACTTTCTGCCTCTTCATATCAGATTACCCCTTTTGTTAAGCCCTCTGGATACTGTTCGCTGATTGAAGACCCACGTTAGCCCTAGGGATATTCTGGCTTGCCTGTGCCATACCTGTTTGCTGTTGTTTGACCCTGCCTGTGTGTTTATGACCTGTTATGACCTGCCTGCTCAGTTGTGACTAGGGAAGATATTTATGGACTTCTTGTGTCCCCTGCCTGGGTCCTTGAAACAGTAGATGTTCTCTCTGCCTCTTGTATCTCAGTTTTCCCTAGATCCCAGTCTCTGCCAGGGGTATCGGTTCCATACTGGAAGGCCCCATGTTCCATTTGCTCCTCCCTGGTGGGCTGCTCTCTCATCTGCTCTGCCAAGGTGGTCTGCTGTCTGGCTCTGGTGGTCTTCTACTCCGCCATGGTCATCTGCTGCTCTGTCTGCTCAGTCGTCGTGGTCTTCAGTTCCATCCATAATTCCCAGATCTGTTTTGGTTCCCTGCTCTGCCTTGGAGCTCTGCTTTGCATCAGTCCCCATTCTCTCCACGGACATGGCCCACCGTCACTTCCCCTTTTTTCCCACCTCAATCTGGAAACAACTCCTTGGGTGGAGGGAGACAAATCCGGTCCATGAACTTCCTCCCGATCACCACCAGAGGTCATCCTTCCATTATATCATGTCCAACACTACACCATGGTTAAGCAAGTTCAGTCCTAGAGTGCAGCAGACCTGCAGAGTTCAGCTTCAACCCTAATCAAATACACCTGAACATGCTCAATGTCTTCAGGATTACTAGGCTAAAGACAGTTGAGGGTTTATTTCAGGGTTGGAGCTGAACTCTGCAGGATTACAGCTCTCTAGGACCGAACTTGCCTTCCCCTGCACTACACAAACTGGTCCACGTCATCCTGGACTAAATATTCCATCATCCATTGCACTGATTGCACATAGCTGGAACCAATCACACATTCACTTTATAACACTCACTCACTTTATAACATTTCAAACTGCTGTGTATTGTTCTGCATGTATCACTCCCAAAGTGTTAGCTGCTTTACTGAGACATTCCGTGTTTCTCTGTTCAGTAGTAGTTTAGTCTTTTTGTGTTGTCAGTTCCCTGAACTTCTGACTGTTTAAATTGGATTACCCATTTTGACAAGTCCTCTGGATACTGTTCGCAGATCAAAGACCCACGCTGGCCCTAGGAATATTCTTTGTCTTCCCTGTGCCATACTTGTTTGCAGTTGTTTGACCCTGCCTGTGTTTTTGACATTGTTTATTAATAAAGGTAATTTTTATATTTATTAATAACATATTTATTAATAACATGGATCTGCATGCCTCTCGTCAGCCCTGTTATACATATTAACCCGGTTCTGTCAATTCTGTGATGATTTTGGCTCACATTTAACAAAAACCCAGCAATTTACCATCTCAACAAATTAGAATATAGAAAATATAGACATGCCAATCAGCTAATCAACTCAAAACATCTGCAAAGGTTCAGTGTTAATTTCGTTGACGAAGACTATGACGAAAAATATTCGTCAACTAACCTTTTTCACGGACGAAAACTAAATAAAAACTAAATAAAAAGTAAGATATAATGACGAAAAACGTGACGAAATATAACTGACACTTTAGTCAACTAATAAAAATGAGACGAAAATATATGGGAGGGACGAATGGAGAAGAGATCCAATCAGAGCGAATCTTTGAGGGTAGGTTGATCTATACAGAAGCAGCCGAGCCATTTTAAAAAGCCGCGGCAAATGCAAACGCACACAGAAAAGAGAACAAAGATGAGTTTGCAGAAATTCGCACAGTTTCAGGGACGTTTTCATAACAGTTAAGTTGTTTATACAGGGAACTACACTGCGACCTTTTGAAATGCCATTGCGACCCAAATTTTTATGGGGTCGTAAATGTATCACTGATTATTTTTGTACCTACTTATGTGTAATGCTATGTTTTAATATGAGCATTTATTAAAACAGAAATGTGTATTTTAAGAATATGTTTTATAACGTGCTCAGAGCATTCAACACATCAAGTTGGCTTCAGCCCCGCGATGCGGGAAAGCTTAACTGAGCAGCTGGTTACTTGCGCAACACTGAACCAAGGTCTCGTTCAGGACGTTCACGTCCTCCTGCACCTGAACGAACAAATACGAATCGCAGTTTAAATAAACAGAAAAAAAGAGCGAAAAGCGAAAGAGCTCAATTCAGCAGCGCGTGTTCTGGTGTTCAGGGAGCAAGCAGAGACGCGTCTCAAAGTCTTCTTGCTTTTGTACCGACAACAAATACATACTAAATATGTCGAAATACCCGTCTTGGAAAGTGTGTTAGAAAAAGTCTGTAGTTATGTCTTCAGTGAAAGTAAAGAGTTGGAAAGAAATCGGATGCGTATCTTTATAATGTATGCATTTGTCTCTTAAAGTGACCGCGCCTAATTTACTAGCTCTGCTGTCAGTGTCTTTAATGTATGAAAATGAAAGTAAATCACTCACTGCTCTTGATTGAATTACTTTGTAGTTTTAACAAGAATTTATCGAAAGTCAATCCAAAAATCCGATAGAATAGATTATATTGTTTTACTAGAGACTAAAAAATACAACAAAAAAAAAATATTAGGGACCTGAGCATGTTTTGCTTAAGTGTTTCTTTCTTTAATTGCTAATGCAACCTTTTCACACCACAGACTGAACCAAATTAAGCATTGCATCCGACATTATCAAGATGAATTTGTTGTTCTGACACAGTTTAACCCTGAGTTAGTCATATTTTATTACCAATTTCTAAACTACAGCAAATAAACTGTGATATTGTAAGAAACGTTGAAGGTGTCTGAATACATTTTGGTTTGATTGTGTATTTTATTTTACAGTGAAGACTATGCAGTGCTATTTTAAATGAACAAAAACAAACTTAAAAAAATGTAAACTTAGTGTAAATAGCACAAATAAAGAAATAGAATGAACATAGAATACAAATATAATATAGGTGGTTGTCAATTTCAATAACACTGTACTTCATCTTGAAAGAATGTCATATGCATTGCATATCATTCAGGACGAATGCATATCTTTTTCAGAGAGCATGTATATTTTTCATTGAGAGCAGGCGTTATGTGTCACGACAGGTATTGGGGAAAAACACAAAGAGAGGGTAGATCCAAATGCAGGTAAGGGTTTTATTTAAACAGAAGGGTAAATACAAAATAAACAGTCATGAGAGACAAATCAAACAAAAAGGGAACCGGATGAAACGGGGAACTCGGAAGAACGGCAAGGTAGAGGAAGTCTGGTGGAACGAGAGAATGAGACACATAGGGTAAGACAAAGCAAGACTGATGGACCTGAAACACAATGACATCAGACAAGGACTCCGTGACATAGACTAAGACAGACTGGGTATTTATACACAGAAGGATAATTGGGAAACAGGAGACAGGTGGGGTGAACAATCAATCAGGTAACAAGGAGGAAGGTGACCATATAAGGGAACAGGAAGTGATCTGGGACAGGCACCGTGAGAAGGAGGACATCTAGTGGAACCCCGGGGAACAACAACCCAGACACTGTGACAGTACCCCCCCTCTACGGAGCGGCTACCAGACGCTTAAAGACAAAACATGACACAGAGACCAGGAGGGAGGCGGACAGGTGGAGGCTCAGGGGGAGGGACGGAGGGCCAGAAAAGGAACACATGGGGGACAAACACCAGAAATGATACATAAAACCGGGAGATCAGGAGGGAGGAGGACCGGAGGAGGTACAGGGGGAGGGACGGAGGGCCAGACTAAACTAAAGAGAACAGACAGAAACAGAACTCAAAAAACACAAAACATAAGTCCATGAAGGACATGTTGAGGCGTCCACTAGGACGGAGCAGATGACCACCACAGCCGTGTGGTCAAGGCCAGAGCCCTCCAGGGCGGAGCGGAAGACCACCACGTCTCTGTGGTCGAGGCCGGAGTCCAGTAGGTCGGAGCAGAAGACCACCACGTCCTCATGGTCATCACCAGAGTCCCCCAGGGTGGAGCGGACGACCACCACGTCCTCGTGGTCACCGCCAGAGTCCCCCAGGGCGGAGCGGATGACCACCACGTCCTCGTGGTCACCGCCAGAGTCTCCCAGGGCGGAGCCGAAGACCACCACGGCCTTGTGGTCACCGCCTCGGGAACTGTAACGGACACCGCCTCGGGAACAACATCGGGCACCGCCTCGGGAACAACCTCGGGCACCGCCTCGGGAACAGCATCGGGCACCGCCTCGGGAACAGCATCGGGCTCCGCCTCGGGAACTGCATCGGGCTCCGCCTCGGGAACTGCATCGGGCACCGCCTCGGGAACGACCTCGGCCTCGGGAACAGCATCGGGCACCGCCTCGGGAACTGCATCGGGCTCCGCCTCGGGAACAGCATCGGGCTCCGCCTCGGGAACAGCATCGGGCTCCGCCTCGGGAACTGCATCGGGCACCGCCTCGGGAACTGCATCGAGCACCGCCTCGGGAACTGCATCGAGCACCGCCTCGGGAACTGCATCGGGCTCCGCCTCGGAAGCAGCATCGGGCACCGCCTCGGGAACTGCATCGGGAACTGCATCGGGCTTCGCCTCGGGAACTGCATCGGGCACCGCCTCGGGAACTGCATCGGGCACCGCCTCGGAAACAGCATCGGGCACCGCCTCGGGAACTGCATCGGGCACCGCCTCGGGAACTGCATCGGGCTCCGCCTCGGGAACTGCATCGGGCTCCGCCTCGGGAACTGCATCGGGCTCCGCCTCGGAAACAGCATCGGGCTCCGCCTCGGGAACTGCATCGGGCACCGCCTCGGAAACAGCATCGGGCACCGCCTCGGGAACTGCATCGGGCTCCGCCTCGGGAACTGCATCGGGCTCCGCCTCGGGAACTGCATCGGGCACCGCCTCGGAAACAGCATCGGGCACCGCCTCGGGAACAGCATCGGGCACCGCCTCGGGAACTGCATCGGGCTCCGCCTCGGGAACAGCATCGGGCTCCGCCTCGGGAACAGCATCGGGCTCCGCCTCGGGCACCGCCTCGGGAACTGCATCGGGCACCGCCTCGGGAACTGCATCGGGCACCGCCTCGGGAACTGCATCGAGCACCGCCTCGGGAACTGCATCGGGCTCCGCCTCGGGAACTGCATCGGGCTCCGCCTCGGAAACAGCATCGGGCTCCGCCTCGGGAACTGCATCGGGCACCGCCTCGGAAACAGCATCGGGCACCGCCTCGGGAACTGCATCGGGCTCCGCCTCGGGAACTGCATCGGGCTCCGCCTCGGGAACTGCATCGGGCACCGCCTCGGAAACAGCATCGGGCACCGCCTCGGGAACAGCATCGGGCACCGCCTCGGGAACTGCATCGGGCTCCGCCTCGGGAACAGCATCGGGCTCCGCCTCGGGAACAGCATCGGGCTCCGCCTCGGGCACCGCCTCGGGAACTGCATCGGGCACCGCCTCGGGAACTGCATCGGGCACCGCCTCGGGAACTGCATCGAGCACCGCCTCGGGAACTGCATCGAGTACCGCCTCGGGAACTGCATCGGGCTCCGCCTCGGGAACTGCATAGGGCACCGCCTCGGAAACAGCATCGGGCACCGCCTCGGGAACTGCATCGGGAACTGCATCAGGCTTCGCCTCGGGAACAGCATCGGGCACCGCCTCGGGAACTGCATCGGGCACCGCCTCGGAAACTGCATCGGGCACCGCCTCGGGAACTGCATCGGGCTTCGCCTCGGGAACTGCATCGGGCACCGCCTCGGGAACTGCATCGGGCTCCGCCTCGGGAACTGCATCGGGCACCGCCTCGGAAACAGCATCGGGCACCGCCTCGGGAACTGCATCGGGCTCCGCCTCGGGAACTGCATCGGGCTCCGCCTCGGGAATTGCATCGGGCACCGCCTCGGAAACAGCATCGGGCACCGCCTCGGGAACAGCATCGGGCACCGCCTCGGGAACTGCATCGGGCTTCGCCTCGGGAACAGCATCGGGCACCACCTCGGGAACGACCTCGGCCTCGGGAACAGCATCGGGCACCGCCTCGGGAACTGCATCGGGCTCCGCCTCGGGAACAGCATCGGGCTCCGCCTCGGGAACAGCATCGGGCACCGCCTCGGGAACTGCATCGGGCACCGCCTCGGAAACTGCATCGGGCACCGCCTCGGGAACTGCATCGAGCACCGCCTCGGAAACTGCATCGGGCACCGCCTCGGAAACTGCATCGAGCACCGCCTCGGGAACTGCATCGAGCACCGCCTCGGGAACTGCATCGGGCTCCGCCTCGGGAACTGCATAGGGCACCGCCTCGGAAACAGCATCGGGCACCGCCTCGGTAACTGCATCGGGAACTGCATCGGGCTTCGCCTCGGGAACTGCATCGGGCACCGCCTCGGAAACAGCATCGGGCACCGCCTCGGGAACTGCATCGGGCACCGCCTCGGAAACAGCATCGGGCACCGCCTCGGGAACTGCATCGGGCACCGCCTCGGGAACTGCATCGGGCTCCGCCTCGGGAACTGCCTCGGGCTCCGCCTCGGGAATAGCAGCTGCCTTTCTCCTCCTCCGCCCTCTACGATGGGGAGTCGGTGGCGTTGAGTCGGCCATCTTGTGCTGTGGTGCTGGGCTGGCGGCCATCTTGGGCTGTGACGCTAGGTTGGCGGCCATCTTGGGCTGTGGGGCTGGGCTGGTGGCCATCTTGGGTTGTGGGGCTGGGTTGGCGGCCATCCTGTGCTGTGGGGTTGGGCTGGCGCCCATCTTGTGCTGTGGGGCTGAGCTGGCAGCCTTGTCTGGACACTCTGGTGTGGTTGTTGCATTCCACTGGGCACGATGGTGCAGGTAATTGGTAAACCCCCAAAAGTCCAGTATCTCTAACCCCTTCATCTCCCATGAAGGTAAAGGATCATCCAGGCAATTATTAAATAAATCCTTTAGTGCTGCATCATTGTAACCTAGCCCGACTGCCATAGTCCAAAACAATTGCGCCAGACCACCCACCTCACTTCCCTCTTGATGAAGGGTGATTAAGTTCTGGTATCTCCCCCTCCGTTCCTCCATGGTGGCTGGGGAACCGATTCGAAATCCCACACCGCTGGATCTAGGCATGACGGAGTCCTTCTGTCACGACAGGTATTGGGGAAAAACACAAAGAGAGGGTAGATCCAAATGCAGGTAAGGGTTTTATTTAAACAGAAGGGTAAATACAAAATAAACAGTCATGAGAGACAAATCAAACAAAAAGGGAACCGGATGAAACGGGGAACTCGGAAGAACGGCAAGGTAGAGGAAGTCTGGTGGAACGAGAGAATGAGACACATAGGGTAAGACAAAGCAAGACTGATGGACCTGAAACACAATGACATCAGACAAGGACTCCGTGACATAGACTAAGACAGACTGGGTATTTATACACAGAAGGATAATTGGGAAACAGGAGACAGGTGGGGTGAACAATCAATCAGGTAACAAGGAGGAAGGTGACCATATAAGGGAACAGGAAGTGATCTGGGACAGGCACCGTGAGAAGGAGGACATCTAGTGGAACCCCGGGGAACAACAACCCAGACACTGTGACATTATGTTTATGTTATAAATACCATTCCATAACAGACTGATGGAAACATTTAGTCAAGTCAACTAAGTTGACTTTGTTCTACTAAAAAAAAAACTAGACTAAGACTAAAACTCTTATGATATTTAGTAGACTAAAACTAGACTAAGACTAAAACATTTCAGATGACTAAAATGTGACTAAAACTAAATGGTGTGTTATTCAAAAGACTAAGACTAAGACTAAATCCGAATTTGCTGTCAAAATTAACACTGCAAAGGTTTCCTGAGCATTCAAAATGGTCTCTGACACTCATTGACACTCTTCACGAGGAGTGTAAGTACAGCACAGGAGTGCTGTATCCAAGCATGTTAACAGAAAGTTGAGTGGAACAAAAAGTGTGGAAGAAAAAGAGGCACAACCAACTGAGAGAACCACAGGCTTGTGAGGATTGTCAAGCAAACTGGATTCAAGAATTTTAGAGAACTTCACAAGGAATGCACTCAGGCTGGGGTCAAGGTATCAAGAGCCACCACACACAGAAGTGTCAAGAAATGTGGCTACAGTTGTCGTATTCCTCTTGTTAAGCCACTCCTGTACTACAGACAATGTTTGAGGCATCTTACCTGGGTTAAGGAGAAGAAGAAATTGACTGTAGCCATTGGTCCAAAGTCCTTTTTTCAGATGATAGCAAGTTTTGTGTTTCATTTGGAAATCAAGGTCCTAGAGTCTGGAGGAAAGGTGTGGAAGCTCATATCCCAAGTTGCTTGAAGTCCAGTGTTAATTTTCCACAGTCTGTGATGATTTGGGGTGCAATGGCAACTGCCAGTGTTGGTCCATTGTGTTTTTTGAAAACCAAAGTCACTGCACCTGCTTACCAATAAATCTTGGAGCATTTCATGCTTCCTTCTGCTGACCAGCATTTTGAAGATGCTAATTTCATTTTAGCATCCACCTCCATAATCAACCTCAGCAGTTCCACAAACGGGTCACCTCCATGCCATGCTGTATTGGGGCAGTAATTAAGGCAAAAGGAGCCCCTACAAGTTCTAAGTACATGTACAGTAAATTAACATACTTTCCAGAAGGCCAACAATTCACTATTTTATCAAGTATTCTTATTTGTTGAGATAGAGAATTGGTGGGTTTTTGTTAAATTTGAGCAACTTCGGTCTGTGTGCATTTTTTTTTTTTTTTTTAATACATGAATTTCACAATTTGAGTTGAATTACTGAAATAAATGAACTTTTCCTCAACATTCAAATTTACTGAGAAGCACCTGTAGTTATATAGACTCAAATGTACGGACCAAACATTCAAATTTTACACCCAAGAATCATGAGCCATAAAAGAGCACCCTTTTAAACATTTTTTTTTCTCTGAATTGTGCTTCCTACAGTTCCAGTTTATGCAAGAGCGGTTTCAGTGAGATATCCAAAGTAGTAATTTGCAAGAGGTATTTTGTGTAGCAGAATATTCATGCACACATCTCAATCATTTATTATTCAGCCCAGCTGTCTACTGTCAGACACAATGTCCCTTTGTTATGTTTTTCAGCGCTGACAGATCTCTGGCCACTGAACACATACAGGGTGTGGATTAGTGGATCCCGGCTGGAGGATTTTAATTGGCTCCTGCCCTGCAGGCTTCACCACGGTGCCCTCAAATCACTTTGCACTAAAAAAAGTACAGTACAAATCACACACACACTTACACTCACTTTTATGAGTACTAAGTTTGTGTGTCGAAATCATTGCTTCCGTCTCTGTATTGGGTTTAACTTGATTCCACTTGATATGTTCAGTTTCTCAAGTAAAATTTGTCAGGTGTTGTCCATGTGTAAATTGAGGAGAAAATAAAAAAAGTCCTATATTAATCATGTGGTGTGTGGTACCAAAAGGTGACCAATTTAACCTACTTGGAATAACTTGATCAATAGCTAATTACCCTCCTCCATCCCCAATTTTTCCTCTCATCCATTGTAGATTCTGTTTTTTGATTCCGCTTTGAATCATACTATTTTCTAAAAGGTGTACATTAGATTATTGAACACACACACACACACACACACACACACACACACATACTTGTTTGGGGTGCCTCGTGGGGGCACCAGTTATTTACCACATTTTGGGGACACCACTTTCCTGACATCCTAGAGACTAGATAAACACATCAAAAAATCTAAAAAAAAAAGTTTAATAAATATCTCACTTAAAATGTAATTAATTCATTAAAATAAGGGTAGGTGATAATCTGGGGACAGGTCAGGTTAACACATGTGGGGACACGGGGACAACTCCTTATATGGGCATTAACGGAAGTCCCATCTGGGGACAAAACCCTGACCAACTAGTGTATCAGTAAGTACACATGGATGTCCAATCTGGGGACAAACCAGTGTAATCTAAAGACAAAGAAAGGTCATAATATGGCCAGCTGGCCAATTCATAATGGTATTTCTGGAAGTTATATTGGTTTGTTAAAAATAGGGTGGTTTAATAAGTTAGTTCATCTTAACTTCAAAAATGAACTTGAACAACATGCAATCTTCAACTGCAAGCCATTTCAGTCCACTAAGACTGCCACAATCATATACTGCATTTAACTCATTCTTACACAATTTAGTTGCTAAATTTACTGATTATTATGACCCATGAGAGACGTACGTTGAATGTGATTTTGCTGTTCTTATCAAAGTCAATCTAATATATATTATAAAGCCCTTTAAAATAAAGTTGTCACATAGTGCTTTTACAAACACCCACCCTAAACCTGACAGAGCACACAATAAGTAAATACACACAATTTTTTTTTTTTTTATTACCATACCAATTAAACGTATACATGGTAAGCTTACTTTTAAAAGTATGTATTATGTTTGAGGTAAAGTTAAGTATCCTGTAGTTAACCAGTAATAACACATTCGGAAAGGTTAGATCAGAGCTACAATTCTTAAATTGTCTAAAATTATGAACGTTATCAGTGGAATGTTTTTTTTTTTTTTGTCTGGTTTTGAAATGCTCTAAGAATTTAATCTTTAAATCGTTAAAAGAAATCCAAGTGAAATAAAAACGACCTTGATACAAATTGAATCTACAGCCAAATTTAATCAGTACAGTATGGGTTCAGTGCTTGCCATCAGATATTACAACATAGTTTTTATGATGCGTTTCGTCTAATGTGCCATCAGAAAATAAATGAATCAATTTACAATTAAAATGTGAAACGTAAAGGGGCCTGAATAAAGGGATTGAATACTATAGACACTCACTCTGTCGTATGGCTACTGTACAGTAAAACTAATCTACGCAATTAGAAAAAACATTTACACCAACTGCTTATCACTTGACACAGCATTAAAAACAAGGAAGTTCAAGCACCAAATTTACAACCAACATCAAGCCGTTTTAACTCTTTCAAAACTTAAGTTACATTATAATGTTTCAACTACGGTATTGAGTAGGGCTGCACGATGTGTCGTTTAAGCATCGATATCGCGATGTACAAATTCGCGATAGTCACATTGCAGGATGTGCGATGTAGGCTGTCGTAGTTGATCCGTTATTCATTAACTGTACGGGCAGCTGCTCCCCGGCCCTTGCCGAATTTGATTCGCGGATTAATTGCACAGTTTAAGTCCTAGCAGTTTAACAGAGCGCATAAGAACGAGCAGAGAGAGAGAAAGAGCACGAGAGAGAGAGAGAGAGAGAGATAGAGAGAGGGCCCAGCCACGCGCTCACGCCCACCTTCACCGTCTTCAAACAACACAAGCGCTGTCTTGCTCTCTCCCTCGCGCAAATTTATCAAAATCAAAAAACGATGTCGAAAAAAAAAAATTCACACACACACACACACATACACACATACACACATACATACATACATACATACATACATATATATATATATATATATATATATATACACAAACTTTTGTTTAGGTAAGGCAAGTTTATTTATATATCACATTTCGTACACAATGGTAATTCAAAGTGCTTTACATAAAGTAAAATAACCATGAAGATCAAAAATAAAACAAGCAATTTCTAAAACTTTGGAAATTATTTAAAAATATACTTATTTAAAATTAATTGAAAACAGTTAGAGATAGAAAATGATTTTACATAAAATACAGTGAATGCGTAAAATACAGTGCAATCAGTTCGGACATTGCACAGTGCTTACTCAAATGCACAGCTAAACACATCTGATCTCTTCTGGAAGCTGATTCCAACTGTGGGCGGTATAATAACTAAAGGCGGACTCGTCTTGTTTTCTGTGAACCCTTGGTATTTCTAACTGACTCGATCCTACTGATCTGAGTGGTCTGTTAGGTTGATATTCAGTGAAAATATCTGCAATGAATTTCGGTGCTAGGTTATTGAGTGACTTATAGACAAGTAAAAGTATTTTAAAATCAATCCTAAATTTTACTGGAAGCCAGTGTAAGGACCTGAGGACTGGTGTGATTTGCTCAGATTTTCTGGTTCTAGTCAGAATCCTGGCGGCAGCATTCTGCATGAGCTGCAGCTCTCTAATGGTCTTCTTGTGAAGGCCAGTGAGGAGACCATTACAATAGTCCACCCTGCTGGCGCTAGGTAAATCTGGGTATCACTAGCATAGCTGTAATGGGCAATTGGGTTCTTTCTCATTATTCTACTTAGTGGAAGCATATACAGGCTAAACAAGAGTGGGGCAAGAATTGAGCCTTGTGGGACTCCACATGTCATGGACGTCCACTTAGACTTATGCTCTCCTAGACTCACATAATAACCTATCCTTTCTAAGTATGACCTGAACCATTTGAATACCATCCCACAAAGCCCAACCCAGTTTTCCAGTCTCTCTAGTAGTATGTTATGATCAACAGTGTTAAACACAGCACTGATCTGTTGTGTGAGCACTGTGCTGATCTGCTGAAATAAAAGAAAAAAAATCAGAAGAAAATCAGAGAAAAGTACATAAAAAAGAAGCAAAGTGCAGAGCAGTAAGCTAGATCGTTCGAACGATAGCGAAGCTGGAAGCTAAGTTTATTGTTCGATGATAATTAAATGATGCTATGGCATGACATGTAAAAAATTATGTAAGCCACAATTTTAGGAGAACTTTTATGTTTATGTATTATCAGGCCAACATTTTGTCACACCAGGCAGGGGCGTAGCAATTATTTAAGAATTCACAGAAATGGCACTCAAATTACTTTACATATGTGTATTATAATAATAATAATAATAATAATTTTTAAAAGGAATTATTTTCATATGAATTACTTTGAATTTGCTATAAGAAACCAAAAACACTGCTGGATAATAATCAGTAATTTCAGTTCATTTTGCTTTTTATTCAGATTAGCTGCAAATAGCCTGGCACGTCTATGTGCGTAAGAATACTTCTCTTTCAGTTTGACAATGTCTGAATGTCATTTTCATAAAAAAAAAATGCTATTAGTATTTAACTTTTCTTCTCCATTGGCAAATTATGATTCTGAGAGAAAGCATGCCCGATGTCTGTTTGCGAAAGCAACAAATGCTACTTCCATGCATCTTATTATTAGATTAACCTTGCACTCTTATTTCAAGGTGTCCTTTGTACATTTGACTTAACATTGTTAGAAAACATTTATCACACAATGGAACTGTGCATATACTTTAGATACTTACATTTCTGCTCCGTCCATGCAATAATTACACAGCTTCCGACTGCTCAGGTAATGTGTCGTCAGTGAGATGCAGAGAGCCACTGAAAAATTACAGAAAAGCAAAACTACTTCACTTTAGCATTACTGGCCACTAGTCTTAAGGACATATCACACATAAGCTGTGTCAGCGACAAATGGAGAACAAGCGCAATCCTGTGACAGTCACAGGCAGTTAATGGAGAGCGTGAAGGACAGATGCAAGGCACAAATACGGTTTACGGTGTCCATTAATTCTTTAATGCATTAATGCACGTAGTAATTTAATGTGTATATATATATATATGTATATTGGAAGCACTGAATCCCTATAGTTGTGATTTATTTGATTTTTAGCATTTTAAATCGATTACCGTCCGAAATTGGTGATTCACGATTCAAAAATCGATGTATCGATAAAACGGTTGAATCGTTACACACTTACCTAGGGGGTTATCGCTGCTCTCCTTGCTCTTATCTATGCTAGGCTACATGGATGCATAGGGAGTTCTTGCCCAGAACAGAACCACACCACCATTCCAAACTCCATGCTAATTGTTATTATCTTTGATGATAGTGGTCCTGACATAACTTTATTTAAACTTCACCACTGGATTCTCTACAATGAATGTGTGACGTCAGAATGAGAGTCTAAACAGCTGATAAACAATTATTATAATATAACAATATAATATAATATAATATAATAATAATAATAATAATAATAATAATAATAATAATAATAATAATAATAATAATAATAATAATTCCTTACATTTATATAGCGCTTTTCTAGACACTCAAAGCGCTTACATAGTCAGGGGGTATCTCCTCATCCACCACCAGTGTGCAGCATCCACCTGGATGATCGCCCACCACACACCAGCTTACTGGTGGAGAGGAGACAGAGTGATGAAGCCAATCAGCAGATATGGGGATTGTTAGGAGGCCATGATGGTCGGAGGCCAATGGGCGAATTTAGCCATGATGCCGAGGTCACACCTCTACTCTTTTCGAAAGACATCCTGGGATTTTTAATGACCACAGAGAGTCAGGACCTCGGTTTAACATCTCATCCGAAGGACGGTGCTTGTTGACAGTATAGTGTCCCCATCACTACACTGGGGTGCTAGGACCCACACAGACCACAGGGTGAGCACCCCCTGCTGGCCTCAATAGCACCTCTTCCAGCAGCAACCTAGTTTTTTCAGGAGGTCTCCCATCCAGGTACTGACCAGGCTCAGCCCTGCTTAGCTTCAGTGGGCAACCGGTCTTGGGCTTCAGGGTGATATGGCTGCTGGCGTATAACAATTATTTATGGGAAATAATTACTAAGAATGCTCACAGACCTAAGGTAATTTTTAGAAAAACCGATTATGTCCTGAATACTGTAGAACTGTAGACTACTCAGCTGCAACAACTGAGATTTGCGAACAGTTCCTTGATTTTTTTTTTTTGTGGACAACATTCATGATATTAAAAGCAAATATAATACAAATATCACCACCAGTCATGGTTCATTCTGAATTCCTGTTGCCTTCTAGTTATTTTAGCCATTTTTACTCGGTCTCATTCATTCAGCTGCAAGGTATAGTTTCTTCATTGAAACCTACAATTTTTTCTATGGATATCATTCAGTCACATTTTTTAAAGCTATTTTTAATTTGGTTGACCTCATCATATTGGCCTTTATTAATAGTTCTCTGACCTGCGGAGTGGTTCCCACAAGTTTCAAACATGCTGTGGTGCAGCCTCTGCTGAAAAAGCCTTATTTGGACCCTGATATCCTAAATAATTATAGTCCCATTCCAAAGTTGCAATTTCTGGAAAAGATTATTTATTTATCTTTCTTCTTATCTGACTGACTGTAACATGCTTGACAAATCTGATTCAGAATGGGTGACCTTTGGAAAAATGCTAAAATATGATTAATTCAATTCAATTCAAGTTTATTTGTATAGCGCTTTTTACCATTCCCATCCTTACAAAACAACTTTACAGAAAATTATGTTTCTACAATATTTAGTAGTAGCTTATAAGTGGTGACTGTCAATTTGTGCACGTATTACAGGATTTTTAGAAAAATTAATACAAGACGTAGTCAGCCAGACGATGAACATTATTAATATTATTAATTAATAATTATTATATGATGCAGTCACACTTGTAGCAATATTTGTTAGTTCTGTTTGCTGATTTAGGGTTAGCATCATCTCTTCTCAGGTGTTCTGGATCAAGACTGGAGCTTGTGTAAATCCTAGTTACCACGGGATGTGAAACCCGTGGCAAAACATAGAAACAAAATAGAGAAATCATTAGCATAGCTGCTGATCCAACAAAGTAAAATTAGTTGATGATTACATTATTTTAAATGAGTCCACCCCCCCAAGATTACTGTTATAAACTTGAGCCGTGTCTAAAAGGCAAAGGGGGAGGTGTTGCTTCAATTAATAACAATGTTTTCAGGATTTCTCAGAGGGCAGGCTTCAAGTATAGCTCGTTTGAAGTAATGGTGCTTCATATAACATTATCCAGAGAAACAAATGTTAATGATAAATCCCCTGTTATGTTTGTACTGGCTACTGTATACAGGCCACCAAGGCACCATACAGACTTCATTAAAGAGTTTGGTGATTTTACATCCGATTTAGTTCTGGCTGCAGATAAAGTTTTAATAGTTGGTGATTTAATATCCATGTTGATAATGAAAAAGATGCATTGGGATCAGCATTTATAGACATTCTGAACTCTATTGGGGTTAGACAACAGGTTTCAGGACCTACTCATTGTCGAAATCATACCCTAGATTTAATACTGTCACATGGAATTGATGTTGTTATTGTTGAAATTATGCAGCCAAGTGATGATATCTCAGATCCTTATTTAGCTTTGTGCAAACTTCATATAGCCAAAATTGTAAATTCTACTTCTTGTTACAAGTATGGAAGAACCATAACTTCTACCACAAAAGACTGCTTTTTAAGTTATCTTCCTGATGTATACAAATTCCTTAGCATATCCAAAACCTCAGAACAACTTGATGATGTAACAGAAACTATGGACTCTCTCTTTTCTAGCACTTTAAATACAGTTGCTCCTCTATGCTTAAGGAAGGTTAAGGAAAACAGTTTGACACCATGGTATAATGAGCATACTCACACCCTAAAGAGAGCAGCCCGAAAAATGGAGCACAGCTGGAGGAAATCAAAACTAGAGGTATTTCGTATTGCATGGCGGGAAAGTAACCTATCCTACAGAAAAGCATTAAAAACTGCTAGATCCGATTACTTTTCTTCTCTTTTAGAAGAAAACAAACATAACCCCAGGTATTTATCCAATACAGTGTCTAAATTAACGAAAAATAAAGCCTCAACAAGTGTTGACATTTCCCAACACCACAGCAGTAATGACTTTATGAACCACTTTACTTCTAAAATCGATACTATTAGAGATAAAATTGCAACCATTTAGCCGTCAGCTACAGTATCGCATCAGATGCACTATAGACCCCCTGAGTAACAGTTCCACTCATTCTCTACTATAGGAGGGGAAGAATTGTATAAACTTGTTAAATCATCTAAACCAACAACATGTATGTTAGACCCTATACCATCTAAACTCCTAAAAGAGGTGCTTCCAGAAGTCATAGAACCTCTTCTGACTATTATTAATTCCTCATTGTCATTAGGATATGTCCCCAAAACCTTCAAACTGGCTGTTATTAAGCCTCTTATTTAAAAAAACAAAAAAAACACAATTTGACCCCAAAGAACTAGTTAATTGTAGACCAATCTCAAATCTCCCTTTTCTGTCCAAGATACTAGAAAAGGTGGTATCCTCACAATTATATTCCTTCTTAGAAAAAAAAGGTATATGTGAGGATTTCCAGTCAGGATTTAGACCGTATCATAGTACTGAGATTGCTCTCCTTAGAGTTACAAATGATCTGATCTTATCATCTGATCATGGGTTTATTTCTCTATTAGTTTTATTGGATCTTAGTGCTGCGTTTGACACAATTGACCACAACATTCTTTTGCATAGACTTGAACACTTTGTTGGCATTAATAGAAGTGCATTACCATGGTTTAAATCGTACTTATATGACCGCCATCAGTTCGTAGAAGTGAATGAAGATGTATCATATCGATCACAAGTGCAGTATGAAGTACCTCAAGGCTCAGTACTAGGGCCGCTACTCTTCACGCTTTATATGTTACCCTTGGGAGATATCATCAGGAAACATGGTGTTAGCTTTCAATATTATGCTGATCATACTCAACTCTATATTTCTTCACAGCCCGGTGAAACACACCAATTTGAAAAACTAAATGGAATGCATAATTGATATAAAAAACTGGATGACGAGTAATTTCTTACTGCTAAATTCTGAAAAAAACTGAGGCGTTAATTATAGGACTTAAATACTCTGCTTGTAATAACCTAGAGCACTGTCTAAAACTTCATGGTTGCTCTGTCAATTCTTCATCATTCTTCGTTAGGAACCTAGGTGTGCTATTTGATCGCAATCTTTCCTTAGAAAGCCACGTTTCTAGCATTTGTAAAACTGCATTTTTCCATCTCAAAAATACATCTAAATTACAGCCTATGCTCTCAATGTCAAATGCAGAAATGTTAATCCATGCATTTATGACCTCAAAGTTAGATTATTGTAATGCTTTATTGGGTGGTTGTCCTGCATGCTTAGTAAACAAACTACAGCTAGTCCAAAATATAGCAGCAAGAGTTCTTACTAGAACCAGGAAGTATGACCATTTTAGCCCGGTCCTGTCAACACTGCACTGGCTCCCTATCAAACATTGTATAGATTTTAAAATATTGCTTATTACTTCTAAAGCCCTGAATGGTTTAGCACCTCAGTATTTGAATTTGCTCCTTTTACATTATAATCCTCTACGTCTGCTACGTACTCAAAACTCAGGCAATTTGATAATACCTAGAATATAAAATAAAAAAAATCAACTGTGGGCGGCAGATCCTTTTCCTATTTGCCACCTAAACTCTGGAATAACCTACCTAAGATTGTTCGGGAGGCAGACACACTCTTGCAGTTTAAATCTAGATTTAAAAGCCCATCTCTTTAACCTGGCTTACAGATAACATACTAATATGCTTTTAATATCCAAATCCGTTAAAGGATTTTTAGGCTGCATTAATTAGGTAAACCGGAACCGGGAACACATCACATAACACCCTATGTACTTGCTACATCATTAGAAGAATGGCATCTACGCTAATATTTGTCTGTTTCTCTCTTATTCCGAGGTCACCGTAGCTACCAGATCCAGTCTGTATCCAGATCAGAGGGTCACTACAGTCACCCGGATCCAGTACGTATCCAGACCAGATGGTGGATCAGCACCTAGAAAGGACCTCTACTGCCCTGAAAGACAGCGGAGACCAGGACAACTAGAGCCCCAGATACAGATCCCCTGAAAAGACCTTGTCTCAGAGGACCACCAGGACAAGACCACAGGAAACGGATGATTCTTCTGCACAATCTGACTTTGCTGCAGACTGGAATTGAACTACTGGTTTCGTCTGGTCAGAGGAGAACTGGCCCCCCAACTGAGCCTGGTTTCTCCCAAGGTTTTTTTTCTCCATTCTGTCACCGATGGAGTTTTGGTTCCTTGCTGCTGTTGCCTCTGGCTTGCTTAGTTGGGGTCACTTCATCTACATCGATATCGTTGACTTGATTGCAAATAAATGCACAGACACTATTTAACCGAACAGAGATGACATCACTGAATTCAATGATGAACTGCCTTTAACTATCATTTTGTATTATTGACACACTGTTTTCCTAATTATGTTGTTCAGTTGGTTTGACACAATGAATTTTGTTTACAGCGCTATATAAATAAAGGTGACTTGACTTGACTAGTTTAACCCAAGCTAATGAATAAGAATGCACATTTGATCAGATGCAACTACACTCATAATTTAAGATATACATTATTCGAATGCTTGGCGAAAGAGATGCGTTTTTAATCTAGATTTAAACAGAGAGTGTGTGTCTGCCCCCCTAACATTATCAGGAAGGATTTTCCAGAGTTTGGGAGCCAAATGTGAGAAAGCTCTCCCTCCTTTAGTGGACTTTTCTATCCTAGGAACTACCAAAAGTCCAGCATTTTGTGACCTTAGGGAGTGTGATGGATTGTAATGTGGTAGAAGGCTAGTTAGGTACGCAGGAGCTAAACCATTTATGGCCTTATAGGCAAGTAATGATAATTTGTAACTGATACGGAACTTAATAGGTAGCCAGTGCAGAGACTGTAAAATTGGGTTAATATGATAATATTTTCTTGACCTCGTAAGGACTCCAGCTGCTGCATTTTGGACTACCTTTAGCTTGCTTATTGAAGAAGCAGAACAACCACCTAGAAGTGCATTACAATAGTCCAGTCTAGATGCCATGAATGCATGAACTAGCTTTTCTGCATCAGAAACAGATAACATGTTTCGCAGCTTGGCAATGTTTCTAAGATGGAAGAATGCAGTTTTTGTAACATGGGAAATATGATTTTCAAAAGACAAATTGATGTCTAATATAACACCCAGATTTCTGACTGTAGAGGAAATAACAGTACATCCGTCTAGTTGCAGATTGTAATCTACAAGATTCTGTGTAGTGTTTTTTAAGAAGACTCATTTGATGTTAAAAAACAATTTAATGATCACTTTCATTTAACTGTTTGGACTCACGTTTGATGGCACCCATTCACTACAGAGGATCAACTGGTGAGCAAGTAATGGAATGCTACTTTTCTCCAAATTTGATGAATAAACAAACTCATCTACAAACTGATTGGATAGCCTGAGAGTGAATACACCTTTCCTTTAAACTGGAAGCCATGGTGCAATTTAAATTAATGACTGGCTCATGCTGTGAGGGACCTCAGTTTGGTCTGAAGGGGTGTCTCATCTGCCAGTTTTTTTTTACTTTATAATGGCTGAACTGAATATGCTTTAGCTATTAAGACACTCCTAAACCTTCCAAGAGCTGTTCATGTGACTGCATGTGTTTCTGTATTCAGAGGTGTGACAGTGATTTAGTTTCTGTCTTTATTGGTCTGAATAGAAACGTGTCCGAGTCAGATGTTCTTTGATTACCTGCAATGAGATCACTAAAATAGTAACATGCGAAATGGTTTGTACATGATCAGGTTGCTTAGTAACGGTGGATCAGGCACATTACCGCATTCTTCATCATGAGGGTTCATCTCTTTCATATTCCACTTAATTAGGACTTCTGACATGGAGTCAAAGCTTGATTCACACGTCCATAAGGAATGTCATTAAACCATCTATCAAAGCATGATCTCTTAATGGCATTTCAGCTGTGTGCACTTCATACAATATAAATGACAGGTGCGATTGTTTGTGTGCATCAAATCCTAAATGTGTATTCTTAAAAATTTTAAAATATAATATTAATGAAGTAAAAGGTCATTCAGATGTACTTAAAGAGAAACACTCTTAAGACACTTAACTTTGTAATTATGTAATTTTAGAAGTTTAAAAGTACATGTTAAATCATTGTCAAGTTTTAAATTGTGATGTGTTGGCTAACATACTAAAGCACATTTAAAGTACTTTGATTATTGTGATTTTTACTGTAGCACATTTTTCAATATTAAAGTTGCTAAATTCTAAATGTACTAAATTGCAACTTCATTACAAATGTGTAATTACAAATATATGTTAATACTTGACATACAAGTTTTAATAGAAATTATAGAAAAGTATATTTTAGTTTATCATAAATGCTTGTCATTGCATTCATCAGTAACTTTAGCCATTTTTCAAAGACAACAGAAGTAAATCTGAAATTTCACATGAAGATGTACTTAAGTAACTCCAATTAAATAAAGTTCTGCTAATTGCATTCTATATACATTTAAACTAGAATAGATTTTCTGTTAAAGGGACACTCCGTTTACGAGTCAGTCTATTGTTCCTTATCAGGCTCAGCTCTGTGTTCATCTTCAGATCTCTCTTCACAGCAGTTCAGTCAGTGTACTGTATGAGTACATGAATTACTCCGGGATATTGGTTTGTTTGAACTCAGCCACATTAAGTCATTTGTGGATTAATACGTATTGGAGACGTGAACCATTTAAAACTATTCAGTTCGATTTGGTGAAGTGGTTTAAAAAGATACGGTTACATCAAAAGATTTGTTCGCGAACCGGATATGACAAACTGCTTTGTTTTGAACTCTCTCACAACAGACATGGAAGAGAAGACAAAGCTGAATAAAGTCGTGGTTTTTGCTATTTTTGAAACAAAATGTATGTTCAAAACTTCAAAAAATTCTAACTGACCCTCTGTTGTCACATGGACTTCTTTGATGATGTTTTTCTTACCTTTCTGGACATGGACAGTAGACCGTACACACAGCTTCAATGGAGGGACTGAGAGCTCTCGGACTAAATCTAAAATATCTTAAACTGTGTTCCCAAGATAAACGGAGGTCTTACTGGTTTGGAACAACATGAGGGTAAGTTATTAATGACATAATTTTGCTATTTGGGTGAACTATCCCTTTAATATGCAATTAAGTGACCAAAAACCTTAGTTTCAGTTCACACTTAGTTATACTATGGTAAAGTGTATTACTTTTGTAATAAGCACTATTTTTAAAAGGATGCATGTGAATGACTTGCTTGTGTGCTTTTCCTATGCACACAGGCGCAAACTGCTGCACAATCATACAAATGTACAAATGTGATTATTGGAGATTTTTGCTTAATAATAGATTATATTTTCTATTACAGATTTTTGGTGGCCGTTTTCTTGCCCTGTGCAGTTCCTTACCATCTTGATATTAACACTTAAAAATGTGTATGTTATGTCTAATAATAATGTAGGGAGCAAGGACAAAACTACTTGGTGACAACTTTTAGTTCTAATACAGTCTAACAATATTTCATAAAGATCTTGTCCTATTTTATCCCAGAAATATTGATAAAAATCCACAGGTAAACCATCAATTCCAGGACTATGTCCAACCTGTAGCGGATGCATTGGTTCCGTAAGTTCTTTAATAGTAATGAATGTGTCCAGTGTATTTTTCTGTTTATCCCCAAGCTGAGCAAAATTTAACAAATCATCAGCACAGTTCTCAGAAATATATAACCGTTTATAAAAATTCCTTGCCATCTTTCTCATTTAGATTTGATGTTACTGATCCATTCTGACGACAAAGGTGACATCTGTTTTTGATGCACACGGTTTATTTCAAGGTTTAAAAAAAAAAAAAGTACTTGGGGCATCCATATCTTTGATAGAGCAGAAGTTAGCCCCTCATCAATGTTCCCTTTGCTTGCTTCTTTAAAAGGAAACTCAGCTCGTTTTTTTTTTTTTTTTCTTGTTTAATACAATCACCCTGTAGATTCATTTCACTCTAACAACTGAATGACCTTATGTAAAGTTATTACTATTGATTTAACCATAGTTTATGTTTGAGAAGCACAATTCTGACAAAATAAAATTATATTTCCTTTACCTTTTCCTTTCCTTTTCCTTTACCTACATCCTACTATTATATATATATATATATATATATATATATATATATACACACACACACACACACACACACACACAAACAAAACAAAGAATTATGTAATAAACGTAACTTCTTTTTTTGTCATTTGAGTGTTTT
Organism: Carassius gibelio; assembly: GCF_023724105.1. NCBI lineage: Eukaryota > Metazoa > Chordata > Actinopteri > Cypriniformes > Cyprinidae > Carassius > Carassius gibelio. The sequence goes on along the minus strand of NC_068375.1, from coordinate 4,719,477 downwards.
CTTTACATTTAAAACCAGGATAAACATATGGTGGTCTGAAAACAATTTGGAGAGATACAAACATTTATTACTTTACTGTTCAACATTTTCTTTAAATCAGATCTATGCAGTGTAGTACCACAAACCCGATCATCACACACGTTCTACCAGGTCCACTGTTAAACATGATGCATGAATTTCAAGAAATATAGGAGTTAGACAATGTAACACTCAACTGACTATAAGGCTCCTCCCCATTCCTGTCAACTGTAAAATCTTTTGTGCACCCACATCCACACACTATCATCATACTTAAATACAAAAAAAAAAAAAAAAAAAAAAAAATCCATGACCACTTGGACTTCAGCGTCAGATTGATGCTGAAAGCATGAGTGTCACGCCAGATGCGTGAGAGTTGGAAACCTGCATCAGCACATCTTCCACAGTCACACCGTTCGCAAATTTGAAATTTGCTTAGTGCCCCCAAATAACTATGTTCGCCCCTGTTTATTCCAATGGGCAAGACTACAAGGGAATTAAGGTAAAGCATACCAGGATGCACCTGACGAAGTTGATGAAATATAATGACTGTGACATGACATTGCTTTCAACAGCTAAAATGTTTATTTAATTCCATAATTAAACTTTAAATGGGCAATTAAAACCACACAAATAAGTGAAAAGCTCCCCAGGAGGCACTTGATAAAGTCTTCTGTATTTCACCTGTGTTTGTGATTATAATTCTGTTTTTTGAGCACTTCATAATTGTATAAAGTGGGAAGTGAATAAGTAGGCATGTCTAGACTTTTGGTAGTTTATGATTTCCAAAAAAATACTATTTTCCTGATAAGCAGGTTCCATTGCAGTGACTAAAAGGTCTGTGCAGACCTGCTGACATCAGGACATATTAAGATACGACTCTGCTAAAATACAAATCACTATTTAAAAGGACCGATTTAAATCTTTGTGGATATGCAATGTTTAAATGCATTTATTCCAGAAATATTCTGTGAATCATTTACTTTCCATTCATGTGTGGGAGTTTTCACTCTCTAATTGCTGTCATTTTGATGCTTTTGGATATCCTTTTTTTAGATGTAATTGCAGACTACAAGCTTTAATTTCATTTATGCAGTACTGTAATTGAAAGAGAAACATTGAAAGAAGATATTGGTCACAATTAGAGTCTTTGCTGTGTGAAGAGGGCTCCGTGGCATATGCAGAAATCACAGACATTATCTTGCTTTGCTTTTTAGGAGAGTAATTTCATGGCGAGATTGCAGTCGCTTCATACTGAGCTGTAATTAAGGAAAAGCTGGATTTTCTTCCATCTCATTCAAACAGCTTTTACCTATAAACTCATGATCTGCCTCAGAGATATAAACCACCACAGAAAACATGAGGGCCAATCGCACAACCCCCCCCCCCCCGGACCACCCCCACAACATTTCACCCTAAAAATCAAAAGAACATGTACATAAAATATAGACACTGTAAATATATATATATATATATATATATATATATATATATATATATATATATATATATATATATATATATATATTTTTTTTTTTTTTTTTTTTTTTTTTTATTGTCATTTCTGCTCCTACTGAAAAATGTCACGTTTAATTAAATGTGTAAATGAAAAAAAAAAAAAAAAAATTCTGACTAACTATTGTCCACAGAAATGCTGGATTACTCACCGTTAATCCAGAAATCCTATGTGTCACAAAAAGCAGAGGATGTGTTCTATTCTTTACCGTTTCATCTATAATCTTTCCGACTAAGTGAATGATACTGTAAATCATTTAAACTTAATGCATATATTCAACTATGCATGTATATTACATTATCCCTTAATCAATGAAGGTTATTTTAAAATAATTTGAGAATTTGAGAACCAAGAAACTGCTAAAGAAACGTCTCTTCCATCTACACTTCCCTGTAACACTAGAACTCTCGATTATATTTCTGTTCGATCTACTTAAGCTCCAATGATTAATTAAAAAGTAACCCCTCTAACACTATCTACTTGTTTTACATGTTATTATGGAGAAAAAATAAAAACCTGACCCTCTTACATTAGTTCTATCTACTTTGTATTTGTCATTTAAACAAATAATAATAATAAAAAAAAAAGAAAACACTAAAGAAATAAGGACTAACCTGGGCTTGATACAACACTTCTATATAAATATAGTTGCTCTTTTGTTGGATTTGATTGTTTGCATTGTCCTCATTTGTCTCAGGGATTCTGCACAATCACAATTACGACAGTCACCAGCCCTGACGCAGACCAGATCCCAGTCACCTGATTACTGTTCATCTGCACCTGAACTTTGTAATCAAGGACTCTTCATAAACACTCGCACTCCAATTCTCATTATCTATTCTTGAGTAGTCAAAAAACCAGTCACAGTTCCTTTTTGTTCAGCGTCATGTTCTGGTGCTAGCTACTTTTGTCAAACTACTTGTTCACATACTTTTGAGAATCCAGTGTATTAGCTGGTTCAGATAAGTGATTGCCGTCACAATTGTAAATAAGATGACTTTCTTCTTTTGTGAGGGGGTTTCTGTGCCATAGTATCTTAGTTTACAGGTGGAACGTTAAACAACAGGACAAACAAGTCTCCTTGAAATCATATGTAATTCCACTAATCCAATGACGACTTCGAAACTCCTGAAGTGTTTCCACTTTTGTGTGTCATATGTATCAGACGTTCAGGCAATGGTCTGTAGGTGTGACGTCTGAGGCTGAGACTACTCATAGTCTGGTCTACAGGTCACTTACCAAAATTTACCAGACTCACTACTAACTTATCTGTACTTATTCATTTTGTTGACAATTTTTTTTTTTTTTTTGTCATAATTGTCATCAATGACGCTTTTCTTCTTTTTTTTTTTTTTTCGTCTGATATATCAGATGACAATGAGATGATAATGAACTAAATCTCTTATTGAATGACAAAAACTGACTTAAATCTATTGACATTTTCATCAATGAATAAAAACAAGAAAAAATGTTAGGGAGGTATAATTTGGGATGAGATTCATTCAGAATTATTGCTGTCAAACGATTAATGGCATCCAAAATAAATATTTTTGTTTACATAATAAATGTATGTGTAATGTGTATATTTTCTATGTATATATAAATACACAAGCATGCATGTATAGATTTCAGAAAAAATATATATAAATAAATTTATAATATACATTTTATGAGTATACATATATACATGTAAATATTTTCTAAATATACACTGTATATGAGTGTGTGTGTATATATATATATATATATATATATATATATATATATATATATATATATATATATATATATATATATATATATATATATATTAGGGCTGCACGTTTTCAAGTTTTTCATTAACCGTTAACCGAGGCCCTTAGCGGTTAATACTCGGTTAACCATAGTGTGCGCCAGGGTTTCCGTTTTCCGGTAATTTCCGGACATTGGCCGAAAAAAAAAGAAAAGAAATGTCCGACAAAATTTAATCTCTCTGGTCAAATTGTCCTATTAAAACTGCCTAATAATCTCGCCCACTAACACAATCTGAATTTGAGAATAAGCCTAAAATGTATAAAGCAAATATACACCGACCTTTGGCTATCTTATAAAGGAACAGGCTCTAGTAATAGTTATGTAACTTTCCGTGTTTAGGCGAAGGTAACAAGCAGGCTCCGCGGCCGCCTCGCTAAGGCTATAGCACTATTCGGACGGGACTAGTTTTCTAAACTACGTTTGAGTTTCGATTCTTACCACCTGACGTCTGTGATTTTCATGTACCAATTCGGACGGGACTAGTATCTCCGTGTTTATTACAGAGGTGGGAGGGTCTGATTTGTGCATCTGGGCGTCACAGAGATCACGCGCTGTGTATGCGTGCATTGCATTCATTCAAAATGATTGCCATTAGTATTATTACACAATAAATACTAGATGGCTAGTATAGCAAACCTTATTAATGTGTGGTTCTTTTTAGTTTAACTTGTTTTACTTTTTTTTTTTTTTTTTTTATGTAACTGAGTACATAAATAAACGTGAGTAATCTTACCTGATGCTGATATTACAATAGCCGGTATTAACTGTTTAAGCGATCTTGCTTTTGATTTTATTATTTGTATTTTTTATTATTATTATTTATTTGCCGCTAAGCAAATCTATCAAACATCCGCGCAGTAAGAGCATCTACGGTAATTCACGTTGGCCAAAACACACAAGGAACCGCGTTGTGAAATAAAATATCACCGGCAATCACAGACATTCGCATTCGGACGGGATTAGCTTTCTCAGAGGATCACTGAGTTTGCTGAAAAACGGTAGTAAATTTGCTCTGGAATTATCACAGAGGTTGTGTGAGAAAAACACAGACGTGGCAGATTCGGACGGGATTAAAATCACTAAGTACGTCTGTGAAACGGAGATTTCTCTAACGACCCCCTGTAAAACTAGTCCCGTACGAATAGGGCTTATGACTATGTTTGACAGGTACCATATTTGAAAATCGATAAAAAAAAATATTTTAATTACATTTATATCTGAATTTATGTCAACCTATTGACTTTCAAATATCAAAATGTCATGAATTAATATGTATTTCTGTACAAAATGACAAACATATTTTCCTATTATATTTTGCCTGGAAACGCTTCCAACAAGGCGTCGGTTCTATTTCTAGCATGCACGCGTCGAGCCGCGCCTGAGCCGCGCGTCTCACGCAGGCAGTCGGCAAGCTCTAACCTCTTAACATGGGAGCCGAATTAAAAACAGACACGCCACGCAGCTGAGATGCTTTCGCCCATCTCCACGCATCCAGTGTGTCCTGACCGGCCTAATGATGCCCGGGTGTTGGCTGTTGAGATTACAACAACGAGGTTGTACTTGAAGTATATCTAAGCACTGTATTGCGATACTTGCATTTTGCCCCGTCACTGTCAATTTTAAAGTGCTCCAACGCTGTACTTTTTTTTGCCCGCTTCATATTAGAAAAATGACTTCTTCTTGTGGACATTACAAATGTCTGGGAGCGCTCTGGCGGTCTCTGGTGGTGCAAAAATGTATTACAACTAAATTCAACGCACGCCATTGACGTCACTTAACCGAGCAAAATGTTTCACTCGGTTACGCAATTTTTAACGGTTAATCGGTTAATCGGTTAACCATGGACACCCCTAATATATATATATATATATATCCCCTTACTAGTAACCCCCCTTTTTTGGCATGGAGACCGAAATTACATACCCAAAATAAAAAGGTTTCTGCTCATGATTCTTTCTGACTAGATACATAATCAACCTTTGTTCACAAAGCTGACACTTTAAAGTTTACTGTTCAGGAATCAGAATCACTCAGACTGTTATGATAATAGAGATATATAAGCTCAAACATAAAAACAAAAATAAAAAATATTAAAAACATATGTTTTAAATGTATTTTAAAAAATGTTGATGTAGGAAATGAGTTTGAAAACACAGTGTAGCTAAGGCCACAAGTCTTCCAAGACTTCATAAAAAATTTCATAATCGAATCTGTAAAACTGTGAATTTTATGAAATATTTTCTAAGGCCATGTCATGTGTGTTTTTAGAGAAGGCTAATCAGATTGATTTAAGGCCCTTGTCATCTCTGTAAGATCTCACATGTAAACATTCCTGTGCTCTTTCTCACCCGAAGGGTGAACCGCAAATTTGGCTGAAACGGGTGAAAAATATCCATATGTGTCGGATACGGGTGCGGGTCGGGTCGGACGCAGGGAAACACGGGTCTAAACACGGGTTCAAAACAGTCACATGCAAACGTCAAAATAGGCCTACGTTCCACTTTTTAAAAATAATCACCACAGCGCGAACGGCTGCATGAGTCATAGTTAACAGACGTTAAGATCAGTTAAGATCAGCCAGCCTTTTTTTTTTTTTTTTTTTTTTTTTTTTTTTTCGTTCATATATATATATATATATATATATATATATATATATACACACACAAAATCTGAATTAAAATGTTTTTGATTTAAGCCTATTTTAAAATGTGTGTCATAAAATTATATTGCGCATAACGCGATCGTTATAAAGGTGTTTAAACAACAATACACTTCCACTTGCATGTATTGGACAATCGGAATATCAGTTATTTGATTCCATAGGTAACACATTTGTGAATATGGGCCTAATCTAGGCTATCCAGGGTTGTTGTTTTTTTTACTTTGTGCAGCTCATTTACATGCGCGCTCTGGCGCAGATCCGCCTCTCGCGATGCTCAGCTGTGAATGATGGGTGCGTTCGACTTGAAGCACAACCTCAGACGGTGGTATGATTCGCTCTTTTGTTGTTCTGTTTTCTTTCAGGATCAAAAATACAACAAATGAAAGCGTTTCTGTATTTCCGACTGATGAGAACTATGCATATACATTCATAAATCAGTCAATTTTGTATTTTATTATGATAAATTTTATTCTAATGTGATCAGTGACTGATGGACCAAAGAGCACGTATTTCGACATTTGCAGTAAAAAAGTGAAATATAAATTCTCAGAAAATGCATTTAATACCAGTATATTGAAACGTCTGTTTATAAAGCCTACTCCATTAATAAAGGAGTCCAGACATTGTAAAAAAAATATCAGTCCACATGCGTTTTATATTTAATATGAGGGAAATAGACATGCATGCATGCGTGATACAAAAATATTTAAATTTTAGGTAGCAAAATATTTTTTAGTTATTTCATTGTCTGCTATATATTTGCTTCTTATTTATTAAAATATGAGCAATTGATAGATAAAACATTGATCAAAATTAAGATACAATGTATAAAAAACGAATATCTTTTAAAAAGAGTTTTCCATAAATAACTTCTGTATGACCTGGCAATAAAATTCGAAAAAAGTGTGTCTAATGTGATTTGCTTAACTGATTTGATTTCGGGTGCGGGTCAGGTGTCGGTTCTATTTTAAGCGGGTCGGGTCCGGTGCGGATTTTAATTACTGCTGCTGTCGGAAAATGGGTCGGATGCGGTTTTAAACACTGCGGGTACGGGCAGGTGCGGATTTACAAAATCGGACCAGTGCAGCAATCTGCAGTGCATCTCACAGCGCGCGAATAGCTACTCTTTCACATCACTTGAATGGAGAATTGTACGCAAAATTATGTTGAATTGTCCATTTTGACAAGTATTCACGTAAACGCTGTTGACATGAGTGAACATAAGGGAAAAAGTTTTTAGTAAATTGCATCCATTGCAGCTTTTCATTCAGTTTTTAAGGGATAGCAGCAGGGCCGGATTGGGACTCATTTTCAGCCCTGGAGTTTCATGCCCGGCCCACTTTAGCTCACAACTGACTATATTAAAATAATGAAATTAAAACCTCAGAATATAATTCCCTACAGCCGTGTAATTCATTGTATTTTTAAAAACATCATAATTTCCAATTCAGTGCAAAAACAAAGGCTTTGCTTCACAGTGAAGATTCATTAGAATAGTAAATAACAGGATAGTTTAATAATCTCTTTTCTTTAAGATTCAGTATTCATACATTGAAATAAAGAAAAAAAAGTCTAATAAAAACAAATATATAAAACAAAAAAAATAAAGATTAAAATAAAATGTATTGCACTTTCTAACGACAGTATCATCTCAGTTTCATTAATGTATTGCTGAATCATCAGGTATCATTAATAATCTCAGGGCATTTTTCATTGAGCAGGGCTCTTCATTACTATTAGTTCTTCTGAATGACAGTCCTACCTGCCCATTCTGGTGTGTTGGGCTCATGACTGGAGCTTGGTAACGTTACTGGGCCTTGCTCTTCACTGTTAGCAGCAAACTGGACTAGAGGCGGCTGCTGCTGAAGAGCTACAATAAAAAGTTTGATACATGAGCGGTGGTTTCCAAACAACGTTGTTTTGCAATGTCGCTAGCATCTTGAACTCCTCCTAACTACCTTAACACGTTAGCTTACTTACCGGCCTCGTCCACTCCGTTTGTTTTGTTTTTTGAGGAAGAATGTGCTCAGCTTAGAAATGTTTTGTCCTCGTCAGTTTCCAGAGCTTTCTTCTTATTTATTCTGGTATTTTCAGCGCCGCATTTGCGCTTTCTGTTATCCATTTTTATCTCACTTTTTTTTCTTTCTTGTTTTTTTTTTTTTTTTTGAGCAACTTGCAAGGTGACGTGTTGGGGGCGGGGCTAGGGAGTCAACAGATACATAATTACGTCATCATTATCTTGAAGGCTGCACTCTGCGAGAAAATATTCAATAAAAAATTGTGGGACGGTGGTAAAATAATAAATAAAAAGAGTGGGGCAGCGGTAAAATAATAATAATAATAATATATATATATATATATATATATATATATATATATATATATATATATATCAACCCAGTGTCATGACAACAACGGCCCTCGCAGCCAAAAAAACATACCGGCCCACCGGGAATTTTCCCGGTGCTCCCGATTAGCCAATCTTGCCTGGATAGCAGCCTATTTTAGTTGCTATTGTCCAAGTAATTTATATTAATCAAGCAACAAAAGACAGAAAATCACTCCGTGCTCTTGACTGAAAAACTTTAGTAGCCCTAAAGATTAAGATGAATTTATTTATATAAATAAATATGTCTGCTTGAAAGAATAAAGAATATGGTTACTATAGCAAGTTACTATAAAGAATGCACAATTAGCCTATATAACCATTGGTATATCATTAAAAAGAAGACCATGTTCTTGTACTTTATGAGAAGTGGTTTTATTTAATTTTAACATTAAGGCATGGTGTGTGTTACAGTAGTTAAATCGGTGTCAATCATGATAAAACCTTAATATCAAACCTAGGCCTATAATGAGTTTGGAAATTTTTGAGAAATGCTTAGTAAATGCACTGTAACTAAAACCATTAGGTTTCAGATGACAAAATGTACTGTAGATTTAGTCAACTAAAACTAAAAACAATTCAGATGATTAAAATATGATTAAAACTAAATGGCATTTTAGTCAAAAGACAGAGTAAAACGGAATCAAAATTTGCTGTCAAAATTAACACTGGTCTGTACTTAACCACCTATGATCCAGCGTTGCATGTGTGATTATGTTACATTTATTTGTAGTGTTGTTACGGTACCAAAATTTCAGTATTCGGTACCGATACCAGTGAAAATCCACAGTTCACTGTACAAATATTGGTTCCAAAGCAAAACACAGAAATATGCTAATAAAAAATAAATAAACACTTTTTATCACTAAAAATAAAACCAATGTCATTCTTTACACTTATATATACAATTGTGTTTAAAGTTTTTCTACAAGTAATATAATTATGAAAAACAGTAAACAAGTTTCACCCAAATTTAATTTGTCGTGTAATGAATTAAATTAAAACATTTTATTTTTTGTTAAATAAAGGGGTTTTGCTATTAAACTTAAAACATGGAAGAAATATTGTGTGATTTATTTCTATAAACAATAAAGTTTTTTTTTTTTTTTTTTTTCAACAGTAGTAGAAGTATCACATACATTTTACTAAATAATAGTAATATTTTTAGCACAATGCCTTTATGTAAAAAAATAACTTTTATTTTGCAGCCTTCTACGCACACCTTGACAATATAATTGCCATTGACTAGTAACATTTTTAGTTTACTCGCCAGACTGATATACTATTTTACACACACACACACACACACACACACACACACACATATATATATATATATATATATATATATATATATATATATATGAATTCCAGTCAGCTTATCTTTGTAAAATGGCACAGCTTCTTTAATCTCAGTTTCTTAATCAATCAGTCAGTCAAGCATTATATTATTGTAATAAGCACTATTTAATTACAGAACTTTAGTGATTAGAATTAAAACTTGATAACCATGTATGAATGCATATTTGTCAATTTGGGTTTCTGTAAAAAAAAAAAAAGTAACAGATCATCAATTATTATTAAAAGATAATACTAATTCTACTATCATACTAATGTGTATACAATGCACTATGGATTGATGAGCTGCTGGGTTCATGAATATTAAACACGTTGTCTGCGTTCGGTCGAACTGATTTAATGAAATCAAAACAGGGACGGTAATAGATGAGCGCCAGCCAATGAAATTGCCATTTGCGCATTAGCTCCGCCTACTACCGGAGAAACCGGCATATCTTCTGCTTTTTCGAAAAAGTTTAATAATTCTAAATGAACTTCATTATTTTGACAGGAAAATACAACAAATAATATAGTTTACATGTAGTGTGTCGATTCAGTGTGGTAAGACTCTCACTCTCTCTTTGCATGTGTTAGAAACTTTAACATCTTGCTTGGACAAATTTTGCCCACTGTTGTCTAGACCAGCACGCACAACCCCATATGCCCCCTGGCTGTGCGAGGTTCTCCGTGAACATCGCTCTAAACTCAGGGATGCAGAGAGGAAATGGCAGAAATCAAAAAACTCTACGGACCTCAGTGTGTATCAATCTCTCCTCTATTCCTTCTCTGCAAATGTCCTCACAGCTAAAACATCATACTACCACAAAAAAATTAACAGCTGCTGTGACGCTCGGACACTCTTCAAGAATTTCTCTTCTCTTCTTAATCCGCCGCCTCCACCTCCTCCATCGACTCTTACAGCGAACGACTGTGCAGATTTCTTCACAAATAAGACAAGATCCATCAGTGACCAATTCTCCACACCGAAGACTGAGGAAAACTTCACAATGACCGATGCACACTCTTTATCCTCCTTCTCCCCACTCTCAGAGATGGACGTCTCCAAAATTCTCCTGTCCAATCATCCTACTACTTGTCCACTTGATCCTATCCCCACTCACCTCCTTCAAGCGATCTCTTCTTCAGTCATACCTTCACTTACTCACATTATCAACTCCTCTCTTCAATCTGGAACATTTCCCTTAGCATTCAAGCAGGCTCGGGTAAGCCCACTGCTCAAGAAACCATCTCTTAATCCAGCGCTTCTTGAAAACTACAGACCGGTATCCCTTCTTCCATTCATTGCAAAGACACTTGAGCGGGCTGTGTTCAACCAGCTTTCTATGTTCCTTGGACAGAACAACCTCCTGGACAGCAACCAATCTGGCTTCAAAAGTGGCCACTCAACTGAGACTGATCTGCTCTCGGTTACTGAAGCCCTGCGACTAGCAAGAGCAGCTTCAAAATCCTCGGTACTCATCTTACTGGACCTGTCTGCTGCTTTTGACACTGTTAATCACCAGATTCTTCTGTCCACCCTCAGAAAGATGGGAATCTCTGGACCTGCTCTCCTGTGGTTTAAGTCCTACCTCTCTGACAGATCATTCAGTGTGTCTTGGAGGGGTGATGTTTCAAAGTCACACCACCTTGCTACTGGGGTTCCTCAAGGCTCAGTACTTGGACCACTTCTTCTACATCTACATGACATCTTTAGGATCTGTCATTCAGAAGCATGGCTTTTCTTATCACTGCTATGCTGATGACACCCAACTCTACTTCTCATTCCAGCCAGATGACCCGACGGTAGCTGCTCGCATTTCAGCCTGTCTGAGTGACATTTCTAACTGGATGAATGACCATCACCTTCAGCTTAACCTTACAAAGACTGAACTACTGGTGATTCCAGCTAACCCATTGATTCATCACAACTTCTCTATACAGCTGGGCTCGTCAACCATAACTCCTTCGAGGACAGCCAGAAACCTAGGAGTTGTGATGGATCATCAATTAAGCTTCACTGACCACATTGCTACAACGACCCGGTCCTGCAGGTTTGCCTTATACAACATTAGGAAGATTAGACCCTTCCTGTCAGAGCAAGCAACCCAACTTCTTGTCCAAGCTCTTGTTCTCTCCAGACTGGACTATTGTAATGCTCTCCTGGCGGGCCTTCCTGCATGTACTGTCAAGCCTCTGCAAATGATTCAGAATGCAGCAGCGAGGGTTGTCTTCAATGAGCCAAAAAAAGTTCATGTTACTCCTCTCCTCATCAGGTTACACTGGCTACCAGTAGCCGCTTGCATCAAATTCAAGCTACTGATGCTTGCCTACAAGACGACCACTGGCACGGCACCAACTTACCTAAACTCACTGGTTAAATCCTATGTGCCCTCCAGAAGTTTGCGCTCTGCAAGTGAACAACGCCTTGTGGTGCCATCCCAAAGAAATTCAAAATCACTCTCACGGACCTTTTCCTGGACTGTGCCCAGATGGTGGAATGACCTCCCAATCTTAATTCGTACAGCTGAGTCTTTACTCATTTTCAAGAAACATCTAAAGACTCATCTTTTTCGCCTGCACTTAACCTACTAACGCCGGTACTTTTCTTTTATTTGTCTTTTTCATTTAATAAAAAAAAATATATATATATATATACCTGGCTATGCGTTCTATACTAGACTAACTGAGACTTGTCATGGCACTTCTATACTGTTGTTGTTCTCTTGTTGACCTGACTGCTTCTATTGTTCTCATTTGTAAGTCGCTTTGGATAAAAGCGTCTGCTAAATGATTAAATGTAAATGTAAATGTAGAAACAGCGATATCAGTAACGCGATGGCGAGTCAAGCGCCTTCACACAGAGTTTACAGAGTGTCAAATAGGTGTGCTTTTCTCAAATGAAACGGTAAAATGTTTATGTGACTCAGAACAGTTCTGGTGGTGATGTTTATGTATTTATGTCCTCATTGAGACGACAGACGCGCTTCAGTCTATGTAGTCAACAAACCCACACGTCTCTGCCATTTATTCATTCACACAGAACATGCAGGATTCAAATTTCAACCAACTTTTGCGGCTTAACATTTACAGAAACTGGTCCATATGGAGATTTGATTTTATTAATTTATGCTAACTTTGACAAATTCCGTGATTATCCATATTAAAATGTAAGTTTCAATTTCATGACTGGATTTTAAGATTCCGTCCGCATTTTCTGCTTCGCGGAAATCAAGAACCAAATATCTAAATTAATAAACAATCAATATTTGTGATCAGTTTTAATTAGAAACATTGTCTAAATTTAATGTTCACATGAAATTGAAGTCAGATTGAACACAACTAAAATTTAAACTAAATCCTGATAACTTCAGAAGCAAAAGCAAAAGACTGAATACTCATTAAACTTTCGACCTGGCTGCTGGATTCCGCTCTTTGGGTTGGTGGGTGGATTCTTAAACTATTTATGATGATATGATTGGACTAGAAAGCTTTATGCAAAGAGGCACCCGCACTTCTCAGCCCTGAGTCAGCATGCCAATACACTAAAGACATTAACCAGCCTGCATCATGTGCCACAAGTTCCCCAGTACCAGAACCTATGCAATTGGAATCACTGCACTGCTTTGCGGCTGGGCTCTTTCTCTACTGTGCGGCAGTGGATCACTTCATCCAGGACTGCCCCATCAGACCCCCACACCCTGCTGTGAGTACCCTTGGATTGGAGCCTGAAATTTCCATGCTATCCCTATTATCAGTCCAACTACTCACCCCTAATTATTCTGTTGCAGTCGCCACCCTCTTCGACTCAGGCTATCCAGGAGGCTCTGCATCAAGGATTTAACCAACCCTCCACCTCGCCTGCTGCCTCCAGTTTCTTCTTCATCTACAAAAAGAAGGACAGGGGCTTGAGGCATTGCAAAGACTACCAGGATCTAAATTCCCAAACAATGAAACTGCAGTACCCACTTTCCCTGGTCTCTTCTGCCCTTGAGGAACTTCATGGAGCTCACATCTTCTCCAATTTGGACCTACAAAGCATATAGTGCCAGGCCGTGTTGTCACAGCATCGGTAACTGAGACCTGTTGGCCATCAAATTAGCTCTTGAGGAGTGGCAACACTGGCTAGAAGGAACTCAAAATCCATTCATAGTCATCACTGACTGACTGACTGACTGAAAAGAACCTTCAGTACCTGCGAGATGCTAAAAGATCAAACTCCCGTCAAGCACGCTGGCCTTATTCTTCACAGGGTTCAATTTCACCATAACCTACAATCCCGGAAACTGAAATTGCAAGGCTGAACCACTCTCAGAACCAGAACACATCATCCCTCCAGCCCTCATTGTCAGTTCCTTTCAGTGGGACCTCTCCAAAGCCCCTTTCACGCTGCCATTCTGGCAAATACACGGGTAAAGTTCCGGCAATTGTTCCCGGGTCACTAGATTTTGCACTTTCACACTGCCAGTTATTACCCGGGATATGTGCGTGCTTTCACACACAACCCGTAAAGATCCCGTAACGACACGTGACATCAGGGCGTGACATGTAATGTACGAGTCGAAAACGTTAGGCACGTTATACTTTCACTGAAGCAAGCAAACGATCTTGGCATCAGCGCGGAAAGTGAGGAACTAACTGATCTATGCTTCAATACAGTTTGCACATATTTTTTTGTCGCGAACGTTGATCTTTCCTTCAAAACAGCCGGTAAAAGAGTAGTGCGATAATGTGATAATGCCATCACTTCGACACAGCATTAGATCTGGCTTTTGTTCACACAGCGCTCATCCTGTGTTGAACCCCACAATGGGGAGCTGTGTTTTATGTGTATTTCATTGTGTGAGTGAGTCCTTCTTCACATGGGTGGAGCTGTTGTTTAATTCAGTTCTATTTTCCTTGTGAAAAGGTAAGGATGGTTTTCACTGTTCTCTGTTACATCCATTATATTTCTTTAATTATATTGGCCATCCATGTTATTTGAAGATATATATTGCTGTTACAGATGTTAACTAATATATATGCGCACTTATTTGTGAAAGATGGTTTTGTATTTCTGATATTATTTAATGGATTGCACCTTCCATCTGGTGTGGTATATTTTTCTTTATATTGTATTGTATTTAACATTTATCTAAGTATTTTGAGTTTTATTCTTTGTATTTGGGATGCATGTGGCATTCAACATTAATTGTCATATGTGGAAAGTTATTTTTCCAGTCTTTGAGACACACACCTGATTTAATGTTTAATATAACAGCAGCTAAAACTATATTGTTTTGTTTTATTATTTTATATGCATTTTAGTTTTGATATTAGTAACTAACAGTTCTATTTTCCTTATGAAAAGTGGCTGATGCAGATAAAGTGCCCAATAAATAAGATTCACTGCTGTGACGTCAACGATCTTTGTGTCCTCCTCATTCAATCATCACCCAAACACAACGCAGAGCCATTTGGGGGAGCACACAGACGAAAAGGGTTACATCTTTGGTGCCGTGAACCGGATCGTTGGTTTCTACGTCAACAGAAGCAATCTGACAAATAAGAACTGTGAGTAGAGTGAAAAAAAAGAGAGAAAAAAATCAAAAGAAGAAAAAAAAAACACAGCAACATTATTTCACCTACTTTAATTTGTCTTAAAGTGACAGTGTTAAATATATTGTTGGACTGAATTGAGCTTTGTTTAAGAAATATTTTTTTTTCTGTCTCTGAACTCTTGATATTGTGCTTTTGGAGTCTTAATTTGTTGATTTGAGTAACAAATTCATGAATTGCAGTGTTTTTTTGTTTTTTTGAAGCAATATCCTTTTTTTGTGCATTCGAGTGTATTTAAATCTCTTGAAGTGGGTCAATTTTTTTTTCTCCCCCATTTACCTTAGTTTATGATTATTTGCTTTGTGATTACAGGAAACATAAGATATATACAACACATTCACTAACAGCATTAATTTTCACTTTACTACACTTTTTTTTTATATTTCTAAAATTTCAAAAACAACAGTCTACACACAGTGTATTGCACAGACGAGAGACCTGAAATAAGTGGAAGAGAAATGCAGGGGCTCCATGAAACCACCCCTCATCGACCTCATCCTCAAGTACCACTAAGGCAGCCCTTCCAGGCCACCCCATGGTTACCAGTAAAGCAGGACAAAATTCAACAGTATGAAATAAGCATGCCGGTCGATGTGAGTACTGAAACTGCTTCCCAGCCAAATGATAACCCCCAACAGTCTGTCAGGCCAAAGACAAGGCAGCTAGCTGCACATACAGAGAATCTGCCCACCTCTGCAGTGAGCTGGCACCAGTTGGGCACCTGCCCCAGTGCTTTTGTGCAACATCCCAAGGCCCAGATAACCCATTCAATGAACTTCCAACCACCATGCACATGTCTTCAGTTAGCCCACATGCATCTAATGTGCCCACTGTTTTCTCTCAAACTAACAGGCATGACAATGTCACGACCATTCAGGCTTCACCAAACATGGCCAACAAAATGCCAACTGATGTGTCCCCTTCTCCAAATGACCCATAGCTGCCCCCAGCATGGCCACCTAAAACTTAAATTTCTACTTATCCAGGTATGATCCAGGCACCCAATATGTACACTTCTCAATATGGCCTGCACTCTCCTGCTGCAATGGCTGGTTCACCCCAAGTCAACTTGCCAGGTCATCCAATGGCCGCTCAGATTCCTCCTCCTTTCTGTTATGGTGTGCCAAATGCCATGTGTTCAAAACCACCTGACACGCCTGCACCTCCTGTTTTGTCTGGAACCAACTTTTTGCAGAAAACATACTCCGTTCAAACACACAGAAATTCCAATGACCAACAGCGCACCTTACATTCGCATTGTGCTGTTGTGTCATCCTTCTCACCGCCTGCGTATGTTCCTATGACAGTGCCGGTGCCTCATTGTTCACGTATGTATGCACAACAACCCAATTCAGTGCAAAGACCACAGATTGTGGCTCATCACCAAGATGCATACATCCCTGCTTCTAGAATGACCATGCCACAGCCCAGCTTTACACAGACACATCAAGTTCGTAATGTACAAGTATTTAGTGGTGGTCCTGATTGCAGGATACTTATTGAAGACTGGATAAGAGATATGCAGTACCTCCTTGAGGCTGGAGGCATGCCCGAAAATCTGTCCTTTGCTACTGTAGTGCGACATTTGAGTGGTGAAGCCAGGATGCTAGTTCTAAATCTCCCTCCTAATGAGCAGACGGCTGGTAGAGCTTTTGAAGAACTACGAGCTGAGTATAGTGATATGCAGACGTCCCTGGATCCATTAGCTGATTTCTATGAGAGATACCAGCGCCCTGGCGAATCAGCATGCTCATACGCCATTGCTCTGGAGGCTACTTTACGTTCAGTGGAAGATGCTCAATATGGAGGTCAGCCTTTTTCAGACCGGGACAGCAAACTGACTCGTCAGTTCATGAGAGGATTGAGTGACGAAGAGGTTTTTCACAGGATAGCACCGATGAAGCCTAGACTTCTATGTTTTCGTGAACTTCAAGCAGAACTTCGTAACCTTGCTCGTGAGACAAGGAAGTTTCAGACACAGCCAAAAGCCAAAAAGACGTATGCACTGGCTCAGTTTACAACAGTGAGTGGTAACCAGAGTGGCGAAAAGCCGAGAACAGAAAAAGGAAATCGCCAGAACACAGACCTGACTGAACTCACAGCCTTGGTGAAGAAACTGGTGAGCAGTCAAGAGGATCAGCTTAACAGATTGACACAGTTGGAGGCTAAAGTTGGAGCATTACCACAGACTGTGTTTCCTCACATCCAGAGACCTCAAGAGAGTAGTGACACTGCAGTAAGGGGCGTAGTGTGCTATCGTTGTGGAAAACTGGGACACATTGCACGTCTGTGTCGGACAGTGATGACTGATGAGGCAGCCCAAGCTGAAATTGCAGCAGAGTCCAGGCAGGATTTAAATGCTTAGGGCCTGTGGTTAACGGGGCAACCACAGGCATGCAACAGAGTCCCCAGCAACATGAAGCGGGCAGGTCAAAACCAGCTATTACCCCGCTGGTAGGTCCCTGTAATGAAGGGGTGGTTGGAGTGAATGGAAAAATGTGTAAGGCTCTCATTGACTCTGGCTCTCAAGTAACTACAATTACTGATGAGTTCTGGTGACAACATCCTCTCTTATGTACTCAGGAATTGCAGCCATCAGACATCCCCATTGAAGGTGCCGCAGGCCAACCCGTATCTTATGTTGGTGTGCTTTGTATCAACCTTAAGTTTTTGGGAAGGGTCTACTCAAATGTTCCTGCCTTTTTTGTCCCTGTTACTGAGTACCGATCCAGTGTTCCATTGCTCATTGGAACTAATGTAATAAGGGTTTCCAGAAATGACCTTCAAGCATCATATGGCAGAAGATATCTGGCCAAATTAAAGTTGACCAATCCTGAGTGGCACTCTGCAATGGTTGCTGTGAGTAAAAGTGAGCCTGGTGGAGCTGCAGGTAAAGTTGGTCAAGTACAGTATGCTGGTCACAGGATAAGAATACCAGCTGGTAAGGAGCAGGATGTTGTTGGCAGAGTGATGGGTGGACCGAAGAGAACACACTATACAGTTCTAGTGGAGAGCCAGTCCTCCAAAAGGGTTCCAGAAGGCCTTATGGTTGCCAGGCTGCTTGTTAATGTTAAAAAAGGTTGTGTTCCCATTCGACTCTTAAATCTGTCTGGAAAGGATGTTATTGTCAACCCAAGGACCCTGATTGCAGATGCTTTCCTGGTTCAGAATGTAACTGAAGAGGAAGAAAAGTGCCAAATGCTGTGCCAAAACCAGTTCTTGTGTCAGAGTTGGTGTGAGAATTCAATGACAGCGTCTTGTCAGAGTCAACAGCAGACTACCAGTGTTGAGTCTGTTGATGGTATAACATGTGGAGTTGATCTTAGTGCTGCAGCAGTAGAAGGAGAGGAGCAGTTGGGGTTGCTTCAGGATTTGCTGAGGAGAAATGCTGATGTCTTCTCAAAACACTCTATGGACTACGGAAATACTACCACTGTGCGACATGAGATACCTCTTGTAGACTCAAAACCTTTCCGCCTACCTTATCGCAAAATACCCCCGTCTCAGTACCAAGAAGTGCGGAAGGCCATATCAGAGATGGAAGAAGCTGGAGTCATTAGGCCAAGCAAAAGCCCGTATGCATCCCCAATCGTTGTTGTTTCCAAAAAAGATGGCTCCCTGAGGATCTGTGTGGACTACAGGAAACTGAATTCCTGCAGTACCAGAGACGCTTTTCCACTTCCAAGAATAGAGGAAGCGTTGGAGACGCTGGGACAGGCAAGGTTCTTCTCAACTCTTGATCTTACCTCTGGTTACTGGAAAGTTGAGGTGGCTGAACACGACAAGCTCAAAACTGCTTTTAGCACCCCCATGGGGTTATATGAGGCCAACAGGATGCCGTTTGGTCTGCAGAATGCCCCCTCAACCTTCCAAAGATTGATGACCTGCTGCTTTGGTGATCTGAACTTTGAGAGCCTCCTTATCTACCTTGATGACTTAATTATCTTCTCGAGGACTTTTGAAGAGCATCTTGAGCGGTTGGAAGCAGTGTTCAGCCGACTCTGCAAACATGGTTTGAAGCTGAAGCCTCAAAAGTGTAGTCTACTGAGGAAGGAAGTTCAGTACCTGGGCCACGTGGTATCTGCAGAATGTATTCATACAGATCCTGAGAAGATAAGCAGAGTCAGAAACTGGAAGCGGCCGTCAAGTGTGAAGGAAGTCCTGGGGTTTGTTGGTTTCGCTGGGTACTAGAGATGGTTCATCAAGGGATATGCAACATTGGTGGCACCTCTGTATAGACTTACCTCTGGTGACCCAAAGAAGAAGAAAAGAGGGGTGAAAGGAACTTCTGGAACTGTTAAACCGTTTATGTGGACAGATGAATGTGAGAGAGCATTTGAAGCATTGAAGGAGAGACTGACTACAGCACCAGTTCTGGGCTACCCTGACTTCAGCTTACCATTTGTACTGCAAACGGATGCTTCTGGTGAGGGTCTTGGGGCAGTCCTTGCACAAGTTCAAGATGGTGTGGAAAAAGTAATAGCTTATGCAAGCCAAGGTTTGAGAACACCTGAAACCCGCTATCCTGCACATAAGTTAGAGTTTTGGGCTCTAAAGTGGGCTGTTACAGATAAGTTTTATGATCACCTTTATGGACATACGTTTTCTGTGCTGACTGACAACAACCCACTTAAATATGTGATGAGTACAGCGAAGTTGGATGCCACAGGTCAGCGTTGGGTGTCACAGCTGGCCATGTTTGACTTTGGAATTGAGTACAGGCAAGGGAAGTCCAACTCTAATGCTGATGCACTCTCAAGGATGTCTAATCAAGAGGTCATAGAAACTCTTCAGTCCTGCCCACAGTGCATTTCCTCCATGCGACAAGACCAGTCCTGTGGAGATGAGTCCAGGAGGAAGGAAGATGTTAGTGAGCAAGCAGAGAGAACTGTTGTATGCAAAGAGAGAGAGTTTCTGGACCAGGTTGATGAGCTGGCCAATCCATTTGATGGAGCAGGTACTGATGCACTGCCTGCAATGACAAAGCTGGAGATCAGGGGATGTCAAAAGGAGGACCCTGTCATTGGGCCAGTCCTACATTACAAGACACTAAACAAAAAGCCAAGACGTGGAGAAAGATTGGAAAAGGGGAAAGATACACGGTTTCTCTTAAAAGAGTGGAGGAGGCTGGTGGTCAAAGATGGAATTCTGTACAGGCAAGTTAAGGATGTCCAGGGACGGTCAATTGCTCAGCTGGTCTTGCCAGAGAAAATGCGACTTTTGGCTAAAACAAGTCTTCATGATGACTCTGGTCATTTGGGATTTGAGCGTACTTTGAATCTGTTCTCAGAACGATTCTTTTGGCCGAGAATGCAGTGTGAAATAAAGTCATGGTGTGAGCAGTGTGAAAGATGTTGTCTGAGGAAAACTCCCACTGGAAATAGAGCTCCGCTGGTGAGCATTCACACTAATGCCCCTATTGAACTCATCTGCATGGATTTTCTTGTCCTGGAGAAGTCTAAGGGAGGAATAGAGAATGTCCTGGTTGTCACAGATAATTTCTAAAGATTCGCCCAGACTTACCCCACAAAAGACCAGAAGGCTGTCACTGTGGCTAGGGTGCTGTGGAAAAATTTCTTCTGCCGATTTGGTTTTCCAGCAAGACTCCATGCAGATCAAGGCAGAAATTTTGAGAGTACAGTAGTGAGGGAGTTGTGTAAGCTGACGGGAATTACAAGGACTCATACTAGCCCCTAACATCCGCAGGGAAATGGGACCACAGAGAGATTTAACAGAACTCTTATGAATATGTTGGGCACTCTTGATCCTGATAAAAAACTGAGGTGGCATGAATACATCGACGCACTGACACATGCTTACAACTGCACTCAACATGTTTCGACTGATTTCTCCCCATACTTCTTGATGTATGGCAGACATCCACGACTGCCTGTTGATCTCATGTTTGGCCTGTCAACTGCAAAAGAGCCATGTAAGTACAGTGAATATGTCCAGAATCTGCATGAATGCTTGTCCTATGCTTATAATGAGCCAGATCGAATGTCAAGGCATGCTAAGGATCTTCAGAAAAAGCACTATGACAAGAAAGCCAAAAGCCACATGTTCCAACCTGGTGACAGAGTGATGGTGAAAGTGTGTTATGTCGAGGGGAAACAGAAGCTGGCTGATAGGTGGGAACCACGTCCATATGTTGTGGTGAAGAAACAGCCAGGGATTCCAGTGTATGTAGTTCGTCCAGAAGATGGTGACAGGGAAAGAGTCATCCATCAGAATCTTCTGTCCCAGTGCATGTTTTTCCCGGTGAGTTCCAAGTACCTTGCCGGAGAAGAGCCTGACATGGAGGAAGTGTCTGGAATGGACTCAAGTGTTTCAGAGGAAGAAGAGGAAGTAGTGGAGACAATTGAAAGTGTAGACAGTGGTACAATTACGCAGTGTACAAGTGTGGAATGGCAGGATGTTGTGGACGAAGAGCATGAACAGGATGGAAGTCGATTAAAAGAGACTGTGAGCGAAGAGGAGAAGAATGGGGAGCAGATGTCATTGGAAGTCTTCAATCCTGAGAGGCCAGAGAGGAGATATCCTGAGCAAAAAAGGCGCCCACCAAAAAGACTCTCCTTGGAGATACATGGCCTCCAAAGCGAGTTTGATAAGGAGAAGGTAGAGAGAGGAAGGAAAGTGTGGGAAAAGGCCAAAGCGAAGAAGCAGCTCTACTTTAGCAACACCTATACAGTCACACACCCCACACAGACACTTCAAAGTTAATATTAGGATTTAAACTGACTTAATTTTGTTTTTTTTAGTGATGACTGGGACGGCATCATTTAAAGAGGGGGTGGATGTAGGCAAGATGTAATATGTTTCTCCCAGCCTTAGGGGGGAGCTGTGTTTTATGTGTATTTCATTGTGTGAGTGAGCCCTTCTTCACATGGGTGGAGCTGTTGTTTAATTCAGTTCTATTTTACTTGTGAAAAGGTAAGGATGGTTTTCACTGTTCTCTGTTACATCCATTATATTTCTTTAATTATATTGGCCATCCATGTTATTTGAAGATATATATTGCTGTTACAGATGTTAACTAATATATATGTGCACTTATTTGTGAAAGATGGTTTGGTATTTCTGATATTATTTAATGGATTGTACCTTCCATGTGGTGTGGTATATTTTTCTTTATATTGTATTGTATTTAACATTTATCTAAGTATTTTGAGTTTTATTCTTTGTATTTGGGATGAATGTGGTATTCAACATTAATTGTCATATGTGGAAAGTTATTTTTCCAGTCTTTGAGACCCACACCTGATTTAATGTTTAATATAACAGCAGCTAAAACTATATTGTTTTGTTTTATGATTTTATATGCATTTTAGTTTTGATATTAGTAACTAACAGTTCTATTTTCCTTGTGAAAAGTGGCTGATGCCGATAAAGTGCCCAATAAATAAGATTCACTGCTGTGACGTCAACGATCTTTGTGTCCTCCTCATTCAATCATCACCCAAACACAACGCAGAGCCATTTGGGGGAGCACACAGACGAAAAGGGTTACATATATACAGTGTTGGGGAGTAACTAGTTACATGTAACGGCGTTACGTAATTTAATTACAAAATTAATGTAACTGTAATAAGTTACAGTTACTAAGAAAAAATGAGTAATCAAATTACAGTTACTTATGATTTTTTTTAACGATTACAAAGGGGATTACATTTGAATATTTACACACATCCACATACAGATTTAACTGATTTCTTTCCCAAATCGCACTGACTATTCGAAGACATACGCCCTAATAATTTCCGGGATGCGGAAACACAGTCTGGTTCGTAGAATCCAGTCAGAAAAATGGAATGCCTAACGCGGACGGAATATGCCACATTTTGGATGACTAAATCAAAAATAGTTCAGTACACTTGAATCAAAACATGACATGGACTGGTGTCTGTGAATATCAAGCCCCCAAAATGCAATATATGACTCCTGCACGTTCTGCGTGTCAGTTGAAATCACGCGCGGACTGGACAACCGGGACAATTCCCGGTGGCCTGCCAGCTTCCTCAGTCTTCCTCAACTTGTCCCAATATTTTAATATCATTATTGAATAATTGCCTGCCGAATGTACTAAAGCGATCATTTGCGAATCCGCCATTTGATAATTAAATCTCTAATAAATCTGTTAGTCGTGACTCGCGCGCTCTCCACGCCTCCGCCAAACGGTTTGGATCAGACTCCAAGTAATCAATGCGAAAGAGAGAGAAAAGAGTGGACTGTGGAAGCGCACAGCTGGAACAGAGAAGCAGAACTACTGTTCAGGGTTTCAGGTCAGTTTAATCTGTAAAGATGCTTTTTTGACACAACCCTTACGAAAATTAACATTTTATTATTTTACTATAAATCCAGTGAAAATGGTTACTATTGTTTAACTGTGGTAACCAAAAATGTAAAATTATTTTACAAATGTATTTATTTAAAAATAAATACGAATCCATTTGCAAAACAAAAAACCATACAAGGTTATTGTACTTTTATATAGGCTAATAAAAGCATGGTAAATTTTTGTAAGGAAAAAACATGACTCGTGTACAGTATTAGGATTTTTCTATAAATATATTGTAGTATTGTAGAGTATTGTACTGTAAAGTACAGTTTTGTTCAATCTTGAGTATTAAGATGGATAACAGGGCAAAATAATGAGACTGAAGAGAAAAATGGAAGTGAAGGTGCCGTTCAGGAGATAACTTTTAATTATTTGACATGTCCCCATATTAAAGATTTAAACCTTTTTTTATGTCAGGTCCATACAAAAAATAGTATTTTGTTTGTATGAGTTTGAATTTTCCATTCTGATTTTTTTTTCGCAGTAGGCCTACTGAAGCTCGCAGTGTTTTCAACCTCTGCCGTCTCAATATATGAGTAAACGAGCACATACACATCATTTCTAGAACTGCTCTGTCACTTCATGCATTTTACTTATTTTGAGAAAACTATCATCATATCATATATAAAGAGACAGCAGTTTAAAAAAAACAAAAAAAAAAACACCAATGTTTCAGGAGTTTATTAAACAGCATATGACACATGCTTATTAGATAACTGTATTTGAGTTGATATATATGCTTTTATTTATTATAATGTTCACACATTTAGAAAAGTAATCAAAAAGTACTCAAAAGTAATTAGTTACATTACTTTAATAAAGTAATTGAAAAAGTTACACTACTATTACATTTTAAACAGGGTAACTTGTAATCTGTAACCTATTACATTTCCAAAGTAACCTTCCCAACACTGCATATATATCAAAACACATTATTATGAGGAAATATTATATTTCCTCATTCCTCATTGTCATAGGTGAAAAAAAATGTTGACAATTATGACAAAAATTATTTGTCAACAAAATGAATACTGGCTGGAATATCAAAACAGCAATTATGATATGCCTGTAGACGATCCATGCAACACAACCCTATGATCTATTAAATATAACGATATAGGCATGAACAGTGGTCATGTGATGATGATTTCCCAGGCATAGCCTCAGGCATGGTAACACGCAAAATACAGCCAAGGCCAAGCCAAATATTTTACAGCAGCACAACATGAATTTCCTCATTTGAAGAGTGCTGTAATTATAAAAAAAAAATGTTTCCAGGCACTGTTTGTTGAAGAGATGTGTGGGAAGTTTATTTAAGCTCAAAGTGCTGCTATAGAATACAATCTTTCTGATTCCACACTGCGGCCTTGTCCTCCTGTGCTCATCTGAAAGCATTGCAGCAGCACACACAGAGGAGAAGATATGTCACATTGAGAACAGTGAAGGCAGAGTACCAGCTTTTCAGAGGGAAAAGGAGATTGCGATGAGCTTTTTTGAAAAAGTCTGGATAATTGCTCTCTCTTCAACAACAGGCCGTCTATCAGAGTGAAACTCTTAGGAGACAAGCTCTCATCCGTCCTGACTGCTCAAGCACTGAAGAGCTTCTGTACTTTCAAACTTTGATTTGACTGAGGTTGATCTGCCTGCATTGTCCTAGTATTATTGTGCATACCTCTTCATTAAGTAATTCAAATCCGTAAAGGCTGGAGGCTTTGCAGGAACATGTCTACATGTGCTAGTACAGAGCTGATTTCACAATGTAGTAACAGGTAAACATTATATAAATAGCGCCATATAGATCATTAGTATAAACATTTTGTTTAATTTAATTGAGATGTCATTCTCCAAAGCAATTGTTTTTTATTTATTTTTATTTTTTTTTTATTTGAAATAGAAATGAACTTGTTTTGACAGCTGTTGAAGAGTAGTGAGTGACCTCAGTAATTAATGTAATAGTTGGGGTAATAGTGTTGGGGAAAGTTACTTTTAAAAGTAATGCATTACAATATTGCGTTACTTCTTAAAAAAAAAAAAAAAAAAAAAAAAAAAAACTAATTACGTTAGTTACTTTGTATGGAAAATGATGCGTTACGTTACTTTGCGTCACATTCTCATGAACTCTAACATTAGCTTGCCCTATTCTTTTCATATTCTATCTGTTTTATTATTATTATTATTATTATATTATTATTTTAAATGCCATTGCTATGTATACTACGTTAAGCTAACTGAGATTAGTTATATCACTTGTATATCATTGCTCTTTTGTTGATTTTGATTGCTTCTATGGCCCTCATTTGTAAGTCGCTTTGGATAAAAGCATCTGCTAAATGACTAAATATAAATGTAAATGTGTGTCATACAACGACTGACCTGAACGGCTCTCTTTCAGCTCGTAAATATAGAAGTAAGATCTCTGTGCGAGACACTGACAGCCTTCTGGCCTTAACTGGATAGCTTTCATGTTGGGTTAGAGAACATGTGTGAAGTATCATCATTAACTATTGATGTGTGAGCCATTTAGAAATATAGTGAGAAATGCATACAATGCCATTGACACTTTTCAGATTTTTGTGACCTAAAATGTGGCTTTTCTGAAAATTGCAGCAATAATTATGGCATTTTTTTAGTGTAATTAAATATTTTGAATGGTCCTGTTTGCACAAGGCAATGGTGTCACCAGCATAGAAATACTAATTCTGCTTGGTTGAAAAATGCAAACTGTCACAAAGAATTCAGAGTTTGTTTGATTTTGCATTCAGTTCAGCAAACACAGATTCACAAAATCCTGGACTGTATAGCACAATAAATATAACTGGACATAAAGGATATTTAGGCCTAAATTGCAAATGATCAAGCTACAGATTTTAGTTGATCTATTATGTACTGAAATTAGAGAAAACGGTTTGTTTTATAAGAACTTTTATGTTTTAAAAAAGCCCCAGTTAATGACTGAATTATGTCTGACTATTATTTTTTTTAAAAATAGTATTGAATAATGTTATATTTAGCTAATGACTATCAGTTGTTTATGAACTGAATCTGCTGTAGAATAGTGAGTACATTAATAAGCACTTCTGTACTTTTATACAAGTAAAAAAGGAGTATGTACACTTTTAGTGGAGTAATATACACAAAATAGGCATAACCTTATGACCACTGACAGATGAACTGAATAACACACTGACTATCTCTTCATCACTGCATCTGTTAGTGGGTGGGATGTATTAGGCAGCAAGTAAACATTTTCTTCTCAAAGCTGATGTGTTAGAAGCAGGAAAAATGTGTTTGACAAGGCTAGATTACTGGGTCAGAGCATCTCCAAAGCTGCAGCTCTTGTTGGGTTTTTCCGGTCTGCAGTTTTCATTATCTATCAAAAGTGGTTCAAGGAAGGAACAGTGGTGAACCAGTGACAGGGTCATGGGTCACTGTTTCAGACCATGTACACCCTTCCATGGAAACCACATTCCCTGGTCCTGTTTCACCAGGATAATGCACCATGCCACTAATCAAAAATAGTTCAGGAATGGTTTGAAGAGCACAACAAGAAGTTGGAAATGTTGACTTGGCTCCATATTCCCCAGACTTCAATACAATTGTGCATCTACGGGAAAAAACAAGTGCATTCAATGGAGTCCCCCACTCCTAACATCTTGCAACTAACTGCTAACATCTTGGGGCCAGAAACCACAGCACATCTTCAGGTTCTAGTGCAGTCCATGCCTCAACAAGATTTAACAGCAAAAGGGGGAACAACACAATATTAGGAAGGTGGTCATAATGTCATGTCTGATCTGTGTTTTTCATTAGGTTATCTTTACATTAACTTAAGCGCATGGTTTTAGTTCTTCACCCAACACTGCAAAATCTGAATGTTTTATTTTTGTAGTAAATGATGGAAATTGTTGGATTAACAGCATACACCATAAGTATATTTTTAACATTCAGTAATTTTTATATAGCTTACAGTGAAAGTACATAGCACTAATGTATTTGGCCATGCATATAGCATGCATTGAAAGAGTTAAAGATGCTGCTATAACTATATATATATTTTTGAGCATGCGTTTTCTTCAGACCTTCAGTGCTTGAGCAGTGAGGTGAATAATGTTACCTTGTTTACACTAGATTTTATTTATTTAATGTATACAATTCCCACAATACGCCTTTAAGCTCATTCAATAGTGTGACAGATGTTAATCACATAATTATCACAAAGCATCTTCGGACATGAGTAAAAAAAGATGAACATGGAGGGCAAATCAGTTATTGTTTATTATAAGAATGTCAGTCTGTTGTAATCTCAAGAGAAAATCCTATATTGTGTTTCCACGACTTTCCAATGACAGAAAAAACAAACAAACAAAAAACGTTACCACAGTACATATTTACGTTGAAAAAGGTCACACTTGGCATTAGAGGAAGTACCGACTCAGTTCAGTCATGACAACTCTCGGAAAGGATTGTAAAAGCTGTATTGATAAAATTAGAAAAGCAGGTGTTTTGTCTTGGCGGACTAGATCTGCTACGCTGCTGCTCCAGAGCAGGTAGACTTGCTTTGGCTAAATGCACAGATCATAAAATAAAAGGAAACATGCTGCTGCTGCTGCTTGCTGCTGCTGCTAGAAAGAGAGGAAGATCCCCGCAACAAAGCACTCTATGGGCTGCTTAACATATAATCCACCCCCCAACCCTCCAGATCTATCCTCCATGACTGGTACGCTACTGATGTGGCCCCGAGAGCCACGAACTTCAGTTTACTGGCTGTGTGGGCTTGTCACTGAGTGGAGGTCAATACTTTAGGCACTGCTGTAGTTGCTGTGCCGATTCTGATTGAGTGAGGAGTGTACACTTCTGGATCAAGACTGCAGAGCTGACAAAGCTTCTTGAATTTAGAGGCAAACCAGGAGCTTGTCAAGGGGTTGCAATCCTCCGTAAGAAACAATGGGTCGTCAGGTAGGACTAAGTCTAGAAGGACATCTGAATAAGTCCCAAAGACCCCTGAGTCTGAGACTTTTTAATAATTTGTGTAACAGTGGAAGGGTTAGAGGTAAACATATATCAAGTCAAGTCACCTTTATTTATATAGCGCTTTGAACAAAATACATTGCGTCAAAGCAACTGAACAACATTCATTAGGAAAACAGTGTGTCAATAATGCAGAATGATAGTTAAAGGCAAGTCATCATTGAATGTCATCTCTGTTCAGTTTAAATAGTGTCTGTGCATTTATTTGCAATCAAGTCAACGAAATCGCTGTAGATGAAGTGTCCCCAACTAAGCAAGCCAGAGGCAACAGCGGCAAGGTCCCGAAACTCCAATATATATATATATATATATATATATATATATATATATATATATATATATATATATATATATATATATATATATATAAATAAACATATATCTTTCTTCCCTGGATGAGCCTTCGAGATTCCTTTGATAAGCAGGGAGTTGGAAGGATGATTGAAGAGGCTGATGCTTCTAAGGTCTCGGCAATGAAGATGGAACTGGATTCCTGCTATAGGTGCTTTAATAGTGGTAGGCTGAAGCTTACAGGCTTTTAGACAGTGGACTATAGAGGTGCATAACATTTCAATATTTGTTTGCAAAGGCGGGAATGCTGAAAGCAGTACAAAAAAAAAAAAAAAAAAAAAACACCATGCAGAGTCATAAACTTTCAGTGTAGATATGGTAATCCCAAACCTTATATATTTGCTAGCAGCCTCCAGATATGTTGACTGCAAACTTAGTCTAGAGTCGTTTGGCAGAATGGGGGGCAAGGCAGGCTGGATGGGCGAGCTTCAGGCTAAAGGGCCCGAAATTCCGGGCAAGAAATTCCTGAAATTTAAAGTGTGAGGGAGCATCAGCTTTATTATCAATAAGAGGAACATATGTAGCTTTGAGAATAAAATCATTAATAACACAATTCCATGTGAGGTGTCTTAAAAGATGATTGATAAAATAATAATCTGAATGAACTTTATTAAGAATATCGACTTCTGATGTGCTATCGCATAAAAATGAAACCTTTTTACGGTGCCATTTGTTTCCTAAAAGCAAACAGGTGACGATAGGGTAAATCTCGAATAGAGCAAAAGATTTAGTTTCAGAAGGGAGGTTAAGAATTTAGTTTGGCCATTTGTCTGCAAACCATTCATTACCAAATAATCCACCGAACCCTACGGATGGAGTGACGTCAGTGTAAAGCTGTAGAGAAACAGAAGATTCAAATGAGTCATTGGAAGTGCTTTGAAACTGTGAAGGCAAACAGCTCTGGGTGACTATCACCACAAATAGCACAGCAATGCAAAAAGTAACACTTCACGTACGGACACACTGATTCATTGAAATTAATGCATACTGGAATACTGGATCCTTCTAAAACTCTAGCTTAGTTAGGTAAATCTTTAACTTGAGAGACTTCGATGTCGGGAATTAGATTGACCAACTTTCTCTTGGAAAGTTTCATATGTAGTTCGAGGACATATATTTGTATGAGAGAAGGAGCCACAAATGGAGCAGGACTTGGACAGTGTAGACAGTGAAGTGTCTACTTATCAGTTCAAGATCGACGACAGACCAATCCAGTTTAACATTGAAATGCTGAATATACTACTTCTGCTTTTGCAGAAAAGGACTTATGGTATTCATAAAACAAGGAACCGCCGTAATTGAAAGCCAAATCTGAGATAATAGCCAAATAAATACTAAGTTCAGATCTTCTTTTTGGTAGACCTCGCAAATTGTGTCTCTGAAGACTCCGAATGCAACACTGAATACTACAAGTGACAGGCACTCTAGGGTCGCATTCTTTGAAAATGAAAGAGATATCCCCACAGTCAAGGATCATTTTATCCATGACAAAAGCAAAGCAGTAGTTTTTCTAATTGATACAATTACCTGCTAAGATCTGATTTCTCAAACTTTCTGGAGAAGCTGCTTCAGGTGAAATCAATGGGGTTCCACTGGATGGTGCAGGAGTTGCTGTCACCAGCATGTGACACGGTGACACGTCACACTGTGAAACATCTGTAGATTCTATGGGGAGTAGTGAAGACTTCTCTTGCACTGCAACTCTGGCATCTATTTTGATTGATGATTCGTCCTCGACATCAGGGTTAGACATAATTCTCGTGAAACTGGGAATTCCCAGTAAGAGACAAAGCGCTAGCAAGATGATACCCATTGCACACAGGTGAGATAAGCATGGAATGTGTCCAGTTTATACTGTAATTATAATTAGAACCTGATTGGCTTGGAACATGATTTTGAATGAACCAATTAATTCACTTATCACTTTATTATCTGCATCCACTGTAAATATTATAATGGGTTCTATATTGTCTTTTGTAGAGTCGAGAAGCATACAGGCTGACAATTAGCTGAACATATACTATTATTTAAAGGGGGGGGGGGTGAAATGCTATTTCATGCATACTGAGTTTTTTACACTGTTAAAGAGTTGGATTCCCATGCTAAACATGGACAAAGTTTCAAAAATTAAGTTGTACGTTTGAAGGAGTATTTCTGTTCCAAAAATACTCCTTCCGGTTTGTCACAAGTTTCGGAAAGTTTTTTTTTGAGTATGGCTCTGTGTGACGTTAGATGGAGCGGAATTTCCTTATATGGGTCCTAAGGGCACGTCTGCCGGAAGAGCGCGCGCTCCCATATAGCAGAGCACTGAGAGCATAACAGACGTTCACTGATAAGAGCGAGAGCGTCGCGAAATGTAACAAAAGGAGTGTGTTTTTGGTTGCCA
Organism: Carassius gibelio; assembly: GCF_023724105.1. Lineage (NCBI taxonomy): Eukaryota > Metazoa > Chordata > Actinopteri > Cypriniformes > Cyprinidae > Carassius > Carassius gibelio. The sequence continues at coordinate 4,688,065 of NC_068375.1, read as the reverse complement.
GGGCAAGACAACCCTGCACAGATTACCAAAAGAGAAACAGCATTAAGGGACCAGTGGATGGGAGTTTATTTTTACAGAGCATCAACGGAGTTGTGCAAGTGTTTTTGTTTGTTCCCTGCATTTCGAAGATGCTTGTTTTACAAACAAGGCCCAGTGTGACGCCGGATTTGCACATCGTTTATTTCTTAAGGATAATGCAGTCCGAATGAAAAAGGGTCACGATCGCGTGCTGGAACCGCAGGCGGTGAGTAAAACTGCTTCAAATATCTCTGTGTTGTTAACTTAGCTATCGCCGTGTAAGCACATCAAGTAAACAACATGCGATGTTGTCATCAAACTGCACGAGTAAAACTGCTTCAAATATCTCTGTGTTGTTAACTTAGCTATCGGCGCGTAAGCACATCAAGTAAACAACATGCAATGTTGTCATCAAACTGCACTTTCCACATGTACAGCTTAAAAAAAAAAAAAAAAAAAAAAAAAAAAAAAATGACAAAGTGGAACTTAGTTATTTTCCAAAACCGCTAAGCAAATATATACAGTTTCAGTACATACCACATAGAGACGTTGTTGCTGCTGCTGCTCTTGTTAAATTTCAGCCTCTGGATCTGATTCTGGATCATAAATATACGCTGAATCTGACAGTTAGCCATGGTTTGTTTTGGTTGGTTTTGTCCTCACGATAATGTCACAGCTTCCAAACGCTCTCAACACAAAAGCCTACTGGCGCTCGTGATTCTTTAGCTCTGCCCACATGTCACGCCTCCAGCCGGTCATGTTTTGGATGAGGATTGCTAATAGGGATTTTGTCTAGGGCGTCAAAATGGATAGAAACGGCCTTCTAACACCTGAACAAAAAATTCACATTAGTTAACTTAATGTTAATACAAGATAAGGGTTGCTTGTTAAAAGTTGTTTTAATTTGTTAAGTTGTTACCGCTATGTTGACAGGTAAATGATACTAGGTTAATGTTAATCATATGATAAAAGAAAAGAAGGAATCACTCACTGCCCCTGATTGAACTGCTTTTGTAGCTTTAATAATCAATTTATTTGTAATGAACTAAACTGTAAGTCATTTGTCATTTGTCATCAAAATAAACACTGACTGAGAAAAATCTAAACAAACATTTTTTTGACTCATTGTGACTCATTTTGCCAGCACCGGTCACATATCAAAGCCTGATCAGTGGCATAAAAGTAATAGGAATTCAGCTATTTACAGTATTTCTTAGTTTTTCATTTTCACGTGAACTTCCCCTTTAAATAACGAGAGGCTCTGCCCTCTATTGGTATGAAGTTGCTCTTTTGGATGAATGGATAAACTTAGCACTTCAACACTTTTTAATAAAGGAAGTATTTATCTTGTGAATTACAGAATTTACTTTACCAATAAATTTTTAATTGGCTGTTTAAGTTATATACGGGAATATTACATGACACTGATCCTTTAACAAAGCATTGGTGCAAAGACACACCTTTTGTAACAATTTCACAACATGATTTCCCGACTGCCACAAATACTGTCTAAACAAAATACAGATTTGTATATTATATATATATATTTTTTTTTTTTTCACTTTTTACTTTTTTATTTGTACCAATATTTCTAATTGGCCTTTGAACTTAGCTTTATTTCATGGCAATAAATAAATAAATAAACACGTTACCTTGCCAAAGCACTGACAGAAAAAAATGATCTAATGGTGTTTTGAGCTTTGCATGCAATAATCAGGAAGCAACTGACAGTGCTCTGATCCAATGTGCCCACGTGCATCATCAGCCCAATGATGTTGGGGGAGACAGTGGGGGCAGCAATCATATTTCAGGGTAGCCATGCCACTCTTTATCACAACCCTGATAAATATAGTGTCAGTGCGAATGCCTAGTTTGCCTATGCCTACAAACAGTCAATGTTGGCCAGTAGACTATTGAGGAAAAATAAAAAAAATAATATGTTAGCTTGGATAAAAAAGTTTTATGGCTTGCTGCCTTTCTAATTTTTGAATTAGTTTGTTGTAGATTTTAATGGAATTTAATATTTACTGGAAAAGTGTGTGTGTGTGTGTGTGTGTGTGTGTGTGTGTGTGTGTGTGTGTGTGTGTGTGCGTGCGTGTGTGTGCGTGCGTGCGTGTGTGTGTTTGTGTGTTTTAAAAGCAACTGCAATGAAGCATTAAGAAAGACATAAGAATGCCAGTCACCCTGAGACTAAGAATTCATGGTAAGAGAACAACTAAGTTTTTGAGAGATTTGTTTTTTTCTATATGGGATTTGCCTTTTAAAAGTGTGCCATTTCTACTTGTTGACAATTTTGTCCCTAACAAAATGGATGGTGAGCAAAGGTGGTGGACATCTTTTTTGAGCAGCACCTGTGTTTTCTATTATTTGGCTGTCTGTATGTATTCATGCTAGAAACACAATATTGCACAATAATTATCATAATAATTATTATTTCAACATAACACATACTATTTAAAACCTTTGGTTTAGGTTTCATTAAATCATTAAATAAAAATGTAAATTATATCTTCTTTCAGCAGTCATTAAACATTACTGTATTTTTTCATGATATGGAATCAATATGAGAATAAAAGCCAAGTGGAGAATATATGGAATTCATCCAAGTGTTCAGCATCTGTCCAGGATGGATTCAGGAGGACGTTTCGACTGTGCACAGAAGTGCAATCGTTTGCGGTCTGAGTGTGAGATCAGACAGAAGTTGCGGACGCTTTAGTCATTCTCTGTGAGGAGTCAACAGATGCTGCGCTGAGAGTCTGGAGGGGTCGTTGAGGGACCATCTGCGATCATTTGTTCCTCTACATTAATGGTGTGTTTGCTGCTTCACGTTGTGTGTTTACAGCGATACATGTGCTGGATGCTCCAGACACATCAATGAATACAAAAGCACAGAACAGTTGACTGGCTGACTCAAATAGCTGCATGCATCAAACACCAAAGGACCACACTGCAAGTCATATGAACTCATGTGATAAACAGATCAAATTTGGTTACACTAATATGTTAGTAATATGCATGCTAATAAGAGAAGTGATATTAGATCATATTTAGAACTGGTCCCTGAACTAAAGTGTTACCCAAAATCTAAGCTGTTTCATCTATTGTTTGTTATCTATGTCAAATTTAATTTTGGGGGGATTATTATTATTATTATTATTATTATTAATATTATTATTATACATTCTATACAGTCTATACATCTGACTTTATTTTGATAGAAAATCTACAATTATTTGAATAATATTATTAATAAATATTAAATTAGGATGTATTATTATTATTTATTTTATTTTTTTTTAATTATTATTACAGCTAATACTACTATTAATACTATCACTATCTATATATTTGTATTTTTTTTTTTTCTTTTATAGAAAACCACAGGGAGACTTAAAAGCTCTCCTTTTAACAATAAGCTTCTTAGTACAAGTTTGTGTCAAAAGCGACTTAAACTAACAATGTTCATGTAGATCATTTACCGTGAACTGATGTGCTGAAAACACTGTATTGTTAGCTGCTCAAGTGTACATAAATACAGTGCCACAGTGCTTCACTCCTAAACATGCAGCGCGCACACACAAACACACACACACAAACACACACACACACATACATATATATATATTGATAGATAGATAGATAGATAGATAGATAGATAGATAGATAGATAGATAGATAGATAGAAAGATAGATACACACACACACAAATTTCAGCCTTTGTTATTTGTTAATAACTTTTCATTTCATTTTTATTTTGATTAATCAGGCAGCCCTACTCATATCTCATCTGCCCCATGTCAGCTGTATAATGCAACAGTGAATTTGATGAGAACTTAAACATATCATCATATGAGTTTTGAAATCCATAGTTTTACTACCATCTACCAGAGTTGTGCAATCGCTGTGATTCACAGCAATAAGAACAAGAGTTGCTGAATGACACAAGACAAAACTCATCAGATAATGTTCAAATCAGCGTAAAGCATTCAGCGTTCTCCCACAGGCAAAGCTCTCTCATTATCTGCCTGTCAATTACAAGCGTAACATTAGCGAGAGGCTGTGTGCAGAGTTCAGCCTCAAGGCGGGGATCAAATTAAGGATCAGTGGATATATAAAATGTTTTAATGGAGACCCACTATTCTAACCCGAGCCCTTTAGTGAAGAGATCTAAAGGCTTAGTAACCTCATGGCTGCATTTAAAAATGAAGATATTTGTGGAGAGGTTGGGCTTCGTCAGTGGTGGTTTACACACCACACTTCCCTGAGCATCCCACTGTCAAGACCTGAAGACAGAACGTCTTTGTTACGTATGTAACCCTCGTTCCCTGAAGGAGGGAACGGAGAGGTTACGAATGGGGATCTCGCCCGAGACCCCAATCACCTTCGAGTGGTACAAAACGAGCCAATGGTACACAAAGTACCTTGGTCTGCGGGATCTGCATCGCGAGCTCCGCCCCACAGAGCGGGTATATAAGGAGCAACACGAGCAACTCGCATTCAAGTCTTCACTGAGGAGCCGAGCCAGTGACCCGGCCGTTCAGAGGAACAGCGATGTGGCAAGGGGACATAACGTCTCCATTCCCTCCTTCAGGGAACGAGGGTTACATACGTAACCGAGATGTTCCCTTTCAGTCGGTCACGTTCGACGTTACGAATGGGGTCCCTTACAAAACGCCACATTGCTGTCTTCCAGCAACCCGTGTGAGTGACAGCACCCTGTCGTGAGGCCAGCACGAGTAAGGGCCTATAGCTCACACAGAATACACTGGGTAGCGTATTCCAGCTGGACATATGCTAGCAGGCTGCCTGCCCATGGGAGGACTTACAGAAGGCAGGTATCTACCAAGGTGGTGATACATAAGAACTCTGAGGTACCCAGCCCGCAGGGTGGAAGTTTCAACGACAGAGCTGGCAAGGGGCTTGCCAAGGGAAAGACACATGCTGCGGAGAGATTTACTGTGGACATACACATGTGGGATTAACCAGAAAAGGGTAATCACGACACATGGAGGCACCTAGTCCCAAACAGGGCTGACCAAAGGGTATGTACACAAGTGTTGGACATCAACAGTGCTGGAGGAACCCAAAGTTCTGACTGAAGAACTCACCTGAGGGGAATAGCGCGCGCATCCAGTCCGTGGAGTGGAATGGTGCAGCAAGCGGATTGACACCGAGCAGGTCCTTACTGGCCCGAAGGGGCGAGTACCCGGGAGGACACTGGCTCTACACAGAGATTATAAAATCTTGCGAATGTGTTAGGTGTCGCCCAGCCCGCAGCTCTACAGATGTCTGCTAGTGAGGCACCATGCGCCAGCACCCAGGAGGAAGCTACGCTACTAGTTGAGTGAGCTCTCATTCCTAGGGGGCATGGCAGGTCTTGAGCCTGATAAGCCAGGACAATAGAATCCACTATCCAGTGGGATAACCTCTGCTTGGAGACAACCTTTCCCTTCTGCTGGCCTCCGTAACAGACAAAGAGCTGGTCTGAGGTCCTAAGGCACTGAGTTCTGTCCACGTAGGTGCGGAGCGCACGTACTGAACAGAGCAGCGCCAGGGCTGGGTCTTCCTCCTCCAGGGGCAGCGCTTGCAAGTTCACCACCTGATCCCTAAAAGGAGTGGTGGAAACTTTGGGCACGTACCCAGGCCGGGGTCTCAAGATAACGTGAGAATTAGCCGGCCCAAATTCCAGGCACGCTTCGTCAATTGAAAATGCCTGCAGGTCCCCGACCCTCTTCAGCAAAGCCAAAGCCATCAGGCATGCAGTTTTCAAAGATAAAAACTTTAGCTCTACTGAGAGCAAGGGTTCGAAACGAGCTCTCTGCAGTGCTGATAGAACCACTGTGAGGTCCCAAGAGGGGACTTGCTGAGGGGAGGCGGATTGAGCCTCCTTGCTCCTCTCAGGAGCCTGATGATCAGATCATGCCTCCCAAGAGACTTACCTTCAACAGGGTCATGGTGAGCCGAAATGGCGGCCACGTAGACCTTGAGGGTGGAAGGAGACAGCCTTCGTTCCAACCCCTCCTGAAGAAAGGAAAGCACTGACCCAATCAGACATTTCCAGGGGTCCTCACGCCGTGAAGAACACCAAGTGACGAAGAGGTTCCACTTCAAAGCATAGGCATGTCTGGTGGACATGGCTCTAAGTGAAGTGATGGTAGCTACCACTTGTGGTGGCAAGGTACCTAAACCTTCCATGACCCGTCCAGAACCCACACATGTAGGTTCCACAGATCGGGACGTGGGTGCCAGAGGGTGCCCCGTCTCTGGGAAAGAAGGTCCTTCCTCAGAGGAATTAGCCAGGGAGGGGCTGTCACGAGGAGTACAAGTTCAGGGAACCAGGTCCGGCCGGGCCAAAAAGGCGCAACCATGAGGACCTGCTCCTCATCCTCCCTGATCTTGCACAATGTCTGTGTAAGAAGGCTCACTGGGGCAAATGAATACTTGCGCAGGCCCAGCGGCCAGCTGTGTGCCAGGGCGTCTGTGCCGAGGGTGCCCTCGGTCAGAGAGTAAAACAACTGGCAGTGGGAATATTCTGGAGAGGCAAACAGGTCTACCTGAGCGTCTCCGAAGTGTTCCCAAATCAGCTGAACTGACTGGAGGTGGAGTCCCCATTCTGTGGGGCGAGACTGCTGCCATGAGAGCTCGTCGGCTGCACGATTGAGCCTGCCTGGAATGTGAATGGCACAAAGCGCCGTCAGATGCTTGTGACTCCACAGGAGGAGATGCCGAGCGATTTGAGACATGTGGCGGGAGCGTAGACTACCCTGACAGTTGATGTACGCTATAGTTGCAGTGTTGTCCTTTCGGACCAGAACATGCTTGTCCTTCAGCAGTGCCCTGAAGCGGTGCAGAGCAAGACGTACTGCTAGCAACTCGAGGCAATTGACATGCCACTGAAGTCGGGGTCCTGTCCAGGAGCCCGACGCAGCATGCCCATTGCACATGGCACCCCAGCCTGTGGCAGAGGCATCTGTTGACACAACAACATGTCTGGACACCGGTTCTAGGGGCACGTCGGCCCATAGAAACGAGGGGTCCAACCACGGGGTGAAGTATCGGTGGCAGGCCGGAGTGATGGTCACTCGGAGCGTGCCCTGTTGCCATGCCCATCTCGGGACTCGGTCGTGAAGCCAGTGCTGAAGCGGTCTCATATGGAGTAGCCCGGGCGGTATGACCACCGCCACAGACACCATATGCCCCAGGAGCCTCTGAAACAGTTTCAGTGGAATAGCTCTCTTGCCCTCGAATTGTCTCAGGCAATTCAGCAGTGACAATTCGGCTGCGCGAACATGGCAGCCGAGTCTATTTCCATACCGAGAAAAGAGACCCTCTGCACATGGGAGAGCTTGCTCTTTTCCCAGTTGACCCGAAGACCCAGTCGGCCGAGGTGTCTGAGCACCAGATCCCTGTGCTCGCACAACCGCTCTCGAGAGTGAGCTAGGATCAGCCAGGCAACGGAGTAGTTGAGGATAAGGACACCTTGTTCCCTGAGAGGAGCCAGGGCTCCCTCCGCGACCTTCGTAAAGATGTGAGGAGACAGGGCCAACCCGAATGGGAGAACCTTGTACTGATATGCCTGCCCCTCGAAAGCAAACCAAAGAAATGGTCTGTGTCGAGGAAGAATGGAGACATGAAAGTACGCGTCCTTCAGGTCGATCGCTGCAAACCAATCCATCGGATGAATGCATTCGAAAATGCGCTTGGGCATTAGCATCTTGAACGGGAGTCTGTGCAGAGCTCGGTTCAAGGCACGCAAGTCCAGGATTGGCCGTAACCCACCTGTCTTCTTGGGTACTATGAAGTAAGGGCCAACTGTCGTTCGTGTCCACCCTTCTGCGGCCATCTCCTTGTTGCGGCAGGGGGGGAAGGCTGCTGCTGTGGCCGAGCGGGAGTGGAGGAGGCCGCAGGGGGGCGCCCTCGGTGATGAGCAGGCTGAGGCGGCTGCGCCGGCGGCGGGGTGGAGGCAGCAGTGGGCCGCCGAGGCAGGATGTGTCTGATGGCCTCAGATTACTTCTGGGCGGCAGAGAACTGCTGGGCAAAGCTCTCTACCACGTCGCCAAAGAGGCCATCCTGAGAGACCGGGGAGTTGAGGGGCTGAGCCCGATCAGACTCCCTCATGTCTGCCAGGTTCAGCCATAGGTGGCGCTCCTGGACCACCAAAGTGGACATCACCTGACCCAAGGAGTGTGCAGTGACCTTCGTCGCCTGGAGAGCGAGGTCGGTAGCAGTGTGCACCTCCTGCAAAACCCTCGGCTCAGCACTGCCCTCGTGCAGCTTGGCCTGATAGACCTGAAGTGAGGCCATGGCATGCAGGGCAGAAGCGGCCTGGCCCGCAGCTCTGTAAGCCTTGGCCACAAGCGTGGATGAGAACTTACAGGCGTTGGAGGGCAGCTTGGGACCACCACGCAAAGCGGAGGCACTCTGTGGACACAGTTGCATCGCAACAGAACGCTCCACCAGGGTAATCCCAGCATACCCCTTGGCCGCCCATCCATTGAGGGCAGTGAAGGTGGGAGAAGTATCAGAATGGTTTTGGGCAGTTAAGGGTGCCTTCCATGAACTGGTTACTTCCTGGTGCACTTCCGGGAAGAAAGGAACCAGAGGGGGTGCTGGCGATCCACATGAGCAGCCCCCAGGAACCAATCATCCAGCCTCGAGTGCTCGGGACAGGGCGGAGGATTCCACTCAAGCCCGATGCTCTCCGCTGCGGGAAAGCACGGCCGTCAGCTCGGGATCGGACTCGGACAACGCTGGCACTCCTGAGGGAGGCAACGCAGCCGAACACTCATCTCCTGAGGACTCAAGCCCGCCTTGTGATGCAGCGATCGACATACAGTCCTCTTCGCGAGCCCCAAATGAGATGTCAGGAGCCTGAGAGTGTCCAGCAAACTCTTCTGGAAATGTGCAGCGTATGTGAGGGGGGTGTGGCCCTAGGAGGTTCGCTCGTTGGGTAAGCCCACACAGTAACCCTCAGATCACCCTGGCCACCAGCAGAAGTAGCCCTCTTACGAGAAGAAGAGCTAGAACGAGGTGTGGCAGAGGGGACTCTATACCTTTTAAGGTAAGTTTCGATCTTTACGCCGAGATGGTCATGTCCCCGCAATGAGAACATGAGCCATCCACGAACGCAGTCTCAGCGTGCTGGAAGCCCAGACACGTGACTCAGCAATAGTGACCGTCACGAGGAGCGATGTATCGACCACACCCAGAAAAACATAGGCGAAAATGACATCTTTAAAAAGACGCAAATCGGCCCGTATCTCTTTTGTGAAAGAAATTTGCTCTTTCAGAGGTGTTGAAGTGCTCAGGGGATCGCGGGAGCTGTCGCAGGAAACCCAGACGAACCGCTGAATCGCGCTGTCACAACAACACCAGCTCTTGCTTGTAACACTCCGGTGATTGCAGCAAGCGATGTGCTCAGCTCCGACGCGAAAGCTTGAATGCGAGTTGCTCGCGTTGCTCCTTATATACCCGCTCTGCGGGGCGGAGCTCGCGATGCAAATCCCGCAGACCAAGGTACTTTGTGTGCCATTGGCTTGTTTTGTACCACTCAAAGGTGATTGGGCTCTCCGGCGAGATCCCCATTCATAACTTCGAATGTGACCAACTGAAAGGGAACTGCATATATTACGGAGTTTAACTGAGTATAATTAATCAGCCTTTCATGGTTTATTGGTCAACATAAGACAGTTCTTCTCAACTGATCTCTACTGAAGGGTCACGGTTGGCTAACAGCGCTGCATGCAAATAATACAATGCAACTGAACTGATTATTGTGTTGATAAGGCAGGTATATCAACTTGGAGAAGGGAAAAGAAAACAAACTCTTCATATTTTGGTGCAGATGAGTCCATTTTGATAGGACCTCAAAAACCATAAGCAAAACTACCTAAAGTAAATAAAACCCATATTTTGTTCAGTCACAATGCCAAGAGTATGAAAAAAAAGTGTGCTTAATTATATTAAATAAGCACTTGCACTGCAGTCTTAAATGGTTAGTTCACCCAAAATAAGAAAAATAAATAAATCATTAATTACTCACCCTCATATCGTTCCAAACCTGTAAGACCTTCGTTCATCACAAATTAAGATATTTTTGATGAAATCTGATAGCTGTACCATTCTTCATAATCATAATCAGAGTTGTTTACGTTTGGGGGAAAGCACGCACATGAACATAATCTGCATAATACGTGTGTGTATGCATTGCAATACTCCCTAAAATGTCAAAATACATAACCTGGGGGAGACAAATGGTTAAGTCTATTATGTTCTTTTTGTTTTCTTGTAGCATCGCAAACTTAAGTTGAGCCACAGATGTCACATGGACTGTTTAACCAGTGTATTTACCTTGCTTCTGGTTTTGGGAACAATTCAGTTGTGTTGCTGTCTATGGAGGGTCAGATGGCGCTCTGATTTCACCAAAAATATCTTAATTTGTGTTAGGGCTGTGCAAAAAATCGAATGCGATTATCATGCACATCTCATCAGTAAAGACGCACTTTTAATTAGAAGTATTAGCTCCAGCACGTGTGTTCAGATCAGGGTTGCCAGGTTTACACAACAAATCCTGCCCAGTTGCTTCTCAAAACTAGTCCAAAAGTAGCCCAATCGCGTTTCCAGGAGGTTCCCAGATAAAAAATTGCTTTCCGGGGTTAAAATGTAAGTTTTATGGCATTTTAGGGGCTAAATATCACGTTATTGGTATTGTCGCTTCGAACCGCGTACATTAAAAACTTACCACAGACTTGGCAACACTGGTTGGCATTTACTATACCGAGCCGTAATTCACTGACAATCTACACAAAATCGATTTTAAAACCGGAGGCAATTCTTTGTCGATATTGAAAGCGATTTTGTGTTAGTTTTCGGTAGACTAAGGCTCTGTGTAGTAACTGCCGCTTCACCTGAACCAGTGTTGCCAAGTCTGCGGTTGTTTTTCATGTCCACGGTTCGAAGCAACCCCAATACCAATAACGTGATATTTAGCCCCTAAAATGCAAATTTTACCAAGACAACCATGCCAAAAAAAAACTTATATTTTAACCCCGGGAAGCATATTTTTTTTTTAAATCTGGGAACCTCCTGGAATCGCGATTAGTTTTGGACTAGTTTTGAGAAGCACCGGGGCAGGATTTGTTGTGAAAACCTGGCAACCCTGATCTGAACACACGTGCTGGAGATAATATTTCTAATTAAAGGAGCGTCTTTACTGATGAGATGTGCATGAAAATCGCGTTCGATTTTTTGCACAGCCCTAATTTGTGTTCCGAAAATGAATTAAGGTCTTACAGGTTTAGAACGACATGAGGGAGAGTAATATTTTATTATAAGATAAGTATTGTTATAAACTGTATTTGCAAATAATACAAACCTGATTCCAAAAAAGTTTGGACACTGTACAAATTGTGAGTGAAAATGAATGGAATGATTTACAAATCCCATAAACTTATATTTTATTCACAATAGAATAAATATAACATATAAAATGTTGAAAGTGAGACATTTTGAAATGTCATGCCAAATATTGGCTCATTTTGGATTTCATGACAGCTACACATTCCAAAAAAGTTGGGTCGGGTAGCAATAAGAGGCTGTAAAAGTTAAATGTACATATAAGGAACAGCTGAAGGACAAATCTGCAACTAATTAGGTCAATTGGCAACATTATTGGGTATAAAAAGAGCCTCACAGAGTGGCGGTGTCTCTCAGAAGTCAAGATGGGCAGAGGATCACCAATTCCCCCAATGCTGTGGCAAAAATAGTGGAGCAATATCAGAAATCAGAGTTTCTCAGAGAAAAATTGCAAAGAGTTTGAAGTTATCATCCTCGACAGTGCATAATATCATCCAAAGATTCAGAGAATCTGGAACAATCTGTGTGCATAAGGGTCAAGGCCGGAAAACCATACTGGATGCCCGTGATCCTCAGGCCCTTAGACGGCACTGCATCACACACAGGAATGCTACTCTAATGGAAATCACAACATGGGCTCGGGAATACTTCCAGAAAACATTGTCAGTGAACACAATCCACCATGCCATTTGCCATTGCCGGCTAAAACTCTATAGGTCAAAAAGAAGCCATATCTAAACATGATCCAGAAACACAAACATTTTCTCTGGCACTAGGCTAATTTAAAATGGACTCTGGCAAAGTGGAAAACTGTTCTGTAGTCAGACTAATCAAAATTTGAAGTTCTTTTTGGAAAACTGGGACACCATGTCATCCGGTCTTAGGAGGACAAGGAAAAACCAAGATGTTATCAGCACTCAGATCACAAACCTGCATCTCTGATGTTATGGGGTTGCATGAGTGCATGCGACATGGGCAGCTTACACATCTAGTAAGGCACCATCAATGCTGAAAGGTATATTCAAGTTCTAGAACAACATATGCTCCCATCCAAATGTCGTCTCTTTCAGGGAAGACCTTGCATTTTCCAACATTACAATGCCAGACCAAATACTTCATCAATTACAAGACCATGGCTGCATTGAAGAAGGATCCGGGTACTGAAATGGCCAGCCTGCAGTCCAGATCATAGAAAACATCTGACGCATCATTAACAGGAAGATGCGACAAAGAAGACCTGAGACAGCTGAGCAACTAAAAGCTTGTATTGGACAATAATGGGACAACATTCCTATTCCTAAACTTGAGCAACTTGTCCAAGTTCCAAGACATTTGCAGACTGTTATAAAAAGAATAGGGGATGCCACAAAGTGGTAAACATGGCCTTGCCCCAACTTTTTTGATATGTGTTGATGCCATGAAATTTAAAATCAACTTATTTTTCCCTTAAAATTATACAGTTTCTCAGTTTAATCAATTGATATGTCATCTATGTTGTATTCTGAATTAAATATTGAAATTTGAAACATCCACATCATTGCATTTTGTTTTTATTCACAACTTGTAAAGTGTCCCAACTTTTTTGGAATCGGTTTAGTATTAGAATAAAGGTCACATACATTTACTTAAAGACACTTTCATGGCTGTTTCTCAACACACTTAAGTAAAACAATGCATTTTATATTTATGTCAAATTAAGTTTAGCTTTGAAGTACATTTTAAATCATTGCTTTAATAATATTTTTTCATACTTTAAAAGAAGTACACTTATTTTGTGTTGACTAACATACTAGAGTACATGTAAAGTACTTGATTATCATTTTAACTTGTAGTGTGTTATTTGATATACATTTGATGTTACATTTAAAGTATATTTAAAGCTAATTGCACTTAAAGGCACAATATGTACTGGTGAGATTTTTGTAAAAAAAAAAACATCCAAAAACCACTTGAACAGTCTTATAAAATTAATGCATTGTCTGCTTCCATAATGCCAAAAGTTCCCATGGATTTGTAAATTCAGAGAAATTCCAATTTTAAATAAAAAATGTCTCTTCCCTATTCAATGTCGCATATCAATGATGTAATATCCATACTATTGGTTTCCTCTTGTAAACTATGGCAACACACGTGGACAAAAATGCTGCTGTACAGTTTAACTAAATCCTGTCGTAAATAAAAGTGTTGACTGCTGCATTAAATTTAGATCTGCTCAATGTTGCACAATGATTATTTGTTTGATTATTGAATATGTTGCAAGTCAAGTCACCTTTATTTTTATGGCGCTTTAAACAAAAAGGATTGCGTCAAAGCAACTGAACAACATTCATTAGGAAAACAGTGTGTCAATAATGCAAAATGACAGTTAAAGGCAGTCCATCATTTAATTCAGTGATGTCATCATCTCGGTTCAGTCTAAATAGTATCTGTGCAATCATTTGCAATCAAGTCAACGATATCGCTGTAGATGACGTGACCCCAACTAAGCAAACCAGAGGCAACAGCGGCAAGGAACCAAAACTCCATCGGTGACAGAATTGAGAAAAAACCTTGGGGGCAACAAGGCTCAGTTGGGGGGCCAGTACTACTCTGACCAGACGAAACAAGGCTGCAGCCTTTCAGATTGTGCCGAAGAATCATCTGTTTCCTGTGGTCTTGTCCTGGTGGTCCTCTGAGACAAGGTCTTTACAGGGGATCTGTATCTGGGGCTCTACTTGTCCTGGTCTCCGCTGTCTTTCAGGGCTGTAGAGGTCGTTTCTAGGTGCTGATCCACCATCTGGTCTGGATACGTACTGGATCCGGGTAGCTGCAGTGACTCTCTGACTTGGATACAGACTGGATCTGGTGGCTACGGTCACCTCGGAATAAGAGAGAAACAGACTAATATTAGCGTAGATGCCATTCTTCTAATGATGTATAATGTTGCACATTATAACCAATTGCAAACAAATCTGTTATGAAAGCAGCGTCCAATCAAAGGCTTTCAAATGTTTCATCGCTGAAACACTGGAGTTCTGTTGTTCATTGCACCTGCTTTTGCAAATTATCTCAACAGAAACAGCAAAGAAACAAGACAAGAAAGAAATAGACAAAAAAAAAAAAAATATATATATATATATATATATATATATATATATATATATATATATATATATATATATATAGCCCCAACGCCACGGGAGAGCACGGACCCACACTGCATTAGCGCACTGACAAGCCAAGATGCCGAGCACCGAGCCACCTCACAGCATCGCCTTTTCGTTACCCTTCTTGTTAATAATATCCAACCATCGGGGAACTTACCCTCATCCTCGAGTCGTATCCTACTTCACCCCGCCATAATATACACACACATATATATATATATATATTTACGCATTATGTAACGAACGGTTCGTTGAACTAATTAATTATATTTGAAAAATAAAAAGTGAAATATAATGATATGCGTTCAACAAGGTAGCCCAATAACCCAAACGACGTAACAGGCAACTCCCCTGACACCCCCGAAGAAGAAAAAACACCAACTTATATGTTTATGTTAGGCTACTCAGTCAGGCGCTCGCTCACTCAGTACACGCTGAGTGAGTGAGCAGTTCATGCACGGGACGCAGTGGCCAATGTGTTTAACAGACCAGAAATAGAAGATCCTCCAATAACCAACAGGTCTGGTGTTTGAGTGCACTTTGGATTCCCTGTAAGCTATAATGGTGATGGCAAGAGAGTGGTGGATAAAAAAACAACGGTCACATTTGCTACATGACAATAGGGTACACCAGCGGGAATAAAAAAAAATAAAAATAAAAACACCAGCGGGAATACTTGAAACATGTCAACTCATTTACGCCAACATAACCTTAGTTTGTCAGTATCTGGGAAAAGACGAAAAAAAGGAGAAACATACAGGCAACAAACTATCCCCGCAGCATTTAGACAGACATTTCCAACTGACTCAAACAGGGCAAAAGATTTTACATTTACATTATAGCCGCGGATATGAGACCTTACTATTTACCATTCATTCTGTCATCACCATTATAGCTTACAGGGAATCCAAAGTGCACCCAAACACCAGACCTGTTGGTTATTGGAGGATCTTCTATTTCTGGTCTGTTAAATGCATCAGACATTTTGCAACGAGCCTTCAGCGCGTGCTGAGTGAGCGAGCGCCTTAGGGGCCGTTCACATATCGTGCCTAAAAACGCGTGGAAAACGCTAGGCGCGTCTTTCTCCTTTCCAAAGCGGTCGGGCAGAAGCGCCCTTGAGGCGTCTGCCTTTGCTATGCAACAATGACGTGCTGTTCTCTCCATGAAGACGCGGAAATTT
This sequence comes from Carassius gibelio, assembly GCF_023724105.1. Lineage (NCBI taxonomy): Eukaryota > Metazoa > Chordata > Actinopteri > Cypriniformes > Cyprinidae > Carassius > Carassius gibelio. Next base: position 4,672,366 of record NC_068375.1, on the reverse strand, counting down.
CAGCAAAGGATAAATGGATTTGCAGCTCGCTTGCAGTAGGCTAGCTCTGCTACTAAATTTATTTCAAAATTGCAATCCATATACAACTATGATCAGCTGTTCCTTCATCTTGGCTGAGCTTTCAACGTTGTTATGGGAAAGGATGAAGCTGATTGGTTATTTCTTGTCACATGACCCGCGGTGCGCTTGCGGCATTCTGAAAAGTTGAGATGTTTTTACATTTTGCTGTATCTAAAACGTACCGAACCGAACCGAACCGTACCGAACCGAACCGAACCGTGACATCAGTGTATCGTATCGAACCGAACCGTGAATTTTGTGAACTGTGTAAACGTAGATGCCTCTTTAGTGACTGTTTTAATGGGCCACTATACGTAGACCATCCGCCATATTGGAAGGGTCAACTTAACATCAGTCACCTAAATAATCAATGTATATTTGAAGATGCCACAATCCTTACATATCTATGGTTATGGTTATAAATGAAGAACCTACCTATGCACGTCTATGTTGAAAACGTCATCTTGCATCATTCCACTCTCTTCTTAGCGTCATGAAGCTTCACCCTTGTTAAAAAGTGTGACCTCAAGCAAAAATAAATTACATATGATATAAACTATAGTATGCTACTTTTTCACATTTATTGTTGTATCAAGGCGGCATTACAGGAGATTAATGTTTATACATTACAATTTATTATTATTAGAGGTGACTGTGAAAGTAATGTGATTACAGCAGAAATGTACAGTTATAAGATTATACAAATCGTACAGTTTGTTAATGACGTATTCAAACAGAAACCTTAATTTATTCTTTTAGCAGATGCTATTATCCAAAGTGACTTACAAATGATGAATAAACCCAGTGAATCATCATGAAGAGGCAAATAAACACTAAGAAATGCTTGTAACACATGGTTTCAGACATCTTTTAGAACAGAACAAGCTAGAAGACGGAGGGATTACCGAGAAAAATAAAAAAAAGCACATAACTGAACATCATCAAGTCAGCGATTACATGTATCGATCATAATGATTAAAATATAAGGAAAAAGGTCAGTTGTGTATGTTGATTCAGAGTTTTTGTCATCTGAGATCCTTGCAGGGGTCGACACCATTTCTTTTCCGGTGTAGGGTTCTCTGAAGTCTTCATAAGAGACTGGATTCAGACTGGAACTGATCCAATCACTAGTAAGAAACAGAAAAGCAGAATAATTAGCATAGCTGCTGTTTATTACATTTCAGACGAAGAATAATCATGTGTCTTTGAATAGATATAACTGGAAAACAAGATCATGAGTTGCATTATGTGAATTGTGTGTTTAATATAGATTTAAGTGGTGAGAGTTTGTCTGAGCCCCAAAGAATATAAAGAGGACTATTTCAGAGTTTAGGAGCTTAGCTGGTTAAGTATGCAGGAGCTAAGCCATAGCAATATTTTGTAAATGGTAACATTGATAATGGTAACACTTTATACATACTTTCATTTATAAATTATTAACAAACATAATAGAATGCTTAGCAGATCATTAGTTAATAAATATATACACTAGAAATATTTGACAATGATCTTGTTAATGTTAATGAACTTGCTAAACATTGCCTAATGATTAACATATAATTATTTAATGCAAATTGAAATGCATACAAAGGTCAGCAAACTTTCAGTTCATATTATCTTATTTTGTTGATCTTTGTTTATTGTTTAGATCTCTATTTACACATCCTAACATTAATCTATTAATAATCTATTAATTATTTGTTCATGTTTTTGCAGTACCCAATCTAAAGTGGAAAGTATTCATCATTTGAAAATGTTTATAAATGTTTACAAATTATTATCTTTATGAGCAGTCATCTAGCCAGCAAAAAAAGTTTCCCAAAGTACAGTATCTGAATTTACCCTCTTCACACATATTTACTAATAATTTGTTTTTGCAGTAGCCAATCTAAAGTTGGAACTATACATCATTTATAAATGTTTATAAACAATTTCTAATAATTTAGTATATTTATGGGCATTGGACTTATGTAACAAAGTTTGTTTAAGGGGTGGCTTGATAAGTTTAGCTAAATGCTTGCTAAAGACATAACCGATTGTAATTTTGGAGCAAAAAATTAAAACTTGCTCAACACTCACATTAGTATACTACTCTTCAGCATATCGTTAAGGAGTATATTCCATGAATCACAAATAAACAGGGAAAACAAATATTTGTTTTTTAAAGAAATACTTGTCCATTTATCAAAACAATATAATAAAAACATATTTAACCATATTCCCCTATAATAATCAAATTGACCCATTTACACTGTTGACCCATTAACCACCCTTAAACCAACCCATATCACCAAACCTGGCCTTGGCATTACCTGTATCACACCTCATAGATTTATAGAAGTGCTTGATCATGTGGAATTTAACGTTATGTAAGCATTTCAACTTACATTAAATAATATGTTAGACATTACGTAATGTTTAATAAGTGTATTTAGCAAACATTAACAAGCACATTATCTCACCTTTCTAACTCTTTGAACATATATTAACTAATGATTCATTAAGCATTATTTAATGTTTCTTAATGATTTATTAATGATAGCTATTATAAAGTGTTACCCTGATAAGTAATAGGTAGCCAGTGTAGAGATTGTAAAATTGGAGTGATATGATAATTTTGTTATGACCTGGTAAGGACTCTAGAAGCTGTGTTTTGGACTACCTGTAGCTTGTTTACTGAAAAAGCACCTAACAGTGCATTACAATAGTCCAGTCTAGAGGTCATGAATGCATGAACTAGCTTTTCTGCATCAAAAACAAGAAACATGTTCCTAGCTTTGCGAAGTTTCTAAGATGGAAGAATGCTGTTTTCAAAAGAGAAGTTGCTATCTAATAAAACCCCCAAGATTTTGACTGTAGAGGAAGAAGTAACATCACTTCCTTCTAAATCTGTGTACATGCTTTTCTCTTTCTTTTTTTTTTTCCTTTTTTCTTTTTTTTTTTTTTTTTTTTTTTTTTTTTTGGTCGCTGTATTTAGTTATAACAATTTAAAGTGCAGATAACCTTAATATCCAAATTAACTAAACTAAACTAAAGTTAACTGAACTTATGTTACCTTTTAGTCGGTCACTCTCAACATCACGTTGGTGACCAACGAATTGGGATATCGATTCGATAGACCAATCCACTTTGAGTGTAAACTTAACGAGCCAGTGCACGTTGGCATGTAATTGTTGCATTCAGCTGCAGCTGATCACAGCGTGAGTATGGGAAGGCAACAGATGCAATACAATACCAGTTTTTTGCTTCGGAGCCGAGGAACAACATGGTTCTGCTCCATCCTGTGTCTTTAAGTGATCTGGTTCTAGTTCTAGTTCTTTTATTTATAAAGCACATTTAAAACAATTACACGACTGACCCAAGTGCTGCTGTACAACATATTGATCATAGATAAAAATAGGCAACATTTACACAGTATCAATTTTCTAAGAAAACACCAAGGTTCTTAACACACTTTGATTCAAAAACTTCCAGGTTATTCCAAGTTGAGTTGTTAAATTTAAAATTGTCAGATGGACCAAAAACAATGACCTCATTCTTAGTATCATTTAACCCTTGTATGGTGTTTGGGTCTTTTAGACCCGTTTAATTTTTTTATCAAAATAAAAATTATACGATTAATTATTTTTTAAAACTCAGACTCATTGGCCTTGGCTCATTTTCTGTGAAGAATATTTATCAGAACACATTTTCAATGAAAACACACTGTACACCCCCCCAACACATTACACGTTACATTACACACAGGATGTTCGGGTACCGAGGCTAATAAAAGTGTAGAAACTGTAGGTCCTGTGTACTCTGCCCTCTCCTGTCAGTGTGTGTGTGTGTGTGTGTGTGTGTGTGTGTGTGTGTGTGTGTGTGTGTGTGTGAGAGTCTTGTGTTTCTGCACCTGCCGTTCCCACACAAGGTCACAACATTGTTGCAAAATTCAAGCACGACCACCGTCCGCTCTCACATTCCCGCATATTTTACCCTCTGTCTTGCGGGAACCAATCTTTCTTTTCTCATACTCTATCCCAGCTGCGAATTGGGCACCAGACACAATAAATAATAATAAATATTAAACTTTGACAGTGGGGTGAAAATTGTAGGTTATGTATACCTTAACTCTTTCCGGGCCTGCTGTTATTGTGTGTGTGTGTGTGTGTGTGTGTGCTCTTGTTTTTATGACAACTCTGTATAATGACATGGGTATGACACAGGTATTACAAGGAGAGGGTGACTTATGAGGACATAACCCATGTCCCCATTTTTCAAGACACTTGAGAAGAGTTTTTTGAGAAAGTAAAAATGCACAGAGTTTCCTGTGAGGGTTAGGTGTAGGGTTGGTGTAGGACCATAGAATATACAGTTTGTACAGTATAAAAACCATTACGCATATGGGATGCACCCACTTTTCACAAAAACAAACGTGTGTGTTTTCTTTTTTTATATGGTTTATGAGGACACAAGTGTCTATAATGGGTATTACAACATAAACATGATTTATGAGGACATCTGTGTCCTCATAAAACAAACGTCTTAAAAAAACATACTACATGGTCTAATGTCACCATTGATGAGCAGCTGATGCCATTTAGGGGCCACTACCCCCTTTATGCAGTATATACCATCTAAACCTGCCAAATATGGTATAAAGATCTGGGCTGACTGTGATGCCACTTCCTCACACAAGCTGAGACAGGAATTTCTAAAAAGGAAGCTGACCATGGTGGAAAGATACGGAAAAACAAGACAGAGCTCCCACCCCAACTGCTGACTACAAAAAAAAAACAGACCTGTCAAGTCTTCCAAGTTTGTATACAAAGCTGACACGTCCCTGGTATCCTATGTGCCAAAGAAAGGGAAAATGTGGTACTCATGAGTACACTGCACATGGAATGAAGAATCTGTGGCCAAGAGCATCAAAAACCAGAGATCATAATGGATTATAATTCCACAAAAGGAGGGGTGGATAACATGGACAAGCTGATGACTGCCTACAGCTGCAAAAGGAGGGACTGAACCCAGAGTGGAACAGAGGGAAGCTTCAGAAGAGATGCCTCTTTCTCGAGGATCTGGGAAAAGCACTGGTACAACCTCAAATCCGAATGTTTCATGAATGAGACCCATTGTGTTCAATGGGGCTGATGTATCATCTAGACTGACATAGCTAGCTACTGAATGTGTTCAGCTTGTGTTGTGTAAACTGACCTGAATGGGTTAAATTTCTAATCAAGTTCAAATAAATAAAAGTCAATAGGTATGAAAAACCTTGCTTCATTTGTAAATTTGTTGAATTTTTCCAATCATATCTTGATTATAATTGTTTTTCTTTTTTATGTCAATTTAGTAAATAATACGAGTAGCGCTTTAATTCTTAAATGTGATCTAACAAAGGTAAAGAGAAAATATTAACCATATATGGTGTTTATATTGCTTGTAATTGGGATGAAGTAAACATCTGTTGAGTTTTTTAACATAAAATTGTTTGATTGTGTTGAATTAAAAAACTCCAAATGCAGCAGGTCCACCAGACCCACGGACAGTGGCTGAATAACAAAAAAATGAACACCACACAAGGGTTAAGGATAAAAAGTTGCTGGCTGGCCAATGCTTTACCTCATCAAGACATGTAAATAGTTAATTTATTGCTGAAGGATTGTTTCTTTTAATAGGCAGATAGATATGTGTATCATCGGCATAAAAATGGAAGGACACACCATGCCTTCTCAGAATCAAATGGGAAGCATGTAGAGGGAGAAAAGCAGAGGTGCTAAAACAGATCCCTGAGGAAGTCCTAAATTGAGACAGGCAGCAGAAAAGGTAAAATTGCCAATTTTGACTGAAAAATATTGATCCGTTAGATATGATTTAAACTAATTCAAGCCTGAGCCTTTTAGCCCCACACAAGATTCTAATCTAGACAGGGGCAACTGATGATCTATAGTGCCGAAGGCAGCAGTCAAGTCTGACAGTTGATAGTTGAGATGATAGTTGACGGCTACTCGCATATGACTTTTACCAACAAAAAATTTCTTTAAAAATTTTTAATCAATATATAGACAGTTTCAACGGCATCAACATAAACAAACGTTAATGCGCGTGAGCGCTTTTGTGGACCTAACTTAACTTCCGGTAGACTCCAAATAGAATCAAAAACAACAGCCAAGTCCCTCTAGAGTAGATATTTTTTGATAACAAACAAAATATGTTTGCTGCGTGGATCAGGCGGACTTAATGAAAATGCAAATTCATTATTTGCCAGCAGGAGATGTTTTAAAGCATAGACATAAAGCGCGAGAAATAGAGGTTTCCCCAGCTGTAAACAAAGCAGAGCTGGTACGCTCACACGCTGCTTTATTACGCATATAACATCCAAGTCTTCTTTCAGAAATACAGCGATATAAAAACACCCATGCCTCGTTTTGATATTTAAACATAAATGTAAGGAATTATTATTATTAAACGTGCAGTACCTTACATAACGTTACGTTACTCATGTTTATTTAACGAAGCCTTTTTGAAAATCGATCAGTTTTAAAATTGTTGCGAGTCTCCAAAAATAAATAAATGTATGGGAAACACATCCCGCAGCACAGCCACCTGAGCCCAACTTCAGTCTACTCATCACCTTGGCTTTAACTGCGTTTGTAGATGGCACCACAGCCAGACCGATATACACAACACAGACCGGAAGTTAACTTAGGTCCAGGCGCATGCGCCCGATGAAACCGTCTATAGTTTTCTGTAAGTGAGTAAACAAGATGATTTTCACATCATTTAGAAAGAAAAAATCTAGGCTACAAGCTCCAGTTCTCAAAAATCACGGGAACCATTGTTCTTTATGTGTTTTATTGCCTTATTTAAGTGATTTATTTATTTATTTTGTTTTTCACTAACCACGTATAACATTTTTTTTCTCAAAAATACAATCATGTACATGCATGCATTTCACATAATATTATAGCCCAGTTTGTGCTGATCACAGTGAGATTAGACTTTACCCATTTAGATATTTATAAGAAACTGAAAAAAGCACAAATGTCAGGGCATGACAAAACTTCTCCAGGCCCCAAAAATACCCTTAGACTCCAGAGGGTTAACCTTCTGGAGTCTAAGGGTATTTTTGGGGCCTGGGAAGTTTTGTCATGCCCCGTGTTTGGCGTTTTGTCATACCCCATAATACTAATCTTGTTGATCGTTATAATACCATACATTTTCTGTAAAGATACGAATCAAAACAACTCACCTGTCGAGTAAAACACAAGCGAGATTGGCATCTCTTTCTAGTTGAAGTTTGTCGTGAAGCTACTTCTGCATTTGTCCAAGACACTGTTGTCATGTGATTTCTACACCAGTAAAGGCAGTAACAAAGGGTAACTAACGTCATTGACAGGCGACTGCACTGCCCTGTGTCACTGTTTAGAATGGAAATCTTCTCATGATTTACAAGTAGTTGAAAACATTAGAGATATTGTTAGTAATCAGCTGGACAAAATATATAACAGTAGCCCAGTGGTTTTTGGACATTTTACTGCAAATATCTTACAAATTGTACATTTAACATGCATTTGAGTGTCTGAAAACCTTACATTCAGTCCAAACATATGATGACTTTAAAATTCAAGACATGTTTAGAAAGCAAAATTGTCAGTTTTCCTATTCAGTCTTTGTCATTAGGGCTGTGAATCTTTGGGTAGGCAGTAATTCGATTCACGCTTCATAGATTTTCGATTAGATTCGAGAACTATTTTCTGCACAGAATAAGGTAGAAAATATACTTTATAGTTTCTGTACTGTATAAAAGACCTGGCACGTCTATGAGAGCGAGAAAAAAAAAAAAAAAAAAAAAACGTGCCAGGCTTTATTTGCAGCTAAAATGAATAAAAAGCAGAATGAACTGATGAAACATTAAGGAAAAAATTTATAAATAACATTTACGAATGATGCAGTGCTAATTAAAATTGTTTACAGATGTCTGTTTGCTAAAGCAACAAACACTACTTTCATGCATCTGATTATCAGATAAACCTTGCACTCTTATTTATCATTCAGTGGAACTGTGTATATGATTTAGACACTAACATTTCTGTTCCGTCCATGCAATAAATACGCAGCCTTCGACTGCTCAGGTAACACCGTCAGTTAGATGCAGAGAGCCATTGAAAAACTAAAGAAAAGTTAAACTATTTTACTTTAGTATTATTGGCCATGAGTCCTAAGGAGAAATCACACATAAGCTGCATCAGAGATGAACGGAGTGCGAGCACAATCCTTTGACAGTCTCGGGCAGTAATAGTAGAGGAGAGATGTGAGGCACGAACACTCTTCAAGGTCTCCATTAATTCGTGCTTGTAGTAATTTAATGTGTATATATTTTGAAAGCATTGAATCGCTATAGAAATCTCAATTCATTTGATTCTTAGCATTTTAAATCGATTTCTGTCCAAGACCAGCAATTCATGCATACATCATCAGGTTTTGTAATCGATGCATCGAGAAAACGAGTGAATCGTTACACCCCTATTTGTCATGTTAATAGTGTTGCAGTTCATGGTTAAACATATCATTGTTGGACTACAATGATATATATATATATTTTTTTTTTTTGTATGATAAAGAACAGCGTTGGTCTGCACTTGACCAGCAAGAGGACATAAGGTCTTACAGGAATCCTTCTTTCATGAGGAAAATATAATTTTCTTCAGAGAATGCTCTTCAAATCCTGCATTTCTCAATTGATGGCAGTGCAGCATTTTATCCATCACTATATGTTGGTATTGAATGAGTGAGCCATTAGGGGAAGCTTTCAGAACAGGAAATCTATTCAAGTTTATTCAGAGGTCTCTGTCAATGTTGCCCTTCCTCTAACACAGGAACACATGATTTCTACACAAAAACCACGGTACAATGTGCACCCTCTTGCATGTCTCAGCTCTTTATGTCCATGTGAAGCTTTCATTTTAAGCAAGCCTGTTGGAAGAAAGGTGAACTTGAACAATATATTTTAAATTATCATGATAAAGGAAATATTTTCACTTGTTCAGAAGAAATGTGGTTAAAAAAATTGTGCTTCAGATTGGAATCATTTAGTCTCATCAGAATAATGTCATTAGATTCAATGTTGGTTATCGCCATATAAAACACATTTGAGGAGCATCTTGGCAAGTCCTCTGGGCTCACACACACTTACAGTGGATTAATGGCTTCTCTGATCTCTTGATACATCATTAAATATTGTAAAAATGAGCTTTCACTTTGTAAAATGCAGGCTGCAAATCTCTTTAATAATGCTATGTATGGCCCTAACGAGCTGCAGGAGACAATGAAGTGATCGCTTTAACGCAGGGGCAGCACAAATCCTCCTCCGGTTGGTCACATGCCAACTGAGATGTAATGTGTTATTAATGCGCCGTACACTGTGGATCCAGGATTTTATGAGTGAAGTGTTAATAAATTGCAGATGTATTAGCAATAATGTTGCAGTATGATGTAATGACCAGGATTGAGCACTTAAAGAGCAGGAGAAAAGTTATAGGAGTAGTTTGGCTTATGATACAATTTAAAGTTTACTAAAAACATCATAAAAGGAGCCATACAATTTATGCAAAATATCTTCTAAAATCATGAAATAAAGTTGTGCAAGAATCAGATCAATTGTTATCCATTGAAAATGTTCTTCTCGGTTTGCAGCCGAGTGTGAAGCGGCTGGGATGAGAATCAGCACCTCCAAGTCTGAGGCCATGGTTCTCAGTCGGAAAAGGGTGGATTGCCCACTTCAGGTTGGTGGAGAGTTCCTGCCTCAAGTGGAGGAGTTCAGGTATCTTGGGGTCTTGTTCATGAGTGAGGGAAGGATGGAACGTGAGATTGACAGATAGATCGTTGCAGCTTCTGCAGTAATGTGGTCACTGTACCAGTCTATTGTGGTGAAGAAGGAGCTGAGCTGTAAGGCAAAGCTCTCGATTTACTGGTCAATCTACGTTTCTACTCTCACCTATGGTCATGAGCTGTGGGTCATGACCAAAAGGACAAGGTCCCGGATACAGGCGGCCGAAATGAGTTTTCTCCGTAGGGTGGCTGGGCGCTCCCTTAGAGATAGGGTGAGAAGCTCGGTCACTTGGGAGGAGCTCGGAGTAGAGCTGTTGCTCCTCCACATCGAGAAGAGCCAGCTGAGGTGGCTCAGGCATCTATTTCAGATGCCTCCTGGACGCCTTCCCAGGGAGGTGTTCCAGGCACGTCTCACCGGGAGAAGGCCCCGGGGAAGACCTAGGAGACACTGGAGGGTCTATGTCTCCCAGCTGGCCTGGGAACGCCTTGGGGTCCCCCCGGAAGAGCTGGAAGAAGTGGCTAGAGAGAGGGAAGTCTGGGCGTCTCTGCTTAGACTGTTGCCCCCGCGACCCGGCCCCGGATAAGAGGAAGATGATGGATGGATGGATGGATGGATGGAGAAATCAGGTGAATGGAGACAGGTGGGGATTAATCAATTAACCAAACAAGAAAATGAAGATGACCAAATTAAGGAAACTGAAAGTCCATTTATGTAACAGTTTGCCACTTCCCGGAATGGTGTGTCCTCGCACTATAAGAGGAATACCAGTGGAGGGAGGGTGGGGGTTCTGGAGGTGGGCATGGGGCAGGGTGGAGTTGATGGAGGGAGGAGGCAGGGAGGAGACTGGAGCAGAAGGAGCCAGATGGTGCTCCAGAGACCAGCCAGGATGTTGACCCTTGGGGGAGTCGATGGCGGGAGGAGCCGACGAAACCAGGGGGCCGACAGACAGAGACTATCCCAGTGGGTGAGGAGCACATGATGAAGCAGAGCAGCCGCAGAGCCACGGTGATGCCGAGGGTCCGGAGGTCCAAGGTAGCGCTGAAGGCACCGGTGATCGAAGCAGAGGCGGGGCACCAGAAGCCCGTTGTGGAGTTGGAGCGACGGAGGTGGAGCCTGAAATAGGTGCAGGAGATGGAACTATGAGGTGAAGCCATAGGAGTGGATTCCCAAGGCGACGGATGGTCAACGACTGACCAAGGTGGAGCCGGAGGGACGAGTAAGCCCGGTGGAGCTGGTGGGATGACGGGCCATGGTGAAGACGAAGGAGCAGGGTGCCAAGGCGGAGCCGCAGGGTCGAAGGACCGAGGTGGAGTACAGGCCACGGAGGCTGGAGGCGGAGACAGGGAATCCACACGCCAAGGCGGAGCTGGAGACTGGAGCTCCCGCGGTTAACCATAGCACCTAGATGGCGCTGCCTGAGGGTGAGCTGCGGGACTGACTGGCACCAGCGGAGATGAGGTCGAGGAACTGGCTGGTCTTGGAGGAGATGAGAGAGGGATGCTGGGAAGAGACACAGGAGGAACAGGAGATTCAAGGCTGGGCGGAACCAGTGGAGAAACAGAAAATTCAGGGCTGGGAGGAACCAGCAGAAAAACAGAAAATTCAGGGTTTGGCGGAACCAGTGGAGAAACAGAAATTTCAGGGCTGGGCGGAACCAGCAGAAAAACTGAAAATTCAGGGCTCCACACCCTCAATCTCCACCAATACTCCCATGACACACAGTGTTGCCGGCTCACACACCTGGTCAGTCGTGCTCTCCAGTCTTTGCTCCCCGACAATGACAGGCTCGGGTTCTGCGGCTGTGGCGGGCTTTAGCTCCGTGCGCCGGGATGGTGGCTGGCTGGTCTCTGGTTTGGGAGTGGGGCTGGAGATATCCTCTTCAGCGGTGCAGATGGTAAACAAAGATTCTTTTTTCTCCAGCACCCACTCCACGAAAGCGGTGAAATCCTCTCTGGGACCGTTCGCTGTGAGGCATGCCTTACAAAACAAAACAAAATGAAAGAAAAACTTTAGATAAACTGTTTGGTTCGTGATTTTGTTACGGGCTGTTGGTATGTGAATGAAGGCGCTCGAGGAAGAAGATATATAAAAGGGTACTTTTATAATAAAATAAAAAATGACACGTACCACTCTGCCTTTTTTGTTAAATATCAGTTTTAATGAACAATATAGCCATAATAAAGGTATAAGTATAAAGTAAAAGAGACTTATTTAATAGGCAATAAAGACAAAAGCAAACAGTTCAGTCAAATGTACTGTATTCAACAAAGTAGGCGTTGTATTACAATTAATAAATAAATGATTTATTTAACATAACTTTGTGCTCATCCAAAACTAAATGACCTGGAAGAAATAATAGATTCATGAGACCAAAGATTGCCTTTTACCCAAAATTAATTTTACCTCAGGTTTAACCACTAGAGAGTCAGCGTCAAATGTCAGAAGGACTGGCCGAAGTGAGACTCCTCTCGGTGGATACATGAGCACTGAGCGTACAAAAATGTACATATTTACTGTACATTTTTAAATATTTAATTATTATGCTAGTCTAGTACATGCAACACTACAAATAATCTGTCACATCCTATCATGACCATGTAAAGCTGGTAAATGAGGTGAAGATAAAAAAACGCATGCTATAGCTATTCATTGTGAGGACAATGTAACTGAGAGACGTAAAAAGTGTTTCACAGGAAATTGACAACATGTCACAGAATGTATTAAATACACAGCATTTCTTTAAATACAGCAAGAAAACGTAAAGGGAAAGCATTTGTCTTTGTCAGGAGAAATGTCAGCATAACGGATTCTGTTTTCTTTCATTCAGACATACTATGTGCCATTTATGCCGATCCTGCATGCAACTTTAATAAAAACTCACCTACAATTGATTTCCACAGGAATTATGAAAAATACCTGTTTTTGTCAGCAGTTTATCATAATTTGATCGGATCAAAACAAACTTTTACTGAACTAGTTTTCTGTTTCTTTGTAACAAGTTGTGTCAAGTTTGAGTCAGTTATCTATCGAATTAAAGAGAGAAAAGATAAATTAGAATCAGAAAGAGCTTTATTGGCAAGTATGCTTGCATATACAAGGAATTTGTTTTTATGACATAGCTTCCAACACAAGAAATAAATAATTAAATAAATATGAAGACAAATATTGCTAAATTAATTGAAAAATGCATAAATTGTATGAACAGTTGTGCTATAGATGATAATGGAATATAATAGAGTGAGATGCAGGGATGTATTAGAAAGGAGGTGGTAACAAATAAATATAAGTATATTGCACATATGCATTTTATTGCATTAGTGGGGAACATTTAACGGTTCATGAGGTAGATTGCCTGGTGGAAGAAACTGTTCTTGTGCATGGCTGTCCTGGTATCTGCGGCTCTGAAGCACCTGCCAGATGGCAAAAGTTAAAAAAGGGTATAACTTGAATGTGAGGGATCCAGAGTGATTTTTCTTTTTTTTTTTTTTTTTTTGCCTTTTTCCTCACCATGTATACATTTCTTGAATGGTGGGCAGTGGAGCACTTTCAGCAGTCAGAACTGTTCTCTGTTGTCTTCTCATGTCTGATTTTGTAGCTGAATCAAACCAGAAAGTTTTTGAAGTGCACAGGACAGACTCAATGATGCCTAAGTAGAACTGATTCAGGAGCTCCTATGGCAGGTTAAACGTCCGTAAGTACAACCTTTGTTGGGCCTTTTTAACAGTGGAGTCAATGTGATTGTCCCACTTCAGGTCCTGAAAGATGGTGGTTCCCAGGAACCTGAATGATTCCACTGCCACCACAGTTCTGTCTATGATGGTGAGTGGGGGGAGTGCAGAGGGGTTTCTCCTGAAGCCCATTATCATCTCCACTGTTTTGAGCATCTTAAGCTCCAGGTTGTTAAGACTGCACCATACAGCCAGCTGCTCAACCTCTTGTCTGTAAGCAGACTCGTCACCGTAAACAGTCAAGTTTAAATTTTATTTGTCTGTGGGGAAAAAAACAGCAAATGTTTGAAGCTGTGATTCAGTGCATTTCAGAACAAAGGCCAAAGTGTTATATGAGGTCTGTACTGGAGGATAAATGTTTTGTTTGAGTTTATTTCATTACTGCTATATTATCCAATGTGATCTCATTAGCATGCATAGGTATTTGTCGACGAAGTGCAGTTCCAGCATGCATACATTTACATAAACACTAAAACATACAATATCAACATATTGACAGCATTAAATTGTAAACATTATATTTATTTATCTAGTTGAATTAACAGCTGGATAAATCATTACAAATCAAGAGGTCACATTTATTGATTTTATAATTTATTTAATAAATATATGCCTTGTGAATATTTTTACATTTTATTTAACACCATGGTCAATACTAGACCCTATGGACCCTTTTTCACAAGCTATAATGCATTTCAAATTTAAATTAAAATTAAAATTCATATTTATTGTATAGCGCCTTTCTCAATACACATTGATTCAAAGCCGCTTTACATAAAATGCATCTGTCTACATTATAATTTAGAGTGTCCAAGAAATGTTCATTTCACAAACAGTTCAAGGTAATGGAATCATACAGTTAGCTAACATTAATTAATTTCAGGCAGAAGCTCATCAAAGCAATAATTACATGTGTGGTCATAATCATTATAATATAGAGAACATTTGCAGCTTCAAATGTCGACTCAAGTTGGCATCATCTGTGGTCCTCGAAGGGGTAAGCATCATCTCTTCACAGGTGTTAGGTCATCTGAAGTCTTTCTAGGAGGCTGGATCCACGCTGGAGATGGCCTAATCTCTAATTAGATGGAACTATCTAATTAGGGATAGTTCACTTTCAAATAAAATATTGGTATGTTTTAACTTACCTCCAGTTCTTCCAAGATGTAGGTGTCTTTGTTTCCGTAGTAGTTCCTATTTTGATATTTTTAGGTCAAACCTTGTCTGTCACTCATACAATCGAGGTCTATGGTCACCACCTCAAAGAGCATGCACAGAGAAGTCCAAATTAAACAATTTCCCATTGTAAGTACACATTGATGGTCTAAGACACGAAACGAGCGGTTTGTGAGAGAAAACGAACAGAAAGTTTTTACCTCTTATACACAACCACGTCCAAGTGATCTGAGGGCGCACATGCTTCCTGTTGTCGTGTGACATTTGCGCGCGCTCTGGCTTAGTCTGCCCAAGCGCGGAAAGCGCCAGAAGTGATCTATTACATGTGTATGTCACTCATTGTTAACACTTACTGTCTATGGTTTACACAGAGATTTCGGAAGTGTTACCTTTCACTGTGAAGATCTAAACATATTTAAACGTACAGGAAATTGCAATGGAAGATGATTTTAATATATCAACAGACAACGTTGAATTTTTTTCACAACCATATTTATTTGAACCAGAATACACAGATCAAGTACTCAGGAGCGATGCTGCAGCAGCACGTCTTCAAGCCTCAGAGAGACAGAGATCTCTTCAAAATTTGTGGTGTTTTAGTAGCACGTTTTGTGAGATGCCAACAGAAGTGGACAGCACATGTTGTCACGAATGGATCATAGCAATGCCACAACTAGCTACAGGACAACAAGGACATTGACAGTATCGCATCACACACCTGCCTGACTGAAGATACTGAGTTTTCTCCGTTGTTGAGTGGCAGCGTTATGCACGTTGTGTTTTGTTTGCCACGTATAAACTGGAGGCGACGTCCAATGCCAGAGGGACCCAATTGAACACTGTCAATAGATTGAGAAATGTATTGTATTTTTATTATAAACGCAACAATTATAGGGTTCTTTTTAAACAAATTAATTAATTACAATTACTGCATTATATTTCAGACAGTGCAGATCGGTGGTGTATCGTGGTAAACAGCAAACAATGAGTGATTAAGCCAGAGCATGCGCAAATGTCACACGACAACAGGAAGCACGCACGCCCTCAGATCACTTGGACGTGGGTTGTGTATAAGAGGTAAAAACGATCTAAATACTGTTCGATTTCTCGCACAAACCGCTTATTTCGTGTCTTAGGTCATCAATGTATACTTAAGATGGGGAATTGTTTAATTTGGACTTCTCTGTTCATGCTCTTTGAGGTGGTGACCATAGACCTCCATTGTATGAGTTACAGACAAGAAGGTTTTGACCTAAAAATATCAAAATGGGAACTACTGCGGAAACAAAGACACCTACATCTTGGATGCCCTGGAGGTAAACTAAAACATACCAAAATTTTATGAAAGTGAACTATCCCTTTAAGATATCCCAGGCATCCCAGGATAAGAACAGAAAGGCAGTGGAAAAGAATTAATGTACTGTAGCTGCTGTTCATAACGTTTCAAGCAACAACAACAACAAAAAAAAAAAAACATATATTTGTGACTTTTATCTAAACTAAATGGGAACAAGTGTGAGATTCATTATGTGAATACTTGTCTGAAGAGATGTGTCTTTAATCTAGCCCTTGTGTGGCCTTCGGTCATTTCTGACCAGAGAATTTTACATTTTGAATTTTTAAAAATCATAGCGCCGCGTACCATTCTGGTGAAGCTATGACTTTGATATCACTTGGTATGTGAACACACACACACAAAAAAAAGCTATGGACCTTCCGAGGATTCGGCGGGGCTGCCCTCCTCGGGTGTTGCCGCTGCTGCCGAATCTGACTTGGAGTTGTTAGCCATGCTTGCCCGGGCAGCCATAAGCATCGGGCTGGAGGTGACTACACCGCCCAACCCCGAGCCTTTGCAGCTGGAAGATTGGTTTCTTGGCGCAGAGTGCGGCTCACAAACACATTCTGCTCAGGTTTCTTTTTTCCCAGAGGTACATGAAGAGGTGACGAAGTCATGGACGTCCTCTTGTTAGCATGCCCGGAGTCCCTGTCAGCCCCTGTACTTGGCTAGGTGTCC
Source organism: Carassius gibelio (assembly GCF_023724105.1). Taxonomy (NCBI): domain Eukaryota; kingdom Metazoa; phylum Chordata; class Actinopteri; order Cypriniformes; family Cyprinidae; genus Carassius; species Carassius gibelio. The sequence continues at coordinate 4,655,574 of NC_068375.1, read as the reverse complement.
ATATGGCTTGATTCCCTATGGGTAATCCCATATGTGGATTATTCCACAGTAAGGTTTCCCTCTTGGTAAACCCATGTCTTCTCTTGACAGACCCACTCTGTCAGTCTCTTCTGGCAGCTGTTCCATCCCTACTCTGAGGTAGGACCTGCCTCAGAAACCCATTCCATATGTGGTACTGCCCCTAGGTCAGTCCATATCTGTATCTCCACATGTCACCTCTATACGGATAGGATGTGGTCTCCATAGCGACCTTTTCCTAAGGTTCGCTTCCCAATCGTTTTGCCAAGCTGAGAAAACAAATAAGGAAGATTTGAAACAATCTTTCACCAAAGGTTTAAATCCCTTCCACTTACTTTTTGTGGGCAGAACAGCAGTATGGCCTTTTCCAGCAGCGATGTACTCACCCCTTGGCCCCTTCAGTACCAAGGTCAGTGAATTTGCAATGGGGAAAGGTTATGACCTTTAGCGTAGCTTTTGTGGCACGCCATGGGTTGTCGACAATTGCAGTGTCAAAGGGTTGTGACGGTGTTCAGGTTGTGGCATTTTCCATAGGACCCCATCTGGTGTTCGACATAACTCGTGGTGACCAACAGATAGGGAACGTCTCGGTTACGTATGTAACCTTCGTTCCCTGATGGTTCCCATGCCACAACCTTGAACCATTCGCTGTTGCCGGAACACGTTCTCACCTCCTCAGCATAAAACCTGAATGAGTGGATGCACCTGTTGCCTATTTATACCCGTAGGCACAGGGAGTGACTCAGGTATATTAAATCCACTAGCCATTCATTGGTGTTTACTCTTAAACTCAGAGATTATTGGCCTCCCAAGTGAGACCCCATGGGCCCTATAATACACCCGGTGCAATGCAATGCAAGGCGCAATGCAAGTGTGTTTGATAGTTTCAGTCCTGCGCCATTCGCATTTTCCCATCCAGTGCCACATCGTTCATTTAGCAAATGCATTTGCGCTCATTTGTGCGCCCATGGGTGTGCTGGTCTAAAAAAGAGGTGTGTCCAGGTGCGTATACACTGCTCATTAAACAAAGGGTCGTACAGCAGCACACAAACATGCCAAATATTACAAATTAAAGGATTGCAATGCATAAGAATTTTTGTAGGCTATATATATATATATATATATATATATATATATATATATATATATATATATATAGGGACAACCCATTTAGACCATGCACCCGGGCGCGCCAACCGTTTTTCTGTCATTAAAATAGCAAAAGTGGATTTGGACATAACCTGAGTGCACCTGCACCGTGTGCTTTACACTTTGCATTTAGATTGTTAAAATAGGTCCTCATATGTCGTTCGACACAACTTCTCCATTCCCTCCATCAGGGAACGAGGTTTACATATGTAACTAAGACATTTCTGTTCACCACTGTAAAAGTTTACACAATTAGAAAAGTTTAGCAAGAAAAGATAAAATAAATGAGATGCAATTCAGTATAATTTTCAATCCATCTAATTTTTGCAATATAGCAGTCAGACCATTGAGCCACCTTCTCCAATGATGTTAAGGGTTTGTCAGCAGAAGACAAGTTGTCTTACACTAACAAGCAAACCTTTAGCTTTTGGGTTAATGATCCAACTAAGTGGATAATATTACAGTGTTCAGACATTTTTGTATACCTAAAGGAAAAACCCAGCATCTATATGTTGAATATAAATATGTTGAAATATTTTTTGTGTTCTACGGACTGACCTACTTTCTAGCCAACAGAGCCTAGGGTTATAATAAACAAGTCAAGCAAATACAAACAGAAAATTGCAGTTGCATATGGGTTTAATTAACTAACTATTAGTATTAACAATACGTTAACTAAGAATGAATTAACTATTTATTAAAGGGGGGTGAAATGCTTGTTTTCACTCAATATCCTGTTAATCTTGAGTACATATAGAGTAGTACTGCATCCTTCACAACTCCAAAAAGTCTTTAGTTTTATTATATTCATAAGAGAAAGATAGTCTGTACCGATTTTTCCCGGAAAAACACGACCGGCTGGAGGTGTGACGTGTGGGCGGAGCTAAAGAATCACGAGCGCCAGTAGGCTTTTGCGTTGAGAGCGTTTGGAAGCTGTGACATTACCGTGAGGAAAAAACCATCATCCCAAACAAACCATGGCTAACAGTCAGATTCAGCGTATATTTATGATCCAGAATCAGATCCAGAGGCTGAAATTTAACAAGAGCAGCATCAGCAACGACGTCTCTATGTGGTATGTACTGAAACTGTATATATTTGCTTAGCGGTTTTGGAAAATGACTAAGTTCCACTTTATGTCATCTTTTTTTTTTTTTTAAGCTGTACATGTGGAAAGTGCAGTTTGATGACAACATCGCATGTTGTTTACCTGATACGCGCCGATAGCTAAGTTAACAACACAGAGATATTTGAAGCAGTTTTACTCAACGCATGCGGTTCCAACACACGATCGTGACCATTTTTCGTTGGGACTGCATTATCCTTAAGAAATAAACGATGTGCAAATCCGGCGTCAAACTGGGCCTTGTTTGTAAAACAAACATCTTCGAAATGCAGGGAACAAACAAAAACACTTGCACAACTCCGTTGATGCTCTGTAAAAATAAACTCCATCCACTGGTCCCTTAATGCTGTTGTTTGTTGGTAATCTGTGCAGGGTTGTCTTGCCCTGGCAACCAAAAACACACTTCTTTTGTGACTTTTCGCGACGCTCTCGCTCTGATCAGTGAACGTCCGTTGTGCTCTCAGTGCTCTGCTAATGTGGTTTTATTAACAAAGTTCGGGAGAAGCACGATCAGATAATCATCCAATTTGGTACAGGTGCATCTCGTTTAGCTAATCATCTTATAGCACGCACGCGTATATATATCCAGTCTTCCTACCTCCTGTCCCACGACAGTTTTTCGGCAACCCTCCTCCACCCCAACTCCTCACTTCTAATCTATTTATCCCAAATTGGGATAGGGGGAGTTATTTAGGTTCGGGCTATGCTCCGGGCCCGGACCCCTCCCCCAGGACAGCACGCCAAAATATGCCTACTATTTGCCTTCAGATTAGATGTAAGGGTGAACTCGTGAATACAGGAGCGCACGCTCTTCCAGTAGAAGGGCCCTTAGGACCCATATAAGGAAATTCCGCTCCATCTAACGTCACACAGAGCCATACTCGAAAAAAACTTTCCGAAACTTGTGACAAACCGGAAGGAGTATTTTTGGAACAAAAATACTCCTTCAAACGTACAACTTAATTTTTGAAACTTTGTCCATGTTTAGCATGGGAATCCAACTCTTTAATAGTGTAAAAAACTCAGTATGCATGAAATAGCATTACACCCCCCCTTTAAGCTTTTCAGGCTAAAATACTAGAACTACTGCTACTACTACTATATATCTTTGTTTGTTTTCTATATATATAAAAAAAAAAAAAACAGTCATTTTGAAAACAGGCTTTATGTGAGCCATGAGTTTGTTTGTTTGTTTTGTTTTGCATTACAGCACATTATTTCTAATATAACAGGATTTTTACACTACATTATTCAAGATACTCTGCAAAATTCCACCAATCACAGGTCGCAACACACAAATCACAACAAAATTGTAATTACGTTTTAATTCTATTAAGTTGTTTGCAGTGTTTCAAGGGATTGTACTTTTCCCCCACTAAAACCGTTAAGCCATTAGGTACACAGTCACATTTTAAGTAATGCACAAATGGAAGAATTAGTCCAGCCTTATCCACCACATAACGGCCATTTGTAACATGAATGTGGCATCATTCACTTCCAGCTATTATGCCTGCACAAAAACAATTTTTTATGCTGCTTAATATTGGAATTTGTTATTTTAGTACTTCACTTTGTTATTCATCTAGGTATTTAGATATAGCAGATAATGAATCAGAAGTCTCGCACATTCATAGAAAATAGCTTACTTCCATGTTGTAAAATAAGGTGAATAAATAAAATAAATGATTTCAAATGAATAATTTAATTATTGTTAATTAGTCTGAATTTAAAGTATTTAATATTTAAAGATTTCCCCATTCAAATACAAAAGACTTGGTCTTTAATGCCTAAAACAGCAGCCCCAAATTTTCTTGAAATGGACACTCCTAAAATGGATAATTTCTATAAATTTAGGATTGAAATTATTATTATAATATATATATATATATATATATATATATATATATATATATATATATATATATATATATATATATATATATATATATACACACACACACACACACACATATATATATATATATTTTTTTTTTCTTTTTTTTTTTTTCTGTTTTTAGTGCAAAAAAATTAAAATAAACAAATAATAAGAAATTCTTGTCATGGCCCCTTTCTGAAATGAAAGCTCCAACATGGAGCACCTAAGATTAATAAGTCTATCAGTTGTATTGTAGCTATATTATGAATGTCACATACAGACAGAATAACATGATTCGAGGCACTATTCATGCAGCAGCAGTTCAATGCACGCACCAGCGAACTCTCATTACAATAAAAAAAATTAAAAAAACTTAAGCGACACTCGCTTGCACCGTAGATGGGCTGTTAAAATTCTGCCATTGCACTTCAAGTCATCCCAAATGCCAATGCAATTACAGTTACTACAGTGCACACATAATAACTAAAGAAAAAGCAGAAAATAGGGTCTAGGACTATTAAGAAGCATCAAACGAATGGCTCTGTCCAGACTGACCTCCTTGGCAGAGAGTTTTGAGCACTGATCTCCAGTCAGTGTCGCGCTGATGAATGTGAGTAATGCCGAAGGGTCCCTGCTGTAATCTGTGTTTTGAACACATATGACAGCTCAGCTTTGTATGAGAAACAGTCCCAAATTTAAGTTATTATTCACTGAAAAGCTCTTTCATCTGTTCATCTTGAGTGTTTATGATTCATGTGAGAATGTTGTTTACACAGATGGAAGTGCACAGGTTACTCAAATGTCTTTATGGTGCATGTCAAGGGTCAAGATGCAACATACATAAATGTATCGAGCACCAGAACTCCTCTTATTTATTTGGGACTATCCACATAACTTTTTTTTTCTTGAAAAAGTAGACATTTAAAATAGATTTTTGTTGTTGTTGTTTGTTTGCTTTATTTTTTTGCCATACATTCCATACAGAAGATCTCCAAACAGTATGTCACACTACTATCTACAGCAGTGAACTCAAACTCGATTCCTGGAGGGCCAGAGCTCTGCAAAGTTTTGCTCTAAAAAGCTTATTCTTTGCTCTAAAGTCTGCACTTCATGCAGTAATAACACAAATTAGTGCTTTATTATTATTTGCATTGATATTCACATAATAGACTCAAAGTAGGCATTCTGTGATTTGTATATTTCCATCGGCATGGCAACCAGCATGAATAATAAATATGAACCACTCTGCAGTGCAGCAGTCGAACATACAGTAGCATCAAACACCATAATGATATGCCCCCTTTTTTTACATTCAAAGGATGTATCAATGAATTTATGCTCAGTGACATTATCTTATTGCAGGCTACTTTTGAGAGGCCGGATACATCTTAATTTTAATATGGATATGGATGTAAGTTAAGAAGCAGCATATTGCATAGGCTAGTTAGATTAAAGGCCCACTCACACCAAGAATAATAACTATAACTACTAGTTATAGTAGTTACATAAATATAGCTAGTGTATATTAGCATCCACAATAGACAACAAGTGTTTATTATAAGTGCACTCTGCAGTTTTGTCATAAATGCTTGAGCTCTAAAACAGATTCTGATTGGCTCTCAGTGCCATTGGCCCCTGGCCAGAGGAGAAGACCCCCTAGTCACTGCAGTGCTGTTGTTGAGTGTGATTTTCCACCACAGAGAGATTTTAACCTTGTTGCATTATGAGAGACCGAGTACCAGTAAATGCCTTTCAAGCATCTCTGACAGCTTAGCCTTAAATGTGTTTAGAAACACAACCGAACTGCAGCTAAACAATAGGCATCTCCTTTCCAAAATTCATCTCAATGTGAGCCAAGCAGTGACCTGCACACATGACGCTCGCAGAACAGCCTCATGGGAAAGTGGAGGCCAGAGCCAATCTGGCACTTCTCTTTCTGTATTGTACAGGAACAGCAAACACTCCAAAACACTGACCACACATTATCTGATGCAGAAAAGAAAGAAAGGCATAATGAGGGAGAATGAATGGGCCGTTCGTCCGGCAGTGGCGCCGCTGGCCATCACGTTTCTCTTGATTAATGTCTTGCACTGGTGGCCCTGGAAGGGCTGGTAAAATATGAGGGCATATGTCAAGCTTCAGCTCAGCTTCTGGCATGTGTTCAGATCTGCTGTTATCGGCGCAGGTCCTCAGTGGCCTGCCGGGTGGTCCGGAGGGAGGATCTCTGTCTCCAATGCTATAATCCCTTCAGTTGGTGCTGAGCATTGATTTTACTTTGAAGATGGTAGTTGGGAATATGCTGGAGAAATTACTGGTTCATATGATAGCTGTAAAATAAGTTTAATACAGATGAGGCATTAGTAGTAGTAGTAGAAGTATGTGTTCTTGGCATAAAAGTTGTGTTCTCTTCATAGATTATTTTTATTTCATTTTTATTAACACTTTTATTCATCAAGAATACTTACTGATTGAAAGTGACAGTAATGACATTTATTATGTCACAAAAGATTTCCATTTCAAATAAATGCTGTTCTTTTGAACTTTCTATTCACCAAAGAATCCTGAATAATAAAATCTATCACAGTTTCCACAAAAATGTGAAGCAGCGCAACTGTTTTCGACATTGATAATAATCAGAAATGTTTCTTGAGCAGCAATATTATAATGATTTCTGAAGGATCATGTGACACTGATGACTGGAGGAATGATGCTGAAAACACAGCTTTGAACAAAGGAATAAATTATATCATATTACATCTTCACATACAGTTATTTTAAATTGTAATATTTCACAATTTCACTGCATTTGGGATCAAATATATGCATCCTTGGTGAGCAGAAGAGACTATTTTCAAAAACTTATACTGACCCCAAAATTGTCAAGTCAAGTCAAGTCACCTTTATTTATATAGCGCTTTAAACAAAATACATTGCGTCAAAGCAACTGAACAACATTCATTAGGAAAACAGTGTGTCAATAATGCAGAATGACAGTTAAAGGCATTGAATTCAGTGATGTCATCTCTGTTCAGTTAAATAGTGTCTGTGCATTTATTTGCATTTACTTGTGAACTGTAATGTTTATATCCTGTTGCATCATACTTTGATCAGGGACTGTTACTGAGCTGAAATACTTTATTACATATAGATTATTAAATTTTATTTTTATAAATTTTTTGTATTGTTTTGTTCTAATGAGAAAAATGGTCATGAGAAACCAAGCTCTGTTGTGTCGGGATCAGAAGAACACTTTTTAGGGCCCTTTAAGGCTTCTGTTGTAATAATCTGATGTGTTTATGATGTGAATTGTTTTACAGAAAAGTATCTCTGAATCATTGTTTTGAATGATGAAAATCTATGTTACTATGGTGATTTTAAACAGATGGTGTGTGGCGTTCATTAGAGGAAGGTGTAGCACAAGAAGAGCGTATTGGGCTACTTTGATTTAACAAGCAAAGCTTTTTGGCATGTTGTCTCTCTCAGCTGCCCAATATTGCTTTTGTAAGGATAAACATGTAAACAATGATTTGACAGACACTTTGTCATCAGGCCTATATTCGGTTTATATCTCACAAGTGCAGCTTTAATCTGAATCAAACTGATCTTTTGTTGTTCCTCAGGTGGACTTACTTTGGCCTGTAGATGAGTTTCTCCTTCACCAGATAACATTTCATATTAGATTTTAATTGGACTACTGTTTTGTAATGTAGTCTTGCATAATTTAGTACAACAAGGATTTTCTGATGTCCGCTTATTACCTTTTTTTTTTCATAATTCCTATTCCAATTCTCACGCAGCTCTCATGAAATATAAATAAACTAATAAAGTACCTTTTAGGATTCATGGGAACGCCGGACAGCCACAGTCTCAGCTGCCCTCATCTATCTTACATTCACATTTCACATGTTTGTTATTAATAACCTATCATTTCAAATTTGACTTTCCACTTGGTTTCTCTCTGCAGACTCTTCAGTGACCTCAAGGAGACTTTGACTTTATTAAAGAGTTAATAACCAATCCTGATCATTTTCATTTGCATTCCGATGTTCTAAATCCTAATTTCTAAGGCCTTTAAATGACCAACATGATCAAAACCTGATGAAAAACCTGTTGTTCACAATCTACTACATGATTTCAGTCATCTGATTGGCAGTGGTTGAATGTGGAACAACTGTTTTTTTTTTTTTTTTCAAGTAAACATAAGAATGGTAATATTTCAAGATGAAAACTTACTAGACTGAAGCAGCTTGGCTTTACTTGATTATCCAGACATCATTTACTAGAAAAAACCAGTGAGTCTTGAATCTGATCTTCAGGCTTCTGAGGAACATTTGTTTTCAGAAGATTTACATTTACTTCCTCAGTGGAGGATCGTCTCAAGCTTCGAAAACAACTCACGTTTACTTAATAGAAACATTTATTTATTCTTTCAATCAGCATGTTTGACATATTACTGATGACTGATATTTATATCATTTTATGTAAGTATCTGCTACACTTTTTTAAAGAGCTCAGTTATTAAAAAAATTTAACATTAGAATTTAATTGAATAAATATCAGCATCTGCAACAAACTGCATAATTTTTCTCTGTTTGAGTCTCTGAATAATAATAATAATAATTATAATAATAATAATAATTATTATTATTATTATTATATTTTTTGTCTGAAGTTTTCAGACTATTGTTTCATATTCCAGGCTTTCTATGAAAAGCTGCGTCTTACTACAACTGTCAAAAGACATCACATCACCCAGATCAATCGAGAAACACTAGAAAATGTGTGCTTCAAAGCAGTGCTTGGATCAATACAGGTTACAGATCTGCTTGGATGGGGCACAGATGGCAGAGAAAAACAATGGAGGAAAAAAAGCAACAACTATATAATCATGCACAATGACGACAGCTAAATATGCTTATCAACTTTAAAAAAATGTACCTCCTGACTTCTTAAAAAAGTCTTGAGGTGGAGAGATGCTGTGGAGTCCCAGTGGTAATCTGGTTCATCCTCCACAAACTAACACTACCAACGCGTCTGGCATGATGGGGATTTGTGCTCTGCAAATTGCATAATTACCTTTAGTGAATCGGGGGCTAAAACAATGCAAAGAGCATGGGCGAATTAGACCAAAGTCTATGATGAGCTGTCAAGTTTGGTCTGAGACAGAAACTAAAGTTTACTGGCTGTTACAAGTAGTAGAACAAGAAATAATAATACTAATTGTATTCTTCAATAGGAAATGCATCATACTATGTAAAGTACTGTGCAAAAGTCTTAGGCCACTAGTATTTTCACCAACAAAAAAATGGTTTTAAGTTAGTTATTTCTATATTTTGCTGTAGTGTGTCAGTAGTAAATATCAGTTTACATTTCCAAACATTATTTTTGCCATTAATTGTAATAATCCAGTGAGATTTTTGTTTGCACAAGGAGTCTGACAGCAGCCAGTGCTCCACAAAGAGATCTGATCTCAGCATCATCAGTCTGTCTGGAATAACATGAAGAAAAAGAACAAACTGAGACAGACTTAATCCAGAAGAACTGTGCCAATGTCGCCAAAACACTTCATGAAACTGCCAAAGCTACCTGAAAAACAATGCTTAAGTGCATCTACGACAAAAGCTTTTTTTTATGCATAGTGTGGTCACACCAAATGTTGATTTAATTTAATTAAGTTGATAGAAGTGCATTAATAAAATCTATTAATGACATTATTTTTGACAGGATCCTCACTTTATGGCATTTTGAAGTCTCTTTATGTAAGTGTGTTACAGTTATATTTGAGATGTCTTGGATGTCAGAGCTGTAAAATGCCTTGAAGTTTCAGTCTTTTAGTGCTTCAGTAGAATATTTAGATTCTTCTTTTCTTTCACACATAGAAAGAGCTTGTGAAATCCAATAGCTTTGAACAAGTCAATGTATAGCAGAATATTAAGCCACTTTTTTAATGTTCTTTTTTTCCCCTTAGAGAACAATTTAAAAAAGCTGGGCCTTGGCGTTTGCTTTGCTATTAGCACAGTCCAATCAAATCCACCCATTATGAGCAATGGAGTGCTCGGTAAACACAGTATCAAGCTCTGTGAGTCTCGCTCGCAGTTGTCAGATCCTGCCTGGAGACAGAAACCTGCACCTTATAATCATGCCGTCAATAATAGCACAGCACAAAAGCAAAGCAATGCAGGGCATGCATATCATTGAGTTTGTAGAGCACCAGCACAGGAATATGTTGTTCCAACAGTGACCTGTCTGACAGGTGTGATGAGCACTTATAAAAAAATAAAAATAAAAAAAAAATTATAATAATAACACAACGTGTGCTATTATGAATGTTGATACTACACTCAAATAAACCTAGAAAATTGTATGATTCAGGCTAGTCCAGGAATTGTTTATGTGCAGTGTAGTAGTGAGGAGGCTACTACACTTTTAATACATTTATAGAAATTCAAGTTTACTGTGCTTGATTATATGGCTTATAATAATAATTAATAACACACTAATAAAAAATACTCACTTAAAAATAATAAATGCGCATTTATTGAGAATCAGGTTGTGATACCAAATTTTCAATACCAGGTAAGTTTCATATTTCTTGAATTCCACAGCAAAACTTAATGTAACTATAAAGTCCTGATGTAATAAAAATTATTGATGACAGCTGGAAATAGATTAAGAACACAAAATGAATTACAAGCTGTATGACAAATAAATGAGCTAAACAAAAAAATAGACAAAAGTAAAAAAACAGGTCTCATAAAATTATGAGAACATTGAAGATATCAATGAAGATTCAAGTATAATTGAATTTAAGTTTATTTGTATAGCGCTTTTTCAAAACAGATGAGGTGAAAACGGAATGTGATCTCGCCACCCTCCGCCAAGGCCGCTTCCCCGCGAACTCCACTACCTGACCCCCGAGCCCACGCTGCCCAACTCATCCCCAAGATGACGGTGCATAATGACATCGAGACATTCCTCCAAATGTTTGAGACAATCGCCACCCAGGAGGTGTGGCCCAGGGATGAGTGGGCGCGGATCGTGACGCCGTTGCTGACGGGAGAGGCGCAACGGGCATTCTTTGTGCTTACCTCTGAGCAGAGTGGTTCTTATGAATAACTGAAGAAGGAAATCTTGGGGTGGGTTGGACTGTCGCACATTAGCTTTGCCTAACTCTTCCACGACTGGTCCTATAACCCACGGCGGCCGGCCTAAGCGCAAGTCACAGACCTCTCATGCCTTGCCCAACACTGGCTACTGGCCGGGGGTCCCACCATACACCAGGTAGCCGAGCACGTATTAGTGGACTGCCTTCTACAGCCCTTCCACGCCCTCTACGGCAGGCATCTGGTATGCAGAAGCCCACCAACGTCAATGAGCTGGTGGAGGCCATCGAGCTGGCAGAGGCCACCCAACACCGGGAGGCTGGGGAGCGAGTGCCGCCCTTTCCCCGAAGGGTGGTCCAGGAGCGATGCACGCCGGAGGACACCCAGTGACCAATGAGCAGGCTAGCAGTTCCCAGGCCACAGGACAAACCCATGCCCACCAAAGCTCCCCACTTCCCTGGACGGTCTTGTCTGGCAGGCTGTGCCATACACGCGGAGACTCCGAAACAGGCCCCATGGGCAGAAGTGGACATAAATGGCTGACCGGTCCTCGCCCTCCTCGATTCTGGCAGCGCAATCACCCTTTTCTGGCCGACTGTCCTTCCTCCTCCGTCCGAACCCAAAGCCAGACTGACCATCATCTGCGTCCACCGCTCTATGATAGAATATGTCCAGGAGATGCGGGAACACCTTCATCCGGGAACACCTTCCCAAGGCCCATCAAGCCCAGCAATGGCACTACAATAGGGCGGCCCAGCCACGGGAGTTTCAGCCAGGAGACCACGTCATGGTCCTAGTCTCCCTCACCGCCTGCGAATTCTTGGCCAGCTGGCAAGGTCCCTACACAGTCACAGAAAGGATTTGCTCTGTCACTTACCGAGTCCGGCAGCCCGGGTTAGGACCGGGCCCCAGCTTTCCCCCCCTCGCTCATCTACCTCCCGTGGCTGTTGATATGGACCCCCACCTCCAGGCTGCCCAAAAGTCAGAGCTGCAACACCTGGTCAGTCAGTTCACCGAAGTGTTCTCTCCCCAGCCTCAGCAGACCCTCGTACTCAAGCACGATATCCGCAAAGCACCCAGAGTGATCGGCAACAGTCCTATCGTATTCTGGAGGCTCGGCGACACGCCATCGAGGAAGAGGTACAGGAGATGCTGAGATTAGGGACAACTGACCCATCATGCAGCCCATTGTCCAGCCCCATCGTCATGGTTCCGAAGCCCGACGGCACCTTCCACTTCTGGAAAGACTTCCGGCACTTGAACGAAGTCTCTGAGTTTGATAACTACCCAATGCCGCGGGTTGATGAGCTGTTGGACTGCCTTGGAAGGGCCCGGTTCATTTGACACGTGTCCCGAGCTCTCATCAGCGTCGCCCTGGAAATGGAGCAGGCACACCTGCACCTGCTCGTTACGGGGCAGAGCAGTCACACCTGCAGGCCATCAAGACCTGGCTTTATAATATATATATGAATATGAATTTAAACATTCAAATACTGTACAGACATTGGAGACTGAAAATGTAAAAAATCCAATGCAACTTAAAAACTGACAGTATAAATTAACTTGCAAAAATGAGCAGTACATTCAGATGACATAACACCTTTATTGATATTGAAAAGAAACACATAAACTGCACAATTAAAACAAATCAAACCAGCAACTTTACTTAAATTGCTATTATTAATACTAAAGGATGATGCTAAAACCTGAAAAGTAATTCTTGAAGATTTTTTTTAATTAATGAAATAAAGTCTGTGTTAAAAAAAAGAAAAAAAAAAAAAAGTTTTAGAGTTGTCTAATAGAGAGGGTGAAGGAAGAACATCCAAACCCTGCACCCGATTCCTTCAAGATTTTTTTTATGAATTTATATAAAGGTGTTTTTTCATAAAGTAAAGGCAGTGGCAAAATTAACATGACAATACTTTTTTTTTTTATCTTGCAAATGCAAACTGTATCAAAATTGTTGTTTTTTTGGAGTGTGTGTGTAGTTTAATTTGTAGAAAAAAAACATCAAAGTATTGGCATGTTAACACTGTTAATACTGATACTGCTACTACTGCTGAAAAAATAATAAAACTTGAAAGAAATAAATCACACAATATTTCTTCCATGTTTTAATTTTAATAGCAAATCCCCTTTATTTAACAAAAAATAAAACAATGTACAGAACATCCTACAAAAAAATCTTAAGAAAAGAGAATTTACGTTTTAAGGTTTTAAAGATGCTTTGATGATATTGGTGAAATATATTGTGAAAAAAAACAAAAAAACATTTTAAGTTATTTAATAAGGTTTCTCAGATCAACTGTGTTTCCTATATCTCTATCAGAAGCTCCCATCAGAGGGCTTTTTTCTGACACTACTAAAACCACAGTTAACATTTTTATCAATATTTGTCTACTCTACAATGAAAGATAAAAACAGGTTTGGAATAGTTTCAGCCCATTTTAGTTAAAGTAAGTGGATTAACAGTATGGCTGCCAACAATCTTTTGAATAAATACTGTTATTTATACTTTTTATATTTTTAAATAATATCACAGGTCCAAAAACGCAGCACAACTGTTTCCAACACTGATAATAAGTCAGCATAATTTAATGATTTATGAAGGGTCATAATGATGCTGAAACTTTAGCATGGCTTTACAGGAATAAATTATGTTTTAAAGTATATTAAAATATAAAAATGTTATGTTAAATTGCAATAATAGGCTATATCACAAAATTAAATCTTATTTTTGTGTTGTTGTTTTCTCAGTGTTCTGGAAGCTTGTGACACTAAAAAAAATTCCTTGTATGTGGAAATATACTTGACAATAAAGCTCTTTTTGACTCTGATTTGCATGTGTGTAATAGGCCTACTACAGAACAAATTGAAATGGTTACTTTTCAATTACAGATAACTTAAAGAGTTAATGGACTGCTTTGGGTGCTTGACACTTCATTGGTCATTTTGTGTTTTAAGAATGATATTCAAGGTTAAGAGTACGCTGTAATTTATTTAAATATAAATTGTTTCATCTAGTTATTTAACAGCATTACCTACATTAAAGAAAGACGACTTTCCTTATTGATTATGTCTTCCCTCAGGTAAAATGCAAGTTGAAAGTCGAAACGCGGACGTTAAAAAAAAACCTAACTCTGTTAACGCGAGTCCAGCTTGCAGAACCGGGCGCGAGAGACCATCGGTGTTCTAACAGAACACCATAACAGCTATGCTCACAAATCAAACACCTGTCAAAAAAAAAAAAAAAGATTTTCTGCTTAGAGTTTGATATTCATATGGACTAGGTGGTCATATGGCATATGCCTTAAATAAGGGACAAACTGCAGCCTGTATAGCTTTCATAATGCTTCTTTGATGCCTTAAATACAGGACGATTCCATATTATACAGACCAATTGGCAACCCTAATTAACAGTACAGTGCATACTTTTAGGTTAAATTAATTAGCTTTTTTTAATTCATCCATTAACAAATTGCCAGCAAAACATTTACAAAGCTATTTAAAAAAAAACTCATCTACACATAATATGTGATTAAAATCCCAAACTTTCATAAAGAAGAGCTCAAATCTATAGCTAGCTTACCTCTCATAGTTAGCCTCTGTTAGCTCACGGTTGTGATGCTAAAGGACTTATTCCCATGAGACTGAACCATTTCTGCAAAGTAGATTTTCAACAGAAGCGTGTCATTTACATGTAAGAAAGTGTCAGTAAAAGTTGTATGTATTATTTGTATAATTTTAGGGACTAAACTTATCTGAAAGCAGTAAAAACAACCGTTAGAAAGGAGGAAGTTTGCTACTTGTCAGTTGAGCTGCTGCGCTGTTTCCATGGTAACTCCCTCCACTCCAGTTTAAATGCGCCTCGAACGCATGCGCACATCACACACATTACACAGCGTTTACATAGTACATAACATTATAAACTTGTCCTGACACTTAATAACATATTGTTTAAGTTGATAGTAGGCCTAAACTGAATTAGAACATAGGATCAATATAATATAATATAATATAATATAATATAATATAATATAATATAATATAATATAATATAATATAATATAATATAATAGCTTTAAACAATGTGAATATATTACCTTGTCGTATGGGTGGATTTTGGGATGTGACGACGAAAGATAACGACGAATTAATAATGTTGAAAAGCGGTTCTTCGGCTACAGGTAACAACTCGTTCAGTAATTTAGTGGGTACAGGATCTTACATGCATGTTGTTGGTTTAGATACAGTGATAAGTTTATTTAGCTCTTCCTCTCCTATAGTTGTAAAGCACTGAAGTTTATCTTTGAGTGTGATGAATGGAGCTGAAGTATTAGACAATGTAGAATCTACATTTGCTATTGTATTTCTGATGTTATCTATTTTATCAGTGAAGAAATTCATGAAGTCGTTACTTTTAAACTGTGGGGGAATATTTAGGTGGTGTGTGGTTATTGGTGTGTGGTTATTTGCAGGGTTGCCAACTCTCACGCATCTGGCGTGACACTCACGCTTGGACTTGAGTTTCACGCCAGATGCGTGAGAGTTGGCAACCCTGTTATTTGTTAATTTATATATTAAAAAAAGTTGTGCACATCCCACAAACCCACACAGGGCTCAGGTGCAGGACAAAAAAGTCCAATTATAGCAAAAATTAAAATGTCTTGTCTTCACACTGATGTGACTGTTCCATAAAAATGTATTGGTGCAGTGTTTTGACAGTCAGGTCTTTGTCAGGCACAAATTATGTGAACTGGGACTGTGAACTCTTTATAAGTAGAAGATGATCATACTAATTAAACACATTCCATCACTAAGCAGGTACACACCCACAAAAAAATAAAAACGGAGCGAGAGACTGTCTAATTAGTTTGATCACCTGCTACATACAAAGTTTATCCAGTTTACAAAATTTGGCCTGATGAAGACCTGATGGTCGAAAAGTTGCAGCAATACATTTTTATGGAGCAGTTACATCAGTGTGTGGACAATCAATTTTTATTTTTGCAATATTTGTTAATCTAGCGACTGTGCTAAATACAATCCTCGGACTGTTTTGGTTATTTTCTAGTTTGGGCACCCTTGGTTCAAATTGTTTTGTTAAATTTTTTTCTGGTTTAATCATGATCAGATTTTTTCTTGATCCTGAATTAAATTTATATTTTGACCTCACTATTTGGGGAACAGACACAGTCTTAATAGATTGTACAGCGCAAGTACTTTTATAATTTAAACAGGCAGAACAAAAGCCTACATAGCAGTTATTTGAGAATTGCCTTACTAGTCATATGGAGCGAAGTGTCCTGGAGATGTTTTCCGAGAGGAGTTCCGCTCCAACTCTGCTGGGGTGCAGGCCATCAATGTAAAAAAGCCTAAGACGCTCCCAAAAAAGATTCCAATTATTACAAAAAGAGCTGTTTCTTTTCTTTAAAACATGACAAAAATCATTCATTTAAAGCAAGAAGTCTACTTAATTCCCCGTCGTGGGAAATGGTCCTGACATGATGATCGTCATCATAGGTGATGTGCTGCGAACTGTCTCAATCAGGCTCCTCAAATCTCTCTTCAGTGTCTCCCTCTTGGCACAGCTTGGTGTCGTTAACCCCGGCGTGAAGCACGACTACTCTTTGGCTCTCATCACATTTCAGGATTGTGGGTATCTGCACAAAAACATCGAGAACTCAACATCAAGGAAACAGTGATTGTGCACTTTACCTTTGGCCAATTTGGCATGAACGTACCGGACGATGGGGTCTTCGATCAATGCGTTGCGTTCCATCTCGTGGAGGGGAGCAAAGCAGTTCTGAGTGGAGATCTTGAAGATGGATGGAAAAAGGACGTAACCTGGGCTAGAGCTGTAATCGGGCCTTAAAAGTTAGGCCCGACAGGACCCGAGAAAGTTGGAATAAAGAAATAAAATAAGTCCTTTGTGACATCGTAACATCTCAGCATTCTAGACATAGGCTCATTTAACCTATACATAGACCAACGCACCAATAAAAACGAGTCATTTAAACAAATTTTAATTAAGATAAATTTTAAATTAAGATGGGTATTTGATAAGATAAGATAAAGGCTCCGCCGGATTTGCTTCGCACTAGCAGATGATATTTAATTAAAGAATAATGCCAACATTAGCGTAAATACTCTGTCAACATTATGCATTTAAGACTCAATGGATATTTATCATTTGAAAAAACATTACTCACAGAGATTATGCTAGGTCTACATGTTTTTGTGGAGGAAAGTGACTGAATCCACTGTAGATGTCTTCTGCGCGTTCCTGCGCTCACTGATGGCGTCATTATTCACTCGTTATTCTCATTATAAGCATGGTGAAAACTTTTCCACACCTCAGAGTTCGCTTTAGTTACTGGTACATTTTTGCATCTTTCTCGCGCTAATCGAAACACATCACATGACTGCTCGTTTACCTCGCAAACAGGAGCGCAAGCCCGAGCCCGGCCAGAGCCCGCGTAAAATGATAGAAATTAAGCCCGAACCCGACCGAACCCGTCGTGTCTTGGGTGCACTGTGCCATTGCAGAGAAACACACTGAGTAGAGGTGTTGGAACTGTTAGCAGCGCACTGTATACTTACCCTGGACTTGTGAGCGTCAGCCCAGGATGTTTCCAGTGCTGCTCTCCGCTCTCTCAGCTGGGCCTGCCTCTTCACCAGGTTGCGAATCTGCTTCTACATGGCCTCTAGCTCGAGCTGCACTGAATGCCGAACGTGCCCTCACCTGCACCCAAAGGTAAACACACATCCTCCATTAAAGCAAGTAACAGTGAGAAAAACAATGGTGATGTGTGTGAATGGAATATTAGCAATGTACGTGAGATTAGCGGCAACCACGCTGGTGACGCTAATAGGCTATTAGCTAATAAGATCAAAATAAAACTAGTGATAAGGCACTTTGATTTTTTTGTTGTAGAATACAAAATATACACACATTATAGAAATGAAAATGATGGTGTATAAAATTGATTTTAAGATGTTTATTGCAGCATAGCAGAGACAAAGTTCATGTTGTACCTTGGGTTCAGTGGAGTCGGAATGAACCCCCGAACATCCAAAACTCACATCTTTTTTTTTTTTTTCTTCACAATAACAGTTTACAATCCTTAATGTAATTAAAGTTGCTCCTGTCTAAAGAGCCATGGTCTGTATGTTAATGAAGTTTAAATATCTATTGTGGATTGGAATCTGGGCTGGGGCAGATTATAATTTCTTACAGTCCCTCCTTTGATGCTCTTGGCCCAAAAGAAGCATCACACTCACTCCCGTTATACAGATTACGCCTCCCTTCTTAGGCAGGTGCCCAGGGGCGGTAAGGTTGTCCTCCTCTGACCACTGGAGAATCTTACCAATCATTGGGTCACTACCTCTTAGACACATTTGGCAAAATGAAATACAAACATTTTCTTGGGTTTGTGAGATAATCACTTGAGAACTATAACTACAAAAATGATTAAACCTTATGACAGTACTAACATAGCCAAAAGCCATAGGAGCAAAAGCATCAATCAATAGGCAACATGGCACGTGTTTGTGTTTTCTCCATGTTCATTCTGTCCCTTTTATCAGTGTGAATATCATTTATCCACTTGTGCATTGAATTGACAATAATATGTTCTGCTTATTTGTCTCTTTCTGGTTTCATATGCAGAAAGTCTGCATTGTTGTGCATTTCTTAGTTAAGGTATGTAATTTGCCCACCTGTTTTCCATCTCTTTAATAAGACTGCTGTCCACTGTCTCTGGAAATGGTTTGATCTCTATGTTTTTATTTTGGAGTGTCCTTTTGTCTCCACATTGAATACATTTAGTTCAGGCAGAAATGTATTTTTGCAATTGTTAAATAAATGTTCAGCATTATATTCAAAAGATTTCTGAACTTTGGCAAATTTATCTCTAAACAGAGATACGTCAAGGAAATATTGTGAAATTTTGTAATGTGGAATTGTTTAAATCTTGTAGTGTTACAATTTACCCTACATTTGTGCCCTGCTCACCCTGTACATGTGAAATGCTTTTTACAAACCGTTTCCCGAACGAAAAAAGTGCAGAGTTCAAACAGACGATGAATGAAGGAATATGGCCTACCTGAAACCGTTTTCGTAACATTTAATTTTCTGGTGTATGCAATCTCATGCAGAATATAGTGTATTGAAGGGAGCAAGTTTTTTCTCTTTAATAATGTGGACCGATTGAACCTTTTAATGACATTGCTCTGAGACCTTCACTGTTATTACAACTCGTGCGCGCCCGCGCTTCAAAACATGCAATGCAAACGGACTTAATTGCAATTCGAAAATCACACTTAGGGTATTGCAGTTCGTAATTAATGTTGGTAGGCTATATCGTTGTGACGAGTGGGGCAGGGCCGAGAGCTTTGGGAGCAGACCAAGGCCGGTGGAGTGATTGGGAAATGAGCGACACCTGCTCCACTCATCAGTCTCGATTCACACGGAGGAGATCAGAAGGATACAAAGGAGGAGTGACGACAGTGAAGGACGATATAGGACCAGGCCTGGGCTTTATTTTGTGTTTGATTTTTATATTGTCTGCCGGTTCCCGCCTCCTTCCCGAAGGAGTCTGCCGCCGAGGATACTCGAGGCGGTGGGCTGGAGTGAGTTCATCCGTCCCCCCAGCAACTCACTCCAGCCCACCGTCTCGAGCGTCCCCGGTGCCACACTGATACGCCCTGCTCGATTGCACTGCGAATTTACCACAGCGGCGAGGGATCCTCGGCAGTGTGTCCCTACTTCCTCCCAGGCTTCGGCACCAGTGTAATAAATTTAAAACTCGAAAGAAGTCACGGGAAGGAGGCGGGAACCAGTGGACAATCAAATGAAGTTTTAATAACCAGATTAACACAAAACAGCGTGACAGCCCCTCGTGGACAACTGCCGTTCACAACCAAAAACAAACACAAAGTCCAGGCCTGGTCCTCTCTCGTGAGCCAAAATGATCACAATTAAAAGAACCAAAGATTTGAACTACTTCGGTCTGTGTGCACTGAATTTATTTAATACAAAATTTTACTTGAATTACTGAAATAATTGAACTTTTTTTTTTACGACATTCTAATTTATTGAGATGCACCTGCAAAGAAATGATGTGCTTCACCCCTGCAGATTACCATATTTATTAAAAAAGAAAAAACTAAAATATCACATGGTCTGAAATATACAGACCCTTTGATCAGTATTTAGTAGAAGCACCCTTTTGATCGAATACAGCCATGAGTCTTTTTGGGAAAGATGCAACAAGTTTTTCACACCTGGATTTGGGGATCCTCTGCTATTCCTCCTTGCAGATCCTCTCCAGTTCTTTCAGGTTGGATGGTAAACGTTGGTGGACAGCCATTTTCAGGTCTCTCCAGAGATGCTCAATTGGATTCAAGTCAGGGCTCTGGCTGGGCCATTCAAGAACAGTCACGGAGATGTTGTGAAGCCACCCCTTCGTTATTTTAGCTGTGTGCTTTGGGGTCAAGGTCTTGATGGAAGGTAAACCTTCGGCCCAGTCTGAGGTCCTGAGCACTCTGGAGAAGGTTTTCGTCCAGGATATCCCTGTATTTGGCTGCATTCATTTTTCCCTTAATTGCAACCAGTCTTCCTGTCCCTGCAGCTGTTTTCTCCACACATACTGCTTAGAATTAAGGCCAAAAAATTATATATTGTCTCATCAGACCAGAGAATCCTTCAGGTGTTTTTTTAGCAAACTCCATGCGGGTTTTCATGTGTCTTGCACTGAGGAGAGGCTTCCATCAGGCCAATCTGCCATAAAGCCCCGACTGGTGGAGGGCTGCAGTGATGATTGACTTTCTATAACTTTATCCCACCTCCTGACTGCATCTCTGGAGCTCAGCCACAGTAATCTTTGGGTTCTTATTTACCTCTCTCACCAAGGCTCTTCTCCCCCAATAGCTCACTTTGGCCAGACTGCCAGCCCTAGGAAGGGTTTTGGTCGTCCCAGATGTCTTCCATTGAAGGATTATGGAGGCCACTGTGCTCTTAGGATCCTAGGAGCAGATTTTTTTTTTTTTTTTGTAACCTTGGACAGATCTGTGCCTTGCCACAATTCTGTCTCTGAGCTCTTCAGGCAGTTCCTATGACCTCATGATTCTCATTTGCTCTGGCATGCACTGTGAGCTGTAAGGTCTTATATAGACAGGTGTGTGGCTTTCCTAATCAAGTCCAGTCACTAAAATCAAACACAGCTGGACTCAAATGAAGGTGTAGAACCATCTCAAGGATGATCAGAAGAAATGGACAGCACCTGAGTTAAATATATGAGTGTCACAGCAAAGGGTCTGGATTAGGGCTGTCGCGATATACCGGTATTGACGATAACCGTGATATTCAAATACACAATTATCGATATCGTGTTAATTTAGTGTATGAGGATATGCTGGTATTAGTGATAACTGCAATATTTAAAATGAACAGTTCTCTTATGATGACACCACATGTAAATTGTTGGTACCTGGTTGAGTGCCCAGGTGGCAGTATTGTGCCTTAACTCTGACACCTGTCACACAAGAAGAAGAAGCAGCACTCGCAGCTACTCTGAGGAGAGCTGTGTTCATCAGAGTAAATTGTTATTATTTTACTAGTCATAGACTGGGAAATATTATATAACCTATTAACAGCAGTTTTCTGTGTTCATATACTTAAGTAAAGGGTGATTATTTTAATAAGTACTGCGTTTTCTTTACTCATCTTATTTTTGTATTTGCAATCAATACAGCCTGTGCGTGGTAACACTTCATTTCTTTCTTTGTTCAAATCTATGAACAGTTACACGGTTAAAACGGATCTTGAAAAACTGAGCGACCACATTGCTACATTAAACTCTGTAAAATGTTTAGTTGGTCACAGTGCCATGCACTTAATGCCTCATCTGTGGTCATTCTTCAATAAGGTTCATTAGTTAACATTAGTTAATTACATTAGTTAACATATATAAATAACATAAATAATAATGAACAATATTTCCACAGCATTTATTAATCTTAGTTCATGTTAATTTCAGCATTTACTAATGCATTGTTAAAATCACAAGTTGTGTTTGTAAACATTAATGTACTATGAACATTGAATAACTCGATTTTTATTAACATTAACAAAGATTAATAAATTGTATAATGTATTGTTCATTGTTCATTCATGTTCCTTAATACATTAATGTTAACAAATGGCATCTTATTGTAAAGTGTTACCATTAATATTTATTCAACTTACTGTTGAACTTGACAGTATTTTCTCTCTTGATATTTCATAAGAGCTTCAAAGAAGACAGAGAAAGCCAGAGTCTTGTGCCCTGCGTTTATCAGTATCAATATTATGTTCGTTGGGTGAAAAAGAAAAACTCAATAAACAAAGTAAAAAATAATTTGACTGATATCTTCACCACCACAAGCTTTCTATAGATATCACGATATATAGACATCGTGAATTCTTATGGCCACAATAACCGCGATATGAAAAATCTAATATCGTGACAGCCCTAGTCTGGATACTTAGAACCATGTGATATTTCAGTTTTTCTTTTTTAATAAATGTACAACATCAGCAATTCTGTGTTTTTCTGTCAATATGGGGTGCTGTGTGTGCATTAATGAGGAAAAAAAGTTTAATGATTTTAGCAAATGGCTGCAATATAAGAGAGAGTGAAAAATGTAAGGGGGTCTGAATACTTTCCGTACCCACTGTATATGTGTGTGTGTGTGTGTGTGTGTGTGTGTGTGTGTATAAACCTATTTTCTGTTTTAAATTTTCACATAGCATCTTAAAGTTATAATAACATAAAAAATTCAAATCCAGTTTTGATTTTCAAAGAATTATTATATTTTCTTTTCTCAAAATGCAAAAAATCTTTTGAATCATCCATTGAAAGTGATTTTTCATATTGAAACCGATGAAAATACACAGCATAGTAAGTTGATCCACATATGACAGCCTGTGCACTTGGTCAATACTAATCTTACATACAGTCATTGGACTAAAAATACATTAATCAGTCATTGCTTCCAAAATGAATTCAACGGTTCATCTTGTTAATGCTATTAAATTAATTACAGCAATAAAATAAAATTTCATCATGAACAAGACCATGATCGACAATATCATATTAGAGCACAGAAATTCCAAAATGACATTTTCCTTATATTCAACTTTCAAAAGTGTATTTATATTTGCAATGTTAAATTAATTTAGTTGACTAGTGTTATGTGCTGTATTAAAAAACATATAAATTGCATTAATAAAAACAGTAACACTGACAAGCTATGCAATATCGCGTTCATAATTGAATGCAATTAATCTAATGAATGCAATATGTAGCTTGTCAGTTATCACAACGTACAAAGTAGACGAGGAAAACTAGGATGACGGGTCTATTCAAAGTGCTGCCATTACTGTCTAGAGTACGTTGAATGGTGTGCTGTGATTGGTTGTTTTGGTTTACAGTGTGTGGAATGGTGCACTGTGATTGGTTGACTGGATATATCAAATTCTGCAAAATAGAGAGACTGGCGTTCTAAAAACTTCCAAAAATTGAGAAAACTTAATGCGTTAATGGCGTTTATTGCGTTTTGGAAACAAACTTTATTTTATTTGTTTATTTTATTATGTTTTTTTATTTTTATTTTAGACTTTATTAACTCAGGACTTTATTAACCACTCTGTGTTTCTACCTGTTTGAGATGAAAACCCAGGAGGATACCAGCTCCACCCGAAGGCTATAGTATCTAGTGAACATGTTAGGGGTCGCCCAGCCTGCATCTTTACAAATATCTGTCAGTGAGGTGCCACGGGCTAGCACCCCAGAGGATGCCACACATCTAATTGAGTGAGCTAGCAACTTGAACGGGCAGGGCACACCCTGTGCCTGATAAGCCAGGGTGATGACATTCACTATCTAGTGGGCCATCTTCTGCTTGGAGACGGCATTTCCCTTCTGCTGCCCTCCATGACAGACAAAGAGCTGGTCTGAGGTCCTGAAGCTTTGTGTCCAGTCTATGTAACACCTTAATGCTTGGACAGGACAAAGCAAAGATAAGGCTGGGTCTGCTTCATCCGGGTGCAGCAATTGCAGGCTCACCACCTGATCCTTGAAGGGAGCAGTGGGAACCTTGGGAACATGGCATACTTTGGGTCTAGGGGCACTCCTGCCCAGAGAAACATAAGGTCTGACCACGGTGAGTGCTGCGTTGCCATGCCCACCTCAGGACTCGGCCATGGAGCCAGTGCTGAAGTGGTTTCATATGGAGCAGCCCCAGTAGCGTGACTGCTGCTGCAGCTGCCATATTGAAGACCCTACAGGCTGAGGTCTGAGAGCACCAAGTCCCTGTGTTTGTACAACTGTTCCTGACACTGAGCGTATGAGGCAGTCATTGAAGTAGTTGAAAATGCGAATGCCCTTTTCTCTCAGAGGAATCATTCCTGCCTCCACAACTTTTGTGAAGAAACGGGGTGACACGGACAGCCCAAAGGGCAGGACCTTGTACTGATATGCCCATCCTTCAAACGCAATCCACAGGAATGACCTGTGGTACTAAAGGATCGACACATGGAAGTAAATGTCCTTCATGTCGATCGCTGCATACCAATCTTGGGGATGGATGCACTTCTGCATGGCCATCTTGACCTGGAACCTGTGAAAGGCCCAGTTCAAAATGTGCAGATCCAAGATGGGTCACAACCCACTGCCTTTCTTGGGTACAAGGAAGTAGACCGGGGCATCTGCCACTTTCACTGAAGTAAAGTGGATGCCCTTGAACTTGGGAGGGTGCTGGGCGAAAAGCAGAATCGAGCAGAGGGTGCATGGGCAGTCCTTTGGTTCGTTCTCCCCACTCCCCACATCTGCCCACTGCTGCTCACTGGTGAGAGAGGAGGGTGAGTTTCCACATCCCCTCATCCCCCCTGGGGACCCAGAGATAGAGGAAATTGCTTTTGTCGAGTAAGTGGGGGAAAAAGAATCAAAAGATCCTCTGCCCAGCCCTCCTCTAGTGGAGCACCTACTCCCGAAGAGGAGGTTCCTCCACAGCCAGAGATGGTGCTCCTGGACAACCAGAGTGGAGACCAGAAAGAACAAGAGACCAAGGGTCAAGGGTCATGACCACCCTTGTGCAAGTCCCTCAGTGCCTTAGCCTGGTGCACTTTCAACAATGTCATCGCATGAAAGGTGGAAGCAGATTGTCCACAAGCCTTTTAAGCACTTTCGACCAGAGCCGACGAATGCCTACAGGCCCGGGAGGGAAGCAACAGTTTGTGTGTGTATATATATGTGTATAAAATGACAACAAAAACACAACAAATTTAATAAAACTTGAAAAAAGAAACAGAAACTGAAAATATTAACAAAATATTATTACTAAAAATCTAATAAACATAAAAAAGTACAAAAAAAGATAAATATACAAAATAAAATTACAACTATAAATTAAAAACTGAAAATCTAAAAAATATGATCTTATTCTTGATACTATGTCAATTATACTAAAATAAGGTGACTGTCTATTATCCATTGCTTAGATGAAGATCTGTGTCATTCTTTCAGCACAGTTGATAATCCACTGAGATCTTTCTCCAGGTCACATGGATAATGAGCCATAT
This sequence comes from Carassius gibelio, assembly GCF_023724105.1. Lineage (NCBI taxonomy): Eukaryota > Metazoa > Chordata > Actinopteri > Cypriniformes > Cyprinidae > Carassius > Carassius gibelio. The sequence continues at coordinate 4,629,676 of NC_068375.1, read as the reverse complement.
GACTCACTTCCTATCACCTCATTCAGTGAAAAACTCCATAAAGCTGCTGAAGCTGCATTTCTAGTAACTGCATTTCTAGTAAAGTTTTGCTGAGATTCCTAGAATCATCAAAATGGCTTAGTTTCAAAGCCTTTGATTTCTCCTTCTGGGAGTATATACTGTAGTGAATGTGTATATTTCTGATAAGGACAGTGGTGATTGTGAGCCCCAGCGCTCGTGTTGTTGTGGCAATTAGTCACTGGTCGTTAGCTGTTTATGAAACAGAAAGAAAGTTATTTAAGTCATATAAATAAATGGTTTCATTCGGTGGCGCAGCCACTGTAATGTGTTCTCAGAAGAGCAATTATAAAATGTTTCGATATGGTGCATGCTGGTCTTAAGAGCTGACATTAAAAAGCCTGAGACATATTGTTCTGTTGAATATGATTAGTGAGCAAAATAATGCATGATGGCTAGAAAGCAGCACAATATTATGATTTATCTATCGTACGTTGTTCTCGACTTTTGCATATTGCACTAATGAAAGTTTTAGGCAAACATTTGCAGGTTGCTTCACTTGCTACTGGTTTTGCTCTAAACTTTTCTCTAAACACTTTGCTAAGCTCCACCCACTTGGTTATCTCCCACTTAGACAAACTTTACAGACTGGAGTGAATTGGCATTTCCATAAACTGCAATTTTCAAACAATTGTGCTCATAAAATAGTACAGACTGACAAACTTTATTATTTTAACTTTATTATTTTAACACAGGCTGGAATGAAGTGTGACATTTTTAAGCATTGCAAAGCCACTTTTCTGAAACAAATTGTTAAATAACACAGTAACATGATTACAAAGTGTGGATACTGAATCATCATGAAGAAAAAGAGAAAAGCTTAATTTCAATTAGTGTAAGTAAACAGAACTCTTTCTAACATTTCATAACATGTTTACTGAGGTATTGTGAAGCTTTCAGGTACACTCCAATTACCGCAATCAGTCCATAAAGTAGTTGCAATGACATTATATTAGCTATATTAATGTGTGTGTTCATACTGATCCTCAGCATGTTTAGTTGGGAATGAAAAAAACACAAACTGTACTGTGCTTTTTCAACCACTGTATGTATTTCTCTTTATTTCAAGATTTGATAAACCTTGAGTCACTATAATAAGTGCCCTGGGAACAACATGCTGTTGTATTTTTAGATATATTCTGATTTGGATAATTTGGTTAATTTGAAAAGACCAAACACTTCTGATAATATGCTGTACATGATTGGTCATTTGGGATTTGTGATTGGTGATTTATACATGTTTTTATTGTTGTTGTTTTTGTTGTTGTTGTTTTTCAGCTAGTTGCCAAGGGGGGATAATAAAAAATTAAAATAAAATAAATTAATTAATTATTATTATTATTATTATTATTATTATTATTATTATTATTATTATTATTAATAATAATAATAATAATAATGATAATAAATTACAATGAAAATGGAAAAAAAACTTTTTCAAAATAAGAATTAAAAACTAATAATAAAACTTAAATAACCACACATTACTTAATGTCATATAATATATATATATATATATATATATATATATATATATATATATATATATATATATATATATATATATATATATATATTTACAAAAATTGTAAAATAAAACTATTTCAAGGGTTAACCTATTTAGCTTTTATTTTAATAGAAAACCAAATGGAACCTTTAGAGTTTCTCCTTATGAAAAACTTGTTTATAAGAGCTTCGCATTACAAGTTTGCAAAGATGGTCGGCACATGTTGCGTCCCACACCAAAGTACAATTAAATGGAGATAAGTCGCTCCATGATACTGAAAATACCAGATTATGAGCGTGTAAATTTTGTGTGATTTCTATGTAAATGAACACAGTGCTGTGCTTCACTCTTAAGCATAGAGTTCATATTTTATTTAACTAAACTGCAACATTTGAGATTTAATAATCGCACTAAACCATTTTGTGATGGTATTTAGTTTTTCAGTAGCCTAAAATATGGAATTATGCAACGGTTTTCTACAAAAAAAATGTTTTGCATTGCGTGAAAACTAAGTGCATTTACTGAGTATGAGCTTTTGAAAATATGCAGTGTCTGACTATATTCACTGATGCCTGTTATAGATGCATCTCCATGACAGCTTTTCTTGGAGTTGAGTTGGTGTCTCTGCATTCAGTACATTAGAGCAAATGAATGAGATCCTGCTTGAAGGAAACAAATCATGATGATATCGAAGTCGGTACGGCAGTTCCGCTTGACCTGTTTGAAGCTCGACTGTGCGCAGTGCAAGTCATTGACTTTCCCCTCCAGAGGTAAAGGTCGAGGATATGGAGATAGATCCGCTCCTGCTGCAGATGATGCTTAATGGACCGCCTGCTCTGGCAGCACACTGTACAACAGCTGGCCATTATTGAGTCAGATGCATTTTCTCTGTCACCCTTATCATACTGGGCACAGAAGGTGTGGTGAGCGTCTGAAGAGCCTAACAGGCGAAGATCTGGAGACTTTAGCTTGAGAAAGTTCTGCTGTCCATCAGCTCAGACCCTTTTAATTCAAATGGCCAGAGCTGATGGAAACATGTCATTCAATGCCACCGGTCATTAGACATGTCCAGACAATGCCGAAGATGCTTAATGGCAGCATCGCAAACTCTTCACCACTGACATTTCCTAATTAGCTCAATCTATTGATTCCTTTATTATTTGTACCCTCTTTGCATCAGACACAAGCAGCTATGATAAAGGTTCTGTGTTGTAATTAAAGATAAATAACCTTATAAAATGGTTTAAAGGAGTAGTTCAGCCTCGTCATTAAGACTTTCCTCTATGAAACACAAAAGCAGATGTTCAGCTGAATGATGATGCGTACTATAGGTGCATTTATTTGATCAACAATACAATAATAATAGTAACATTGTGAAATATTTGTACAATTATAAAATCACATATTCTGTGAATTTATATTACTGCTTGTAGAAAATGAAAAATAACACAGATCTGTGAGGCTCTACTGGCAAAACTTGAGAAGATGGCACTCTCTGTCATTTAGGGATGTTTGCAGCAAAGGTGATCTAGTGGGGCTGTTGAAATAGTCAATCTGTCCACTTTATGCTATAATTTCTCTCATGTAAAAAGGTTAAATCTGACAGCCAACTTGGTGTTGTCTATCAGCATGTTGGTTTCTGACTTCCGTGCTCAACAATTAACCTTTAAAAATATATTTATGTCAAAATAAATCATGGTATGCATGCTTCTGATGCATTTTCAAACTCTATACCATAGTACAAATAATGAAGGTTTCCTTCAAGACATAAACACTGATTTATGAAATGCAACATGAAGAGTCCCCAGTACGTCAGTTTCCTCCGGGTTATCGTTACTTCACATCACAGGTATTCCACTTTCTTCATTTGCAGAATATGTTTTAGCAATACTTGTATCTCCGCCTGAACCTCCTCATGGATATAAAAGCATCTTCTCCTGCAGGGCGAGTGTGTGGTGAAGCAAAATGGATCGAATCTAATTCAGTTCTCACAAGGAATTAATCAATAATGCTACGGAATGGCTTTCACCAGAAAATGCCCATCTTGTTTGGAGTGTTTTGCGTTGGCAGTGCAATCTCGTCTGATAAGTCATGCATCTCCATACTGCAGCCGGCCACGGTAATCAGATGTTTCTCTGCTTTATGGCCCTCCATCATTCTCCTTGTTCTGATTTTTGACAGTGCAGCACTTGAGAAAGAATAGCTTTTCCATTACAATTTCTCGATTAGGGCTGGCTTCAGGCTCAAGAGGGAGCCGGATTCACAACACTCAGGAGAAGGTGCAAAGCAGATAGATGGATACGGCATCCAGCACACATGCCATAACTCAGAAAAGGGCACGTACTCATATACTCTAAAGAAAGCTTTGCAGATGCTAAAGTCCTCTGTGCAATCAATGGTGAGTACTTCCACAGATTCGCCGCTGCATTTGTCGTCTGAATGGTGTCCGCTGCAGATATTCTTCCAAAATGCACCACTTAAAATTGATTTAATCCTGTTTGCAATGCCAAAGGAACTGCTAGCTGTCAAAGTAGCCGGTTTTCTTTCTTCCATAGATGCAGTAAATGAATGGCATGGGCTTTGTGTTGCATCTTGAGTGTCTGGGTTAGTGCTGAATTTGTGCAGTTGATGAAGGCGCCCCACATCATCATGGCAGTAGATGTTCACGCTCATGAGTCCTACAGTATGCATCATAATCAGGAAGCCTTTCAGGCCCCCTTTATCAGACTTGTTTGTGTAAACGGACATATGGGTACTGGAACCTTTCTCCCAGCCTGGCAGGCGAGCGCTAAATCCATTAGTGACCATTAGTGGCAAGCTAAAGAAGCCTTGTTTGTGTTTCCCACCGATAAGTCCCTCGCTGCTCCGGGGCCGACAGCATCACTAATGAGTCTTTCTTGCACATGCCTGATTGAGAGAGGGCCGGTTTGAACGTCACATGAGGGATAAAGCGGAATATCCCACATTTGTCATTGCATCTTTATTGGTCAGATTAATTGGATACGGCTATTCCCTCCTTCCTCACGATGGAGAGAAGGAATCGACATCCTGCAGAGAAGAATTTGTGACAAACAAGCAGTGTCCTGCTGGTCAGAGCGGCCACTTCAAAAGCCCCTGCTCCACTTTTCACGTTTCTGAGAGCGTACATGTACAAACACCAACACAGATGACAAGCAGAAAAGAAAGGAAAGCACACATCATGTTGGACGCTCTCCTGCTGTCTCGTATAACAGCTGACTTGAATTTAATGAGTGGCTCCAATTCCCTCTGAATCAAGCCCAGAAACCTGCTCTCGGCCAGCGGTGGCTCAGACACAATTAGATCTTGTTGTGGCACAATGATTTTCTGATGAATGACTAGTTAAGGACTCAGGCACATCATGCAGGTTCTGCAGTGTGCATCGGCATACTCACACCAAGCAGCTACCTATAATGTCTATGTGCACTAAAAATAGACCATGCCTCTCAGTCAAGCTAAATCAGTGCAGTGTGGCAATTATCACTCTGCTACATCGTTGAGGCATCGTGTTTCTCCTGTTGATGCCATCCGTTAAGACAGCTGCACTTTATCAGGCACGGGCCAAATTAAGTTTCACACCATCAATGTAGGAATCACACATCGCAACGCCGCCGCAATTGCTCACTGGCAGGGATGAGCATGTTGAACTGTGGCCTCGTGCAGCCATTTATGGATGCTGTTTAACGCAGTTTTGACACTTTTCTAAAACGTTTCACATCTCTGGGGAAGAAGCGGACATCCTAAAGCACTGGGCCTTTCAGTGAAGTGCATTGTTAAAGTGTGACAAGATGGATGTTTGGCCCAGCCTGGTGAAAAACCTGATCCCACTTCACACTTAATGGACTGGCAATGCCAGTCCTGGGGGAGCTGAGCAACTGTAAACTGCTGGGCCAAGATGCTTAGCCAACATTTCCACCATCAAAACAACAGGGCTTGTTTTCGGATTGGAGACGGCTGGAGGTGGAAGAGAGAGAGTGGTGGAAATACTACTGTAGCTCATCTGTATTCTCTGCTTTTGTTTTTTAGAATTTGGTGATGTGATAATGTTGGTTGATAATGGTCATATAACGTCTTCATTTTATCGCCAGTGTTGGAAATAATCAGATGAAGTATAGGGACACATCAGTAAATTTACATCCATCAGGGCTGTGCACAGACAGTATTTAAATTGCATTTGGCAGATTCTTTTGTATAAGCACCTTACATTGGATTCAATTCTTGTTTTCCCTGATAATCGAACCCATAATCATTGTGTTGTTACTGTAGCACAGTTTATGAGCTACATGAAGGCAATGGTTCAAGTTTTTAAACTTACAAAAGTATGGTAAAAACAATTCTGTCCTACAAAGTTCACACTTTATTCCAGATAAGTGCCATAAAAGACACATCAGAGTTAACTAGCAGACTGCAGTAGTGAAGTTACAATAATAGAAACTATTTATGCTGTCTGGTGTGCAGAACAGGTGATGGGGCAATAGCACTGAAGAACTGGAACTCTGTGTTATATTGTTTTGTCAATATACTTAAGTTCTATAGATCTCAGTGATGATGTTGGTTGATAAAAATTATATATCATATTTGTTTTATCCTCAGTGTTTAAAATGTAATGCACATTGCATAATCAGATGCAATATTTATTTATTTTTTTTATTTTTTTTATAATGAGTATAGGAATACATCAACTTTTAAAAAATATATATACACTGTAATAGCCACCAGGGTCATGAACAGACAGTATTCACATTTACATTACATTCGGTAAATGCTTTTATCTAAAGCAACTTATGCTGTATTCAAGATACATATTTGATCAATTATTTCCTTGGGATTCGAGCAACTGACAATTGTGTTGACATTTGTGAGCTACAGGAAAGCTGTGGCTTAAAGTTTTAAACTTATGAAAGTTTGAAGGCAGAACTGTTGTTATTAGGGGACCAAGCTCTAAAGATGCTAGAACTCAATTGTATTTGTACGGTTTTGCCAATATTTCTTTTTCTGCCCTAAATGTGTCTGGGGTGTCAGAGACTGTCAGTCTTGGAGATCTCAATGATAATGCTGGTAGATATATCAGATGTTTTCAGTGAAATGAGATGACAGTCATGTACCGAGATGGGATGATAACTAACCCTGTTTCAAACTTTCAAAAGTTTGAAAGGAAGACTGACTTATACAGCTCACCTAAGGTGCTGGAACCCAGTTGTATTTGTGCTGTTTTGCCAATTATTATTCTTCTGGGCTAAAAGTGTCTGGGTGTCAGAGACCGTAATTTGTTGGTGTGTCTAACTTTGTGGGATGATTTCAATTCCCCCTCAATAGTCACACTCCACAACACACGTTAAACACTAGGTGGCACTATGATGAGTACATTTACGTTTTGGTTAGTAACTCTGAAATCATAAAAAAAAAAGTTTAAATCCTTGAGTCAAGATCTACATGATTCTGTACATATGATTTGTTTACCCCTGGAAGATATTTAAATTTAGCCATTTTTAATTTGTGGTCTCACTTTATATTTGGTATCTTGAACTACTCTGTACTTACATCAAATAAGATTAATTGATTGGCACAATGTACTCTTCATGTTCATGTTGTATTGCAAAACTCTTTTGCTGCTATTGAGGTGGGATGTGGTTGTTGGTTAGGGACAGATTTGCTGGTATGGTTAGATTTAAGAGGTAGGGTAAACAGTGTAATTACAGATGCAACTAGTTGACAAATGGCCAGTAAAATTTTATTTATTTATTATTATTATTATTATTATTATTATTATTATTTATTTATTTATTTATTTTTATTATTTTTTGTAAAAGACCATTTTTGAAGAAGAAATGCATATATTTCATTAGTGTGAAGCCTGATCATTGAGAAAACATAAAGAATTGCGAATGTAAATGTTTTTTTTTTTTTTTTTTAATGTTTTTACTGATTTTTACCTTTTTACATTTTTATATTTGTCCTATGGTGTGACAGTAAACATTAAGATATATATATATATATATATATATATATATTATTTTATATTAATTTTATAGCATATGGCTACTCTTTTTAAGGCATAATTTTGATTCTATTTACTTTCTGTATTATTCTCTTAGGATCTTCTCTGGAAACCTCTTAAATTTCAGACTATATTTCCATATTCTCTCACTTCAACTAATTTCTCTTCCTCAGTTCTTTCGGTTTCAAAAACAAAGGATCACATTTTATACTTATCTTCATGACTCTTTATTACAGTACAAGTTTTCTGAAAAAATATCAGGAAATAGTTAACTGCATTTAAGAACACTGAAAATTATAATAAATAAATAAATAAATAAATAAATAAATAAATAAATAAATAGATAATAATAAAGAGGACTTCAATCATATTTAATTATTTAAAATGTTTCTTGACTTTTTTTTTTTTACAGTATTATAATTTCAGCCTTTTTCTGTCAATTAATGACCTTGCTATTCTGAGCTAACCTGTCATTAATGGTAGCAAGTCACATTTGCATAATTGTAATGTAGTAATTTATTGTAATGTAGTTTAACATACAGTTATATATATATATATATATATATATATATATATATATATATATATATATATATATATATATACACAATTTAGGGGGGTCACACCAATGGACAACAATATATTACACTTTTGTAGTGGTTCCAAAAAAGTTAAATATTTGAACAATTCTGAGACAAAAATTGACCATGTGCACATATCATGGGCTTGACAGGGGGCTTCAGTAACACAACGATGAATGGGGTCCTTCAACTTTTTTTTTTTTTTTTATAAAAGC